>NW_028227279.1:4102323-4652406 GCF_978045245.1 Mus caroli | reverse complement strand
TTTCAGTGCAACTCACTCATATACAATGTACTACACTGTGCATTTCGTCTAATGCGGGTTTTTTCCAGTAAATCTAAGTTTTTCAGTGCAACTCACTCATATACAATGTAACTACAACTGTGCATTTCGTCTAATGCGGGTTTTTTCAGTAAATTCTAAGTTTTTCAGTGCAACTCACTCATATACAATGTACTACACTGTGCATTTCGTCTAATGCGGGTTTTTCAGTAAATTCTAAGTTTTTCAGTGCAACTCACTCATATACAATGTACTACACTGTGCATTTCGTCTAATGCGGGTTTTTCAGTAAATTCTAAGTTTTTCAGTGCAACTCACTCATATACAATTGTACTACACTGTGCATTTCGTCTAATGCGGGTTTTTCAGTAAATTCTAAGTTTTTCAGTGCAACTCACTCATATACAATGTACTACACTGTGCATTTCGTCTAATGCGGGTTTTTCAGTAAATTCTAAGTTTTTCAGTGCAACTCACTCATATACAATGTACTACACTGTGCATTTCGTCTAATGCGGGTTTTTCAGTAAATTCTAAGTTTTTCAGTGCAACTCACTCATATACAATGTACTACACTGTGCATTTCGTCTAATGCGGGTTTTTCAGTAAATTCTAAGTTTTTCAGTGCAACTCACTCATATACAATGTACTACACTGTGCATTTCGTCTAATGCGGGTTTTCAGTAAATTCTAAGTTTTTCAGTGCAACTCACTCATATACAATGTACTACACTGTGCATTTCGTCTAATGCGGGTTTTTCAGTAAATTCTAAGTTTTTCAGTGCAACTCACTCATATACAATGTACTACACTGTGCATTTCGTCTAATGCGGGTTTTTCAGTAAATTCTAAGTTTTTCAGTGCAACTCACTCATATACAATGTACTACACTGTGCATTTCGTCTAATGCGGGTTTTTCAGTAAATTCTAAGTTTTTCAGTGCAACTCACTCATATACAATGTACTACACTGTGCATTTCGTCTAATGCGGGTTTTTCAGTAAATTCTAAGTTTTTCAGTGCAACTCACTCATATACAATGTACTACACTGTGCATTTCGTCTAATGCGGGTTTTTCAGTAAATTCTAAGTTTTTCAGTGCAACTCACTCATATACAATGTACTACACTGTGCATTTCGTCTAATGCGGGTTTTTCAGTAAATTCTAAGTTTTTCAGTGCAACTCACTCATATACAATGTACTACACTGTGCATTTCGTCTAATGCGGGTTTTTCAGTAAATTCTAAGTTTTTCAGTGCAACTCACTCATATACAATGTACTACACTGTGCATTTCGTCTAATGCGGGTTTTTCAGTAAATTCTAAGTTTTTCAGTGCAACTCACTCATATACAATGTACTACACTGTGCATTTCGTCTAATGCGGGTTTTTCAGTAAATTCTAAGTTTTTCAGTGCAACTCACTCATATACAATGTACTACACTGTGCATTTCGTCTAATGCGGGTTTTTCAGTAAATTCTAAGTTTTTCAGTGCAACTCACTCATATACAATGTACTACACTGTGCATTTCGTCTAATGCGGGTTTTTCAGTAAATTCTAAGTTTTTCAGTGCAACTCACTCATATACAATGTACTACACTGTGCATTTCGTCTAATGCGGGTTTTTCAGTAAATTCTAAGTTTTTCAGTGCAACTCACTCATATACAATGTACTACACTGTGCATTTCGTCTAATGCGGGTTTTTCAGTAAATTCTAAGTTTTTCAGTGCAACTCACTCATATACAATGTACTACACTGTGCATTTCGTCTAATGCGGGTTTTTCAGTAAATTCTAAGTTTTTCAGTGCAACTCACTCATATACAATGTACTACACTGTGCATTTCGTCTAATGCGGGTTTTTCAGTAAATTCTAAGTTTTTCAGTGCAACTCACTCATATACAATGTACTACACTGTGCATTTCGTCTAATGCGGGTTTTTCAGTAAATTCTAAGTTTTTCAGTGCAACTCACTCATATACAATGTACTACACTGTGCATTTCGTCTAATGCGGGTTTTTCAGTAAATTCTAAGTTTTTCAGTGCAACTCACTCATATACAATGTACTACACTGTGCATTTCGTCTAATGCGGGTTTTTCAGTAAATTCTAAGTTTTTCAGTGCAACTCACTCATATACAATGTACTACACTGTGCATTTCGTCTAATGCGGGTTTTTCAGTAAATTCTAAGTTTTTCAGTGCAACTCACTCATATACAATGTACTACACTGTGCATTTCGTCTAATGCGGGTTTTTCAGTAAATTCTAAGTTTTTCAGTGCAACTCACTCATATACAATGTACTACACTGTGCATTTCGTCTAATGCGGGTTTTTCAGTAAATTCTAAGTTTTTCAGTGCAACTCACTCATATACAATGTACTACACTGTGCATTTCGTCTAATGCGGGTTTTTCAGTAAATTCTAAGTTTTTCAGTGCAACTCACTCATATACAATGTACTACACTGTGCATTTCGTCTAATGCGGGTTTTTCAGTAAATTCTAAGTTTTTCAGTGCAACTCACTCATATACAATGTACTACACTGTGCATTTCGTCTAATGCGGGTTTTTCAGTAAATTCTAAGTTTTTCAGTGCAACTCACTCATATACAATGTACTACACTGTGCATTTCGTCTAATGCGGGTTTTTCAGTAAATTCTAAGTTTTTCAGTGCAACTCACTCATATACAATGTACTACACTGTGCATTTCGTCTAATGCGGGTTTTTCAGTAAATTCTAAGTTTTTCAGTGCAACTCACTCATATACAATGTACTACACTGTGCATTTCGTCTAATGCGGGTTTTTCAGTAAATTCTAAGTTTTTCAGTGCAACTCACTCATATACAATGTACTACACTGTGCATTTCGTCTAATGCGGGTTTTTCAGTAAATTCTAAGTTTTTCAGTGCAACTCACTCATATACAATGTACTACACTGTGCATTTCGTCTAATGCGGGTTTTTCAGTAAATTCTAAGTTTTTCAGTGCAACTCACTCATATACAATGTACTACACTGTGCATTTCGTCTAATGCGGGTTTTTCAGTAAATTCTAAGTTTTTCAGTGCAACTCACTCATATACAATGTACTACACTGTGCATTTCGTCTAATGCGGGTTTTTCAGTAAATTCTAAGTTTTTCAGTGCAACTCACTCATATACAATGTACTACACTGTGCATTTCGTCTAATGCGGGTTTTTCAGTAAATTCTAAGTTTTTCAGTGCAACTCACTCATATACAATGTACTACACTGTGCATTTCGTCTAATGCGGGTTTTTCAGTAAATTCTAAGTTTTTCAGTGCAACTCACTCATATACAATGTACTACACTGTGCATTTCGTCTAATGCGGGTTTTTCAGTAATTCTAAGTTTTTCAGTGCAACTCACTCATATACAATGTACTACACTGTGCATTTCGTCTAATGCGGGTTTTTCAGTAAATTCTAAGTTTTTCAGTGCAACTCACTCATATACAATGTACTACACTGTGCATTTCGTCTAATGCGGGTTTTTCAGTAAATTCTAAGTTTTTCAGTGCAACTCACTCATATACAATGTACTACACTGTGCATTTCGTCTAATGCGGGTTTTTCAGTAAATTCTAAGTTTTTCAGTGCAACTCACTCATATACAATGTACTACACTGTGCATTTCGTCTAATGCGGGTTTTTCAGTAAATTCTAAGTTTTTCAGTGCAACTCACTCATATACAATGTACTACACTGTGCATTTCGTCTAATGCGGGTTTTTCAGTAAATTCTAAGTTTTTCAGTGCAACTCACTCATATACAATGTACTACACTGTGCATTTCGTCTAATGCGGGTTTTTCAGTAAATTCTAAGTTTTTCAGTGCAACTCACTCATATACAATGTACTACACTGTGCATTTCGTCTAATGCGGGTTTTTCAGTAAATTCTAAGTTTTTCAGTGCAACTCACTCATATACTATGTACTACACTGTGCATTTCGTCTAATGCGGGTTTTTCAGTAAATTCTAAGTTTTTCAGTGCAACTCACTCATATACAATGTACTACACTGTGCATTTCGTCTAATGCGGGTTTTTCAGTAAATTCTAAGTTTTTCAGTGCAACTCACTCATATACAATGTACTACACTGTGCATTTCGTCTAATGCGGGTTTTTCAGTAATTCTAAGTTTTTCAGTGCAACTCACTCATATACAATGTACTACACTGTGCATTTCGTCTAATGCGGGTTTTTCAGTAAATTCTAAGTTTTTCAGTGCAACTCACTCATATACAATGTACTACACTGTGCATTTCGTCTAATGCGGGTTTTTCAGTAAATTCTAAGTTTTTCAGTGCAACTCACTCATATACTATGTAACTACACTGTGCATTTCGTCTAATGCGGGTTTTCAGTAAATTCTAAGTTTTTCAGTGCAACTCACTCATATACTATGTACTACACTGTGCATTTCGTCTAATGCGGGTTTTTCAGTAAATTCTAAGTTTTTCAGTGCAACTCACTCATATACTATGTACTACACTGTGCATTTCGTCTAATGCGGGTTTTTCAGTAAATTCTAAGTTTTTCAGTGCAACTCACTCATATACTATGTACTACACTGTGCATTTCGTCTAATGCGGGTTTTTCAGTAAATTCTAAGTTTTTCCAGTGCAACTCACTCATATACAATGTACTACACTGTGCATTTCGTCTAATGCGGGTTTTTCAGTAAATTCTAAGTTTTCCAGTGCAACTCACTCATATACAATGTACTACACTGTGCATTTCGTCTAATGCGGGTTTTTCAGTAAATTCTAAGTTTTCCAGTGCAACTCACTCATATACAATGTACTACACTGTGCATTTCGTCTAATGCGGGTTTTTCAGTAAATTCTAAGTTTTTCAGTGCAACTCACTCATATACAATGTACTACACTGTGCATTTCGTCTAATGCGGGTTTTTCAGTAAATTCTAAGTTTTTCAGTGCAACTCACTCATATACAATGTACTACACTGTGCATTTCGTCTAATGCGGGTTTTTCAGTAAATTCTAAGTTTTTCAGTGCAACTCACTCATATACAATGTACTACACTGTGCATTTCGTCTAATGCGGGTTTTTCAGTAAATTCTAAGTTTTTCAGTGCAACTCACTCATATACAATGTACTACACTGTGCATTTCGTCTAATGCGGGTTTTTCAGTAAATTCTAAGTTTTTCAGTGCAACTCACTCATATACAATGTACTACACTGTGCATTTCGTCTAATGCGGGTTTTTCAGTAAATTCTAAAGTTTTTCAGTGCAACTCACTCATATACAATGTACTACACTGTGCATTTCGTCTAATGCGGGTTTTTCAGTAAATTCTAAGTTTTTCAGTGCAACTCACTCTTATACAATGTACTACACTGTGCATTTCGTCTAATGCGGGTTTTTCAGTAAATTCTAAGTTTTTCAGTGCAACTCACTCATATACAATGTACTACACTGTGCATTTCGTCTAATGCGGGTTTTTCAGTAAATTCTAAGTTTTTCAGTGCAACTCACTCATATACAATGTACTACACTGTGCATTTCGTCTAATGCGGGTTTTTCAGTAAATTCTAAGTTTTTCAGTGCAACTCACTCATATACAATGTACTACACTGTGCATTTCGTCTAATGCGGGTTTTTCAGTAAATTCTAAGTTTTTCAGTGCAACTCACTCATATACAATGTACTACACTGTGCATTTCGTCTAATGCGGGTTTTTCAGTAAATTCTAAGTTTTTCAGTGCAACTCACTCATATACAATGTACTACACTGTGCATTTCGTCTAATGCGGGTTTTTCAGTAAATTCTAAGTTTTTCAGTGCAACTCACTCATATACTATGTACTACACTGTGCATTTCATCTAATGCGGGTTTTTCAGTAAATTCTAAGTTTTTCAGTGCAACTCACTCATATACTATGTACTACACTGTGCATTTCGTCTAATGCGGGTTTTTCAGTAAATTCTAAGTTTTTCAGTGCAACTCACTCATATACAATGTACTACACTGTGCATTTCGTCTAATGCGGGTTTTTCAGTAAATTCTAAGTTTTTCCAGTGCAACTCACTCATATACAATGTACTACACTGTGCATTTCGTCTAATGCGGGTTTTTCAGTAAATTCTAAGTTTTCCAGTGCAACTCACTCATATACAATGTACTACACTGTGCATTTCGTCTAATGCGGGTTTTTCAGTAAATTCTAAGTTTTCCAGTGCAACTCACTCATATACAATGTACTACACTGTGCATTTCGTCTAATGCGGGTTTTTCAGTAAATTCTAAGTTTTTCAGTGCAACTCACTCATATGCAATGTACTACACTGTGCATTTCGTCTAATGCGGGTTTTTCAGTAAATTCTAAGTTTTTCAGTGCAACTCACTCATATATAATGTACTACACTGTGCATTTCGTCTAATGCGGGTTTTTTCAGTAAATTCTAAGTTTTTCAGTGCAACTCACTCATATACAATGTACTACACTGTGCATTTCGTCTAATGAGGGTTTTTCAGTAAATTCTAAGTTTTTCAGTGCAACTCACTCATATACAATGTACTACAGTGTGCATTTCTTCTAATGCGGGTTTTTCAGTAAATTCTAAGTTTTTCAGTGCAACTCACTCATATACAATGTACTACACTGTGCATTTCGTCTAATGCGGGTTTTTCAGTAAATTCTAAGTTTTTCAGTGCAACTCACTCATATACAATGTACTACACTGTGCATTTCGTCTAATGCGGGTTTTTCAGTAAATTCTAAGTTTTTCAGTGCAACTCACTCATATACAATGTACTACACTGTGCATTTCGTCTAATGCGGGTTTTTCAGTAAATTCTAAATTTTTCAGTGCAATTCACTCATATACAATGTACTACACTGTGCATTTCGTCTAATGCGGGTTTTTCAGTAAATTCTAAGTTTTTTCAGTGCAACTCACTCATATACAATGTACTACAGTGTGCATTTCGTCTAATGCGGGTTTTTCAGTAAATTCTAAGTTTTTCAGTGCAACTCACTCATATACTATGTACTACACTGTGCATTTCGTCTAATGCGGGTTTTTCAGTAAATTCTAAGTTTTTCAGTGCAACTCACTCATATACAATGTACTACACTGTGCATTTCGTCTAATGCGGGTTTTTCAGTAAATTCTAAGTTTTCCAGTGCAACTCACTCATATACAATGTACTACACTGTGCATTTCGTCTAATGCGGGTTTTTCAGTAAATTCTAAGTTTTCCAGTGCAACTCACTCATATACAATGTACTACACTGTGCATTTCGTCTAATGCGGGTTTTTCAGTAAATTCTAAGTTTTCCAGTGCAACTCACTCATATACAATGTACTACACTGTGAATTTCGTCTAATGCGGGTTTTTCAGTAAATTCTAAATTTTTCAGTGCAATTCACTCATATACAATGTACTACACTGTGCATTTCGTCTAATGCGGGTTTTTCAGTAAATTCTAAGTTTTTCAGTGCAACTCACTCATATACAATGTACTACAGTGTGCATTTCGTCTAATGCGGGTTTTTCAGTAAATTCTAAGTTTTTCAGTGCAACTCACTCATATACAATGTACTACACTGTGCATTTCGTCTAATGCGGGTTTTTCAGTAAATTCTAAGTTTTTCAGTGCAACTCACTCATATACAATGTACTACACTGTGCATTTCGTCTAATGCGGGTTTTTCAGTAAATTCTAAGTTTTTCAGTGCAACTCACTCATATACAATGTACTACACTGTGTATTTCGTCTAATGCGGGTTTTTCAGTAAATTCTAAGTTTTTCAGTGCAACTCACTCATATACTATGTACTACACTGTGCGTTTCTTATATTCTAAGTTTTTCAGTGCAACTCACTCATATACTATGTACTACACTGTGCGTTTCTTATATTCTAAGTTTTTCAGTGCAACTCACTCATATACTATGTACTACACTGTGCGTTTCTTATATTCTATGTTTTTCAGTGCAACTCACTCATATACTATGTACTACACTGTGCGTTTCTTATATTCTAAGTTTTTCAGTGCAACTCACTCATATACTATGTACTACACTGTGCATTTCTTATATTCTAAGTTTTTCAGTGCAACTCACTCATATACTATGTACTACACTGTGCGTTTATTATATTTTAAGTTTTTCAGTGCAACTCACTCATATACTATGTACTACACTGTGCATTTCGTGTAATGCGGGTTTTTCAGTAAATTTCTGAGTTTTTCGGTGCAACTCACTCATATACTATGTACTACACTGTGCGTTTCTTATATTCTAAATTTTTCAGTGCAACTCACTCATATACTATGTACTACACTGTGCGTTTCTTATATTCTAAGTTTTTCAGTGCAACTCACTCATATACTATGTACTACACTGTGCGTTTCTTATATTCTAAGTTTTTCAGTGCAACTCACTCATATACTATGTACTACACTGTGCGTTTCTTATATTCTAAGTTTTTCAGTGCAACTCACTCATATACTATGTACTACACTGTGCGTTTCTAATATTCTAAGTTTTTCAGTGCAACTCACTCATATACTATGTACTACACTGTGCATTTCGTGTAATGCGGGTTTTTCAGTAAATTCTAAGTTTTTCAGTGCAACTCACTCATATACAATGTACTACAGTGTGCATTTCGTCTAATGCGGGTTTTTCAGTAAATTCTAAGTATTTCAGTGCAACTCACTCATATACTATGTACTACACTGTGCATTTCGTCTAATGCGGGTTTTTCAGTAAATTCTAAGTTTTTCAGTGCAACTCACTCATGTACAATGTACTACACTGTGCATTTCGTCTAATGCGGGTTTTTCAGTAAATTCTAAGTTTTTCAGTGCAACTCACTCATATACAATGTACTACACTGTGCATTTCGTCTAATGCGGGTTTTTCAGTAAATTCTAAGTTTTCCAGTGCAACTCACTCATATACAATGTACTACGCTGTGCATTTCGTCTAATGCGGGTTTTTCAGTAAATTCTAAGTTTTTCAGTGCAACTCACTCATATACAATGTACTACACTGTGCATTTCGTCTAATGCGGGTTTTTCAGTAAATTCTAAGTTTTTCAGTGCAACTCACTCATATACAATGTACTACACTGTGCATTTCGTCTAATGCGGGTTTTTCAGTAAATTCTAAATTTTTCAGTGCAATTCACTCATATACAATGTACTACACTGTGCATTTCGTCTAATGCGGGTTTTTCAGTAAATTCTAAGTTTTTCAGTGCAACTCACTCATATACAATGTACTACAGTGTGCATTTCGTCTAATGCGGGTTTTTCAGTAAATTCTAAGTTTTTCAGTGCAACTCACTCATATACAATGTACTACACTGTGCATTTCGTCTAATGAGGGTTTTTCAGTAAATTCTAAGTTTTTCAGTGCAACTCACTCATATACAATGTACTACAGTGTGCATTTCGTCTAATGCGGGTTTTTCAGTAAATTCTAAGTTTTTCAGTGCAACTCACTCATGTACAATGTACTACACTGTGCATTTCGTCTAATGCGGGTTTTTCAGTAAATTCTAAGTTTTTCAGTGCAACTCACTCATATACAATGTACTACACTGTGCATTTCGTCTAATGCGGGTTTTTCAGTAAATTCTAAGTTTTCCAGTGCAACTCACTCATATACAATGTACTACACTGTGCATTTCGTCTAATGCGGGTTTTTCAGTAAATTATAAGTTTTTCAGTGCAACTCACTCATATACAATGTACTACACTGTGCATTTCGTCTAATGCGGGTTTTTCAGTAAATTCTAAGTTTTTCAGTGCAACTCACTCATATACAATGTACTACACTGTGCATTTCGTCTAATGCGGGTTTTTCAGTAAATTCTAAATTTTTCAGTGCAATTCACTCATATACAATGTACTACACTGTGCATTTCGTCTAATGCGGGTTTTTCAGTAAATTCTAAGTTTTTCAGTGCAACTCACTCATATACAATGTACTACAGTGTGCATTTCGTCTAATGCGGGTTTTTCAGTAAATTCTAAGTTTTTCAGTGCAACTCACTCATATACAATGTACTACAGTGTGCATTTCGTCTAATGCGGGTTTTTCAGTAAATTCTAAGTTTTTCAGTGCAACTCAATCATATACAATGTACTACACTGTGCATTTCGTCTAATGCGGGTTTTTCAGTAAATTCTAAGTTTTTCAGTGCAACTCACTCATATACTATGTACTACACTGTGCGTTTCTTATATTCTAAGTTTTTCAGTGCAACTCACTCATATACTATGTACTACACTGTGCGTTTCTTATATTCTAAGTTTTTCAGTGCAACTCACTCATATACTATATACTACACTATGCGTTTCTTATATTCTATGTTTTTCAGTGCAACTCACTCATATACTATGTACTACACTGTGCGTTTCTTATATTCTAAGTTTTTCAGTGCAACTCACTCATATACTATGTACTACACTGTGCATTTCTTATATTCTAAGTTTTTCAGTGCAACTCACTCATATACTATGTACTACACTGTGCGTTTATTATATTTTAAGTTTTTCAGTGCAACTCACTCATATACTATGTACTACACTGTGCATTTCGTGTAATGCGGGTTTTTCAGTAAATTCTGAGTTTTTCGGTGCAACTCACTCATATACTATGTACTACACTGTGCGTTTCTTATATTCTAAATTTTTCAGTGCAACTCACTCATATACTATGTACTACACTGTGCGTTTCTTATATTCTAAGTTTTTCAGTGCAACTCACTCATATACTATGTACTACACTGTGCGTTTCTTATATTCTAAGTTTTTCAGTGCAACTCACTCATATACTATGTACTACACTGTGCGTTTCTTATATTCTAAGTTTTTCAGTGCAACTCACTCATATACTATGTACTACACTGTGCGTTTCTAATATTCTAAGTTTTTCAGTGCAACTCACTCATATACTATGTACTACACTGTGCATTTCGTGTAATGCGGGTTTTTCAGTAAATTCTAAGTTTTTCAGTGCAACTCACTCATATACTATGTACTACACTGTGCGTTTCTTATATTCTAAGTTTTTCAGTGCAACTCACTCATATACTATGTACTACACTGTGCGTTTCTTATACTCTAAGTTTTTCAGTGCAACTCACTCATATACTATGTACTACACTGTGCGTTTCTTATATTCTAAGTTTTTCAGTGCAACTCACTCATATACTATGTACTACACTGTGCATTTCTTGTAATGCGGGTTTTTCAGTAAATTCTAAGTTTTTCAGTGCAACTCACTCATATACTATGTACTACACTGTGAGTTTCTTATATTCTAAATTTTTCAGTGAAACTCACTCATATACTATGTACTACACTGTGCGTTTCTTATATTCTAAGTTTTTCAGTGCAACTCACTCATATACTATGTAATACACTGAGCATTTCTTATATTCTAAGTTTTTCAGTGCAACTCACTCATATACTATGTACTACACTGTGCGTTTCTTATATTCTAAGTTTTTCAGTGCAACTCACTCATATACTATGTACTACACTGTGCGTTTCTTATATTCTAAGTTTTTCAGTGCAACTCACTCATATACTATGTACTACACTGTGCGTTTCTTATATTCTAAGTTTTTCAGTGCAACTCACTCATATACTATGTACTACACGGTGCATTTCGTGTAATGCGGGTTTTCCAGTAAATTCTAAGTTTTTTAGTGCAACTCACTCATATACTATGTACTACACTGTGCGTTTCTTCAATTCTAAGTTTTTCAGTGCAACTCACTCATATAGTATGTACTACACTGTGCGTTTCTTAAATTCTAAGTTTTTCAGTGCAACTCACTCATATACTATGTACTACACTGTGCGTTTCTTATATTCTAAGTTTTTCAGTGCAACTCACTCATATACTATGTACTACACTGTGCGTTTCTTATATTCTAAGTTTTTCAGTGCAACTCACTCATATACTATGTACTACACTGTGCATTTCGTGTAATGCGGGTTTTTCAGTAAATTCTAAGTTTTTCAGTGCAACTCACTCATATAGTATGTACTACACTGTGCGTTTCTTATATTCTAAGTTTTTCAGTGCAACTCACTCATATACTATGTACTACACTGTGCGTTTCTTATATTCTAAGTTTTTCAGTGCAACTCACTCATATACTATGTACTACACTGTGCGTTTCTTATATTCTAAGTTTTTCAGTGCAACTCACTCATATACTATGTACTACACTGTGCATTTCGTGGAATGCGGGTTTTTCTGTAAATTCTAAGTTTTTCAGTGCAACTCACTCATATACTATGTACTACACTGTGCGTTTCTTATATTCTAAGTTTTTCAGTGCAACTCACTCATATACTATGTACTACACTGTGCGTTTCTTATACTCTAAGTTTTTCAGTGCAACTCACTCATATACTATGTACTACACTGTGCGTTTCTTATATTCTAAGTTTTTCAGTGCAACTCACTCATATACTATGTACTACACTGTGCATTTCGTGTAATGCGGGTTTTTCAGTAAATTCTAAGTTTTTCAGTGCAACTCACTCATATACTATGTACTACACTGTACGTTTCTTATATTCTAAATTTTTCAGTGCAACTCACTCATATACTATGTACTACACTGTGCGTTTCTTATATTCTAAGTTTTTCAGTGCAACTCACTCATATACTATGTACTACACTGTGCATTTCTTATATTCTAAGTTTTTCAGTGCAACTCACTCATATACTATGTACTACACTGTGCGTTTCTTATATTCTAAGTTTTTCAGTGCAACTCACTCATATACTATGTACTACACTGTGCGTTTCTTATATTCTAAGTTTTTCAGTGCAACTCACTCATATACTATGTACTACACTGTGCGTTTAATATATTCTAATTTTTTCAGTGCAACTCACTCATATACTATGTACTACACTGTGCGTTTCTTATATTCTAAGTTTTTCAGTGCAACTCACTCATATACTATGTACTACACTGTGCGTTTCTTATATTCTAAGTTTTTCAGTGCAACTCACTCATATACTATGTACTACACTTTGCATTTCGTGTAATGCGGGTTTTTCAGTAAATTCTAAGTTTTTTAGTGCAACTCACTCATATACTATGTACTACACTGTGCGTTTCTTAAATTCTAAGTTTTTCAGTGCAACTCACTCATATACTATGTACTACACTGTGCGTTTCTTATATTCTAAGTTTTTCAGTGCAACTCACTCATATACTATGTACTACACTGTGCGTTTCTTATATTCTAAGTTTTTCAGTGCAACTCACTCATATACTATGTACTACACTGTGCGTTTCTTATATTCTAAGTTTTTCAGTGCAACTCACTCATATACTATGTACTACACTGTGCATTTCGTGTAATGCGGGTTTTTCAGTAAATTCTAAGTTTTTTAGTGCAACTCACTCATATACTATGTACTACACTGTGCGTTTCTTAAATTCTAAGTTTTTCAGTGCAACTCACTCATATACTATGTACTACACTGTGCCTTTCTTATATTCTAAGTTTTTCAGTGCAACTCACTCATATACTATGTACTACACTGTGCGTTTCTTATATTCTAAATTTTTCAGTGCAACTCACTCATATACTATGTACTACACTGTGCGTTTCTTATATTCTAAGTTTTTCAGTGCAACTCACTCATATACTATGTACTACACTGTGCATTTCGTGTAATGCGGGTTTTTCAGTAAATTCTAAGTTTTTTAGTGCAACTCACTCATATACTATGTACTACACTGTGCGTTTCTTAAATTCTAAGTTTTTCAGTGCAACTCACTCATATACTATGTACTACACTGTGCCTTTCTTATATTCTAAGTTTTTCAGTGCAACTCACTCATATACTATGTACTACACTGTGCGTTTCTTATATTCTAAGTTTTTCAGTGCAACTCACTCATATAATATGTACTACACTGTGCGTTTCTTATATTCTAAGTTTTTCAGTGCAACTCACTCATATACTATGTACTACACTGTGCATTTCGTGTAATGCGGGTTTTTCAGTAAATTCTAAGTTTTTTAGTGCAACTCACTCATATACTATGTACTACACTGTGCGTTTCTTAAATTCTAAGTTTTTCAGTGCAACTTACTCATATACTATGTACTACACTGTGCGTTTCTTATTTTCTAAGTTTTTCAGTGCAACTCACTCATATACTATGTACTACACTGTGAGTTTCTTATATTCTAAGTTTTTCAGTGCAACTCACTCATATACTATGTACTACACTGTGCGTTTCTTATATTCTAAGTTTTTCAGTGAACTCACTCATATACTATGTACTACACTGTGCGTTTCTTATATTCTAAGTTTTTCAGTGCAACTCACTCATATACTATGTACTACACTGTGCGTTTCTTATATTCTAAGTTTTTCAGTGCAACTCACTCATATACTATGTACTACACTGTGCATTTCTTATATTCTAAGTTTTTAAGTGCAACTCACTCATATACTATGTACTACACTGTGCGTTTATTATATTTTAAGTTTTTCAGTGCAACTCACTCATATACTATGTACTACACTGTGCATTTCGTGTAATGCGGGTTTTTCAGTAAATTCTAAGTTTTTCAGTGCAACTCACTCATATACTATGTACTACACTGTGCGTTTCTTATATTCTAAATTTTTCAGTGCAACTCACTCATATACTATGTACTACACTGTGCGTTTCTTATATTCTAAGTTTTTCAGTGCAACTCACTCATATACTATGTACTACACTGTGCGTTTCTTATATTCTAAGTTTTTCAGTGCAACTCACTCATATACTATGTACTACACTGTGCGTTTCTTATATTCTAAGTTTTTCAGTGCAACTCACTCATATACTATGTACTACACTGTGCGTTTCTAATATTCTAAGTTTTTCAGTGCAACTCACTCATATACTATGTACTACACTGTGCATTTCGTGTAATGCGGGTTTTTCAGTAAATTCTAAGTTTTTCAGTGCAACTCACTCATATACTATGTACTACACTGTGCGTTTCTTATATTCTAAGTTTTTCAGTGCAACTCACTCATATACTATGTACTACACTGTGCGTTTCTTATACTCTAAGTTTTTCAGTGCAACTCACTCATATACTATGTACTACACTGTGCGTTTCTTATATTCTAAGTTTTTCAGTGCAACTCACTCATATACAATGTACTACAGTGTGCATTTCTTCTAATGCGGGTTTTTCAGTAAATTCTAAGTTTTTCAGTGCAACTCACTCATATACAATGTACTACACTGTGCATTTCGTCTAATGCGGGTTTTTCAGTAAATTCTAAGTTTTTCAGTGCAACTCACTCATATACAATGTACTACACTGTGCATTTCGTCTAATGCGGGTTTTTCAGTAAATTCTAAGTTTTTCAGTGCAACTCACTCATATACAATGTACTACACTGTGCATTTCGTCTAATGCGGGTTTTTCAGTAAATTCTAAGTTTTTCAGTGCAACTCACTCATATACAATGTACTACACTGTGCATTTCGTCTAATGCGGGTTTTTCAGTAAATTCTAATTTTTTCAGTGCAACTCACTCATGTACAATGTACTACACTGTGCATTTCGTCTAATGCGGGTTTTTCAGTAAATTCTAAGTTTTTCAGTGCAACTCACTCATATACAATGTACTACACTGTGCATTTCGTCTAATGCGGGTTTTTCAGTAAATTCTAAGTTTTCCAGTGCAACTCACTCATATACAATGTACTACGCTGTGCATTTCGTCTAATGCGGGTTTTTCAGTAAATTCTAAGTTTTTCAGTGCAACTCACTCATATACAATGTACTACACTGTGCATTTCGTCTAATGCGGGTTTTTCAGTAAATTCTAAGTTTTTCAGTGCAACTCACTCATATACAATGTACTACACTGTGCATTTCGTCTAATGCGGGTTTTTCAGTAAATTCTAAATTTTTCAGTGCAATTCACTCATATACAATGTACTACACTGTGCATTTCGTCTAATGCGGGTTTTTCAGTAAATTCTAAGTTTTTCAGTGCAACTCACTCATATACAATGTACTACAGTGTGCATTTCGTCTAATGCGGGTTTTTCAGTAAATTCTAAGTTTTTCAGTGCAACTCACTCATATACAATGTACTACACTGTGCATTTCGTCTAATGAGGGTTTTTCAGTAAATTCTAAGTTTTTCAGTGCAACTCACTCATATACAATGTACTACAGTGTGCATTTCGTCTAATGCGGGTTTTTCAGTAAATTCTAAGTTTTTCAGTGCAACTCACTCATGTACAATGTACTACACTGTGCATTTCGTCTAATGCGGGTTTTTCAGTAAATTCTAAGTTTTTCAGTGCAACTCACTCATATACAATGTACTACACTGTGCATTTCGTCTAATGCGGGTTTTTCAGTAAATTCTAAGTTTTCCAGTGCAACTCACTCATATACAATGTACTACACTGTGCATTTCGTCTAATGCGGGTTTTTCAGTAAATTCTAAGTTTTTCAGTGCAACTCACTCATATACAATGTACTACACTGTGCATTTCGTGTAATGCGGGTTTTTCAGTAAATTCTGAGTTTTTCGGTGCAACTCACTCATATACTATGTACTACACTGTGCGTTTCTTATATTCTAAATTTTTCAGTGCAACTCACTCATATACTATGTACTACACTGTGCGTTTCTTATATTCTAAGTTTTTCAGTGCAACTCACTCATATACTATGTACTACACTGTGCGTTTCTTATATTCTAAGTTTTTCAGTGCAACTCACTCATATACTATGTACTACACTGTGCGTTTCTTATATTCTAAGTTTTTCAGTGCAACTCACTCATATACTATGTACTACACTGTGCGTTTCTAATATTCTAAGTTTTTCAGTGCAACTCACTCATATACTATGTACTACACTGTGCATTTCGTGTAATGCGGGTTTTTCAGTAAATTCTAAGTTTTTCAGTGCAACTCACTCATATACTATGTACTACACTGTGCGTTTCTTATATTCTAAGTTTTTCAGTGCAACTCACTCATATACTATGTACTACACTGTGCGTTTCTTATACTCTAAGTTTTTCAGTGCAACTCACTCATATACTATGTACTACACTGTGCGTTTCTTATATTCTAAGTTTTTCAGTGCAACTCACTCATATACTATGTACTACACTGTGCATTTCGTGGAATGCGGGTTTTTCTGTAAATTCTAAGTTTTTCAGTGCAACTCACTCATATACTATGTACTACACTGTGCGTTTCTTATATTCTAAGTTTTTCAGTGCAACTCACTCATAAACTATGTACTACACTGTGCGTTTCTTATACTCTAAGTTTTTCAGTGCAACTCACTCAGATACTATGTACTACACTGTGCGTTTCTTATATTCTAAGTTTTTCAGTGCAACTCACTCATATACTATGTACTACACTGTGCATTTCGTGTAATGCGGGTTTTTCAGTAAATTCTAAGTTTTTCAGTGCAACTCACTCATATACTATGTACTACACTGTACGTTTCTTATATTCTAAATTTTTCAGTGCAACTCACTCATATACTATGTACTACACTGTGCGTTTCTTATATTCTAAGTTTTTCAGTGCAACTCACTCATATACTATGTACTACACTGTGCATTTCGTGTAATGCGGGTTTTTCAGTAAATTCTAAGTTTTTCAGTGCAACTCACTCATATACTATGTACTACACTGTGAGTTTCTTATATTCTAAATTTTTCAGTGAAACTCACTCATATACTATGTACTACACTGTGCGTTTCTTATATTCTAAGTTTTTCAGTGCAACTCACTCATATACTATGTAATACACTGAGCATTTCTTATATTCTAAGTTTTTCAGTGCAACTCACTCATATACTATGTACTACACTGTGCGTTTCTTATATTCTAAGTTTTTCAGTGCAACTCACTCATATACTATGTACTACACTGTGCGTTTCTTATATTCTAAGTTTTTCAGTGCAACTCACTCATATACTATGTACTACACTGTGCGTTTCTTATATTCTAAGTTTTTCAGTGCAACTCACTCATATACTATGTACTACACGGTGCATTTCGTGTAATGCGGGTTTTCCAGTAAATTCTAAGTTTTTTAGTGCAACTCACTCATATACTATGTACTACACTGTGGGTTTCTTCAATTCTAAGTTTTTCAGTGCAACTCACTCATATAGTATGTACTACACTGTGCGTTTCTTAAATTCTAAGTTTTTCAGTGCAACTCACTCATATACTATGTACTACACTGTACGTTTCTTATATTCTAAGTTTTTCAGTGCAACTCACTCATATACTATGTACTACACTGTGCGTTTCTTATATTCTAAGTTTTTCAGTGCAACTCACTCATATACTATGTACTACACTGTGCATTTCGTGTAATGCGGGTTTTTCAGTAAATTCTAAGTTTTTCAGTGCAACTCACTCATATACTATGTACTACACTGTGCGTTTCTTATATTCTAAGTTTTTCAGTGCAACTCACTCATATACTATGTACTACACTGTGCGTTTCTTATATTCTAAGTTTTTCAGTGCAACTCACTCATATACTATGTACTACACTGTGCGTTTCGTGGAATGCGGGTTTTTCTGTAAATTCTAAGTTTTTCAGTGCAACTCACTCATATACTATGTACTACACTGTGCGTTTCTTATATTCTAAGTTTTTCAGTGCAACTCACTCATATACTATGTACTACACTGTGCATTTCGTGGAATGCGGGTTTTTCTGTAAATTCTAAGTTTTTCAGTGCAACTCACTCATATACTATGTACTACACTGTGCGTTTCTTATATTCTAAGTTTTTCAGTGCAACTCACTCATATACTATGTACTACACTGTGCGTTTCTTATACTCTAAGTTTTTCAGTGCAACTCACTCAGATACTATGTACTACACTGTGCGTTTCTTATATTCTAAGTTTTTCAGTGCAACTCACTCATATACTATGTACTACACTGTGCATTTCGTGTAATGCGGGTTTTTTAGTAAATTCTAAGTTTTTCAGTGCAACTCACTCATATACTATGTACTACACTGTACGTTTCTTATATTCTAAATTTTTCAGTGCAACTCACTCATATACTATGTACTACACTGTGCGTTTCTTATATTCTAAGTTTTTCAGTGCAACTCACTCATATACTATGTACTACACTGTGCATTTCTTATATTCTAAGTTTTTCAGTGCAACTCACTCATATACTATGTACTACACTGTGCGTTTCTTATATTCTAAGTTTTTCAGTGCAACTCACTCATATACTATGTACTACACTGTGCGTTTCTTATATTCTAAGTTTTTCAGTGCAACTCACTCATATACTATGTACTACACTGTGCGTTTAATATATTCTAAGTTTTTCAGTGCAACTCACTCATATACTATGTACTACACTGTGCGTTTCTTATATTCTAAGTTTTTCAGTGCAACTCACTCATATACTATGTACTACACTGTGCGTTTCTTATATTCTAAGTTTTTCAGTGCAACTCACTCATATACTATGTACTACACTTTGCATTTCGTGTAATGCGGGTTTTTCAGTAAATTCTAAGTTTTTTAGTGCAACTCACTCATATACTATGTACTACACTGTGCGTTTCTTAAATTCTAAGTTTTTCAGTGCAACTCACTCATATACTATGTACTACACTTTGCGTTTCTTATATTCTAAGTTTTTCAGTGCAACTCACTCATATACTATGTACTACACTGTGCGTTTCTTATATTCTAAGTTTTTCAGTGCAACTCACTCATATACTATGTACTACACTGTGCGTTTCTTATATTCTAAGTTTTTCAGTGCAACTCACTCATATACTATGTACTACACTGTGCATTTCGTGTAATGCGGGTTTTTCAGTAAATTCTAAGTTTTTTAGTGCAACTCACTCATATACTATGTACTACACTGTGCGTTTCTTAAATTCTAAGTTTTTCAGTGCAACTCACTCATATACTATGTACTACACTGTGCCTTTCTTATATTCTAAGTTTTTCAGTGCAACTCACTCATATACTATGTACTACACTGTGCGTTTCTTATATTCCAAATTTTTCAGTGCAACTCACTCATATACTATGTACTACACTGTGCGTTTCTTATATTCTAAGTTTTTCAGTGCAACTCACTCATATACTATGTACTACACTGTGCATTTCGTGTAATGCGGGTTTTTCAGTAAATTCTAAGTTTTTTAGTGCAACTCACTCATATACTATGTAATACACTGAGCATTTCTTATATTCTAAGTTTTTCAGTGCAACTCACTCATATACTATGTACTACACTGTGCGTTTCTTATATTCTAAGTTTTTCAGTGCAACTCACTCATATACTATGTACTACACTGTGCGTTTCTTATATTCTAAGTTTTTCAGTGCAACTCACTCATATACTATGTACTACACTGTGCGTTTCTTATATTCTAAGTTTTTCAGTGCAACTCACTCATATACTATGTACTACACGGTGCATTTCGTGTAATGCGGGTTTTCCAGTAAATTCTAAGTTTTTCAGTGCAACTCACTCATATACTATGTACTACACTGTGCGTTTCTTCAATTCTAAGTTTTTCAGTGCAACTCACTCATATAGTATGTACTACACTGTGCGTTTCTTAAATTCTAAGTTTTTCAGTGCAACTCACTCATATACTATGTACTACACTGTGCGTTTCTTATATTCTAAGTTTTTCAGTGCAACTCACTCATATACTATGTACTACACTGTGCGTTTCTTATATTCTAAGTTTTTCAGTGCAACTCACTCATATACTATGTACTACACTGTGCATTTCGTGTAATGCGGGTTTTTCAGTAAATTCTAAGTTTTTCAGTGCAACTCACTCATATACTATGTACTACACTGTGCGTTTCTTATATTCTAAGTTTTTCAGTGCAACTCACTCATATACTATGTACTACACTGTGCGTTTCTTATATTCTAAGTTTTTCAGTGCAACTCACTCATATACTATGTACTACACTGTGCGTTTCTTAAATTCTAAGTTTTTCAGTGCAACTTACTCATATACTATGTACTACACTGTGCGTTTCTTATATTCTAAGTTTTTCAGTGCAACTCACTCATATACTATGTACTACACTGTGCGTTTCTTATATTCTAAGTTTTTCAGTGCAACTCACTCATATACTATGTACTACACTGTGCGTTTCTTAAATTCTAAGTTTTTCAGTGCAACTCACTCATATACTATGTACTACACTGTGCGTTTCTAATATTCTAAGTTTTTCAGTGCAACTCACTCATATACTATGTACTACACTGTGCATTTCGTGTAATGCGGGTTTTTCAGTAAATTCTAAGTTTTTCAGTGCAACTCACTCATATACTATGTACTACACTGTGCGTTTCTTATATTCTAAGTTTTTCAGTGCAACTCACTCATATAATATGTACTACACTGTGCGTTTCTTATATTCTAAGTTTTTCAGTGCAACTCACTCATATACTATGTACTACACTGTGCGTTTCTTAAATTCTAAGTTTTTCAGTGCAACTTACTCATATACTATGTACTACACTGTGCGTTTCTTATTTTCTAAGTTTTTCAGTGCAACTCACTCATATACTATGTACTACACTGTGAGTTTCTTATATTCTAAGTTTTTCAGTGCAACTCACTCATATACTATGTACTACACTGTGCGTTTCTTATATTCTAAGTTTTTCAGTGCAACTCACTCATATACTATGTACTACACTGTGCGTTTCTTATATTCTAAGTTTTTCAGTGCAACTCACTCATATACTATGTACTACACTGTGCGTTTCTTATATTCTAAGTTTTTCAGTGCAACTCACTCATATACTATGTACTACACTGTGCATTTCTTATATTCTAAGTTTTTAAGTGCAACTCACTCATATACTATGTACTACACTGTGCGTTTATTATATTTTAAGTTTTTCAGTGCAACTCACTCATATACTATGTACTACACTGTGCATTTCGTGTAATGCGGGTTTTTCAGTAAATTCTAAGTTTTTCAGTGCAACTCACTCATATACTATGTACTACACTGTGCGTTTCTTATATTCTAAATTTTTCAGTGCAACTCACTCATATACTATGTACTACACTGTGCGTTTCTTATATTCTAAGTTTTTCAGTGCAACTCACTCATATACTATGTACTACACTGTGCGTTTCTTATATTCTAAGTTTTTCAGTGCAACTCACTCATATACTATGTACTACACTGTGCGTTTCTTATATTCTAAGTTTTTCAGTGCAACTCACTCATATACTATGTACTACACTGTGCGTTTCTAATATTCTAAGTTTTTCAGTGCAACTCACTCATATACTATGTACTACACTGTGCATTTCGTGTAATGCGGGTTTTTCAGTAAATTCTAAGTTTTTCAGTGCAACTCACTCATATACTATGTACTACACTGTGCGTTTCTTATATTCTAAGTTTTTCAGTGCAACTCACTCATATAATATGTACTACACTGTGCGTTTCTTATATTCTAAGTTTTTCAGTGCAACTCACTCATATACTATGTACTACACTGTGCGTTTCTTAAATTCTAAGTTTTTCAGTGCAACTTACTCATATACTATGTACTACACTGTGCGTTTCTTATTTTCTAAGTTTTTCAGTGCAACTCACTCATATACTATGTACTACACTGTGAGTTTCTTATATTCTAAGTTTTTCAGTGCAACTCACTCATATACTATGTACTACACTGTGCGTTTCTTATATTCTAAGTTTTTCAGTGCAACTCACTCATATACTATGTACTACACTGTGCGTTTCTTATATTCTAAGTTTTTCAGTGCAACTCACTCATATACTATGTACTACACTGTGCGTTTCTTATATTCTAAGTTTTTCAGTGCAACTCACTCATATACTATGTACTACACTGTGCATTTCTTATATTCTAAGTTTTTAAGTGCAACTCACTCATATACTATGTACTACACTGTGCGTTTATTATATTTTAAGTTTTTCAGTGCAACTCACTCATATACTATGTACTACACTGTGCATTTCGTGTAATGCGGGTTTTTCAGTAAATTCTAAGTTTTTCAGTGCAACTCACTCATATACTATGTACTACACTGTGCGTTTCTTATATTCTAAATTTTTCAGTGCAACTCACTCATATACTATGTACTACACTGTGCGTTTCTTATATTCTAAGTTTTTCAGTGCAACTCACTCATATACTATGTACTACACTGTGCGTTTCTTATATTCTAAGTTTTTCAGTGCAACTCACTCATATACTATGTACTACACTGTGCGTTTCTTATATTCTAAGTTTTTCAGTGCAACTCACTCATATACTATGTACTACACTGTGCGTTTCTAATATTCTAAGTTTTTCAGTGCAACTCACTCATATACTATGTATTACACTGTGCATTTCGTGTAATGCGGGTTTTTCAGTAAATTCTAAGTTTTTCAGTGCAACTCACTCATATACTATGTACTACACTGTGCGTTTCTTATATTCTAAGTTTTTCAGTGCAACTCACTCATATACTATGTACTACACTGTGCGTTTCTTATACTCTAAGTTTTTCAGTGCAACTCACTCATATACTATGTACTACACTGTGCGTTTCTTATATTCTAAGTTTTTCAGTGCAACTCACTCATATACAATGTACTACAGTGTGCATTTCTTCTAATGCGGGTTTTTCAGTAAATTCTAAGTTTTTCAGTGCAACTCACTCATATACAATGTACTACACTGTGCATTTCGTCTAATGCGGGTTTTTCAGTAAATTCTAAGTTTTTCAGTGCAACTCACTCATATACAATGTACTACACTGTGCATTTCGTCTAATGCGGGTTTTTCAGTAAATTCTAAGTTTTTCAGTGCAACTCACTCATATACAATGTACTACACTGTGCATTTCGTCTAATGCGGGTTTTTCAGTAAATTCTAAGTTTTTCAGTGCAACTCACTCATATACAATGTACTACACTGTGCATTTCGTCTAATGCGGGTTTTTCAGTAAATTCTAAGTTTTTCAGTGCAACTCACTCATGTACAATGTACTACACTGTGCATTTCGTCTAATGCGGGTTTTTCAGTAAATTCTAAGTTTTTCAGTGCAACTCACTCATATACAATGTACTACACAGTGCATTTCGTCTAATGCGGGTTTTTCAGTAAATTCTAAGTTTTCCAGTGCAACTCACTCATATACAATGTACTACGCTGTGCATTTCGTCTAATGCGGGTTTTTCAGTAAATTCTAAGTTTTTCAGTGCAACTCACTCATATACAATGTACTACACTGTGCATTTCGTCTAATGCGGGTTTTTCAGTAAATTCTAAGTTTTTCAGTGCAACTCACTCATATACAATGTACTACACTGTGCATTTCGTCTAATGCGGGTTTTTCAGTAAATTCTAAATTTTTCAGTGCAATTCACTCATATACAATGTACTACACTGTGCATTTCGTCTAATGCGGGTTTTTCAGTAAATTCTAAGTTTTTCAGTGCAACTCACTCATATACAATGTACTACAGTGTGCATTTCGTCTAATGCGGGTTTTTCAGTAAATTCTAAGTTTTTCAGTGCAACTCACTCATATACAATGTACTACACTGTGCATTTCGTCTAATGAGGGTTTTTCAGTAAATTCTAAGTTTTTCAGTGCAACTCACTCATATACAATGTACTACAGTGTGCATTTCGTCTAATGCGGGTTTTTCAGTAAATTCTAAGTTTTTCAGTGCAACTCACTCATGTACAATGTACTACACTGTGCATTTCGTCTAATGCGGGTTTTTCAGTAAATTCTAAGTTTTTCAGTGCAACTCACTCATATACAATGTACTACACTGTGCATTTCGTCTAATGCGGGTTTTTCAGTAAATTCTAAGTTTTCCAGTGCAACTCACTCATATACAATGTACTACACTGTGCATTTCGTCTAATGCGGGTTTTTCAGTAAATTCTAAGTTTTTCAGTGCAACTCACTCATATACAATGTACTACAAGGTGCATTTCGTGTAATGCGGGTTTTTCAGTAAATTCTGAGTTTTTCGGTGCAACTCACTCATATACTATGTACTACACTGTGCGTTTCTTATATTCTAAATTTTTCAGTGCAACTCACTCATATACTATGTACTACACTGTGCGTTTCTTATATTCTAAGTTTTTCAGTGCAACTCACTCATATACTATGTACTACACTGTGCGTTTCTTATATTCTAAGTTTTTCAGTGCAACTCACTCATATACTATGTACTACACTGTACGTTTCTTATATTCTAAGTTTTTCAGTGCAACTCACTCATATACTATGTACTACACTGTGCGTTTCTAATATTCTAAGTTTTTCAGTGCAACTCACTCATATACTATGTACTACACTGTGCATTTCGTGTAATGCGGGTTTTTCAGTAAATTCTAAGTTTTTCAGTGCAACTCACTCATATACTATGTACTACACTGTGCGTTTCTTATATTCTAAGTTTTTCAGTGCAACTCACTCATATACTATGTACTACACTGTGCGTTTCTTATACTCTAAGTTTTTCAGTGCAACTCACTCATATACTATGTACTACACTGTGCGTTTCTTATATTCTAAGTTTTTCAGTGCAACTCACTCATATACTATGTACTACACTGTGCATTTCGTGGAATGCGGGTTTTTCTGTAAATTCTAAGTTTTTCAGTGCAACTCACTCATATACTATGTACTACACTGTGCGTTTCTTATATTCTAAGTTTTTCAGTGCAACTCACTCATATACTATGTACTACACTGTGCGTTTCTTATACTCTAAGTTTTTCAGTGCAACTCACTCAGATACTATGTACTACACTGTGCGTTTCTTATATTCTAAGTTTTTCAGTGCAACTCACTCATATACTATGTACTACACTGTGCATTTCGTGTAATGCGGGTTTTTCAGTAAATTCTAAGTTTTTCAGTGCAACTCACTCATATACTATGTACTACACTGTACGTTTCTTATATTCTAAATTTTTCAGTGCAACTCACTCATATACTATGTACTACACTGTGCGTTTCTTATATTCTAAGTTTTTCAGTGCAACTCACTCATATACTATGTACTACACTGTGCATTTCGTGTAATGCGGGTTTCTCAGTAAATTCTAAGTTTTTCAGTGCAACTCACTCATATACTATGTACTACACTGTGAGTTTCTTATATTCTAAATTTTTCAGTGAAACTCACTCATATACTATGTACTACACTGTGCGTTTCTTATATTCTAAGTTTTTCAGTGCAACTCACTCATATACTATGTAATACACTGAGCATTTCTTATATTCTAAGTTTTTCAGTGCAACTCACTCATATACTATGTACTACACTGTGCGTTTCTTATATTCTAAGTTTTTCAGTGCAACTCACTCATATACTATGTACTACACTGTGCGTTTCTTATATTCTAAGTTTTTCAGTGCAACTCACTCATATACTATGTACTACACTGTGCGTTTCTTATATTCTAAGTTTTTCAGTGCAACTCACTCATATACTATGTACTACACGGTGCATTTCGTGTAATGCGGGTTTTCCAGTAAATTCTAAGTTTTTTAGTGCAACTCACTCATATACTATGTACTACACTGTGCGTTTCTTCAATTCTAAGTTTTTCAGTGCAACTCACTCATATAGTATGTACTACACTGTGCGTTTCTTAAATTCTAAGTTTTTCAGTGCAACTCACTCATATACTATGTACTACACTGTACGTTTCTTATATTCTAAGTTTTTCAGTGCAACTCACTCATATACTATGTACTACACTGTGCGTTTCTTATATTCTAAGTTTTTCAGTGCAACTCACTCATATACTATGTACTACACTGTGCATTTCGTGTAATGCGGGTTTTTCAGTAAATTCTAAGTTTTTCAGTGCAACTCACTCATATACTATGTACTACACTGTGCGTTTCTTATATTCTAAGTTTTTCAGTGCAACTCACTCATATACTATGTACTACACTGTGCGTTTCTTATATTCTAAGTTTTTCAGTGCAACTCACTCATATACTATGTACTACACTGTGCGTTTCGTGGAATGCGGGTTTTTCTGTAAATTCTAAGTTTTTCAGTGCAACTCACTCATATACTATGTACTACACTGTGCGTTTCTTATATTCTAAGTTTTTCAGTGCAACTCACTCATATACTATGTACTACACTGTGCATTTCGTGGAATGCGGGTTTTTCTGTAAATTCTAAGTTTTTCAGTGCAACTCACTCATATACTATGTACTACACTGTGCGTTTCTTATATTCTAAGTTTTTCAGTGCAACTCACTCATATACTATGTACTACACTGTGCGTTTCTTATACTCTAAGTTTTTCAGTGCAACTCACTCAGATACTATGTACTACACTGTGCGTTTCTTATATTCTAAGTTTTTCAGTGCAACTCACTCATATACTATGTACTACACTGTGCATTTCGTGTAATGCGGGTTTTTCAGTAAATTCTAAGTTTTTCAGTGCAACTCACTCATATACTATGTACTACACTGTACGTTTCTTATATTCTAAATTTTTCAGTGCAACTCACTCATATACTATGTACTACACTGTGCGTTTCTTATATTCTAAGTTTTTCAGTGCAACTCACTCATATACTATGTACTACACTGTGCATTTCTTATATTCTAAGTTTTTCAGTGCAACTCACTCATATACTATGTACTACACTGTGCGTTTCTTATATTCTAAGTTTTTCAGTGCAACTCACTCATATACTATGTACTACACTGTGCGTTTCTTATATTCTAAGTTTTTCAGTGCAACTCACTCATATACTATGTACTACACTGTGCGTTTAATATATTCTAAGTTTTTCAGTGCAACTCACTCATATACTATGTACTACACTGTGCGTTTCTTATATTCTAAGTTTTTCAGTGCAACTCACTCATATACTATGTACTACACTGTGCGTTTCTTATATTCTAAGTTTTTCAGTGCAACTCACTCATATACTATGTACTACACTTTGCATTTCGTGTAATGCGGGTTTTTCAGTAAATTCTAAGTTTTTTAGTGCAACTCACTCATATACTATGTACTACACTGTGCGTTTCTTAAATTCTAAGTTTTTCAGTGCAACTCACTCATATACTATGTACTACACTGTGCGTTTCTTATATTCTAAGTTTTTCAGTGCAACTCACTCATATACTATGTACTACACTGTGCGTTTCTTATATTCTAAGTTTTTCAGTGCAACTCACTCATATACTATGTACTACACTGTGCGTTTCTTATATTCTAAGTTTTTCAGTGCAACTCACTCATATACTATGTACTACACTGTGCATTTCGTGTAATGCGGGTTTTTCAGTAAATTCTAAGTTTTTTAGTGCAACTCACTCATATACTATGTACTACACTGTGCGTTTCTTAAATTCTAAGTTTTTCAGTGCAACTCACTCATATACTATGTACTACACTGTGCCTTTCTTATATTCTAAGTTATTCAGTGCAACTCACTCATATACTATGTACTACACTGTGCGTTTCTTATATTCCAAATTTTTCAGTGCAACTCACTCATATACTATGTACTACACTGTGCGTTTCTTATATTCTAAGTTTTTCAGTGCAACTCACTCATATACTATGTACTACACTGTGCATTTCGTGTAATGCGGGTTTTTCAGTAAATTCTAAGTTTTTTAGTGCAACTCACTCATATACTATGTAATACACTGAGCATTTCTTATATTCTAAGTTTTTCAGTGCAACTCACTCATATACTATGTACTACACTGTGCGTTTCTTATATTCTAAGTTTTTCAGTGCAACTCACTCATATACTATGTACTACACTGTGCGTTTCTTATATTCTAAGTTTTTCAGTGCAACTCACTCATATACTATGTACTACACTGTGCGTTTCTTATATTCTAAGTTTTTCAGTGCAACTCACTCATATACTATGTACTACACGGTGCATTTCGTGTAATGCGGGTTTTCCAGTAAATTCTAAGTTTTTCAGTGCAACTCACTCATATACTATGTACTACACTGTGCGTTTCTTCAATTCTAAGTTTTTCAGTGCAACTCACTCATATAGTATGTACTACACTGTGCGTTTCTTAAATTCTAAGTTTTTCAGTGCAACTCACTCATATACTATGTACTACACTGTGCGTTTCTTATATTCTAAGTTTTTCAGTGCAACTCACTCATATACTATGTACTACACTGTGCGTTTCTTATATTCTAAGTTTTTCAGTGCAACTCACTCATATACTATGTACTACACTGTGCATTTCGTGTAATGCGGGTTTTTCAGTAAATTCTAAGTTTTTCAGTGCAACTCACTCATATACTATGTACTACACTGTGCGTTTCTTATATTCTAAGTTTTTCAGTGCAACTCACTCATATACTATGTACTACACTGTGCGTTTCTTATATTCTAAGTTTTTCAGTGCAACTCACTCATATACTATGTACTACACTGTGCATTTCGTGGAATGCGGGTTTTTCTGTAAATTCTAAGTTTTTCAGTGCAACTCACTCATATACTATGTACTACACTGTGCGTTTCTTATATTCTAAGTTTTTCAGTGCAACTCACTCATATACTATGTACTACACTGTGCGTTTCTTATACTCTAAGTTTTTCAGTGCAACTCACTCATATACTATGTACTACACTGTGCGTTTCTTATATTCTAAGTTTTTCAGTGCAACTCACTCATATACTATGTACTACACTGTGCATTTCGTGTAATGCGGGTTTTTCAGTAAATTCTAAGTTTTTCAGTGCAACTCACTCATATACTATGTACTACACTGTACGTTTCTTATATTCTAAATTTTTCAGTGCAACTCACTCATATACTATGTACTACACTGTGCGTTTCTTATATTCTAAGTTTTTCAGTGCAACTCACTCATATACTATGTAATACACTGAGCATTTCTTATATTCTAAGTTTTTCAGTGCAACTCACTCATATACTATGTACTACACTGTGCGTTTCTTATATTCTAAGTTTTTCAGTGCAACTCACTCATATACTATGTACTACACTGTGCGTTTCTTATATTCTAAGTTTTTCAGTGCAACTCACTCATATACTATGTACTACACTGTGCGTTTCTTATATTCTAAGTTTTTCAGTGCAACTCACTCATATACTATGTACTACACGGTGCATTTCGTGTAATGCGGGTTTTCCAGTAAATTCTAAGTTTTTCAGTGCAACTCACTCATATACTATGTACTACACTGTGCGTTTCTTCAATTCTAAGTTTTTCAGTGCAACTCACTCATATAGTATGTACTACACTGTGCGTTTCTTAAATTCTAAGTTTTTCAGTGCAACTCACTCATATACTATGTACTACACTGTGCGTTTCTTATATTCTAAGTTTTTCAGTGCAACTCACTCATATACTATGTACTACACTGTGCGTTTCTTATATTCTAAGTTTTTCAGTGCAACTCACTCATATACTATGTACTACACTGTGCATTTCGTGTAATGCGGGTTTTTCAGTAAATTCTAAGTTTTTCAGTGCAACTCACTCATATACTATGTACTACACTGTGCGTTTCTTATATTCTAAGTTTTTCAGTGCAACTCACTCATATACTATGTACTACACTGTGCGTTTCTTATATTCTAAGTTTTTCAGTGCAACTCACTCATATACTATGTACTACACTGTGCATTTCGTGGAATGCGGGTTTTTCTGTAAATTCTAAGTTTTTCAGTGCAACTCACTCATATACTATGTACTACACTGTGCGTTTCTTATATTCTAAGTTTTTCAGTGCAACTCACTCATATACTATGTACTACACTGTGCGTTTCTTATACTCTAAGTTTTTCAGTGCAACTCACTCATATACTATGTACTACACTGTGCGTTTCTTATATTCTAAGTTTTTCAGTGCAACTCACTCATATACTATGTACTACACTGTGCATTTCGTGTAATGCGGGTTTTTCAGTAAATTCTAAGTTTTTCAGTGCAACTCACTCATATACTATGTACTACACTGTACGTTTCTTATATTCTAAATTTTTCAGTGCAACTCACTCATATACTATGTACTACACTGTGCGTTTCTTATATTCTAAGTTTTTCAGTGCAACTCACTCATATACTATGTACTACACTGTGCATTTCTTATATTCTAAGTTTTTCAGTGCAACTCACTCATATACTATGTACTACACTGTGCGTTTCTTATATTCTAAGTTTTTCAGTGCAACTCACTCATATACTATGTACTACACTGTGCGTTTCTTATATTCTAAGTTTTTCAGTGCAACTCACTCATATACTATGTACTACACTGTGCGTTTAATATATTCTAAGTTTTTCAGTGCAACTCACTCATATACTATGTACTACACTGTGCGTTTCTTATATTCTAAGTTTTTCAGTGCAACTCACTCATATACTATGTACTACACTGTGCGTTTCTTATATTCTAAGTTTTTCAGTGCAACTCACTCATATACTATGTACTACACTTTGCATTTCGTGTAATGCGGGTTTTTCAGTAAATTCTAAGTTTTTTAGTGCAACTCACTCATATACTATGTACTACACTGTGCGTTTCTTAAATTCTAAGTTTTTCAGTGCAACTCACTCATATACTATGTACTACACTGTGCGTTTCTTATATTCTAAGTTTTTCAGTGCAACTCACTCATATACTATGTACTACACTGTGCGTTTCTTATATTCTAAGTTTTTCAGTGCAACTCACTCATATACTATGTACTACACTGTGCGTTTCTTATATTCTAAGTTTTTCAGTGCAACTCACTCATATACTATGTACTACACTGTGCATTTCGTGTAATGCGGGTTTTTCAGTAAATTCTAAGTTTTTTAGTGCAACTCACTCATATACTATGTACTACACTGTGCGTTTCTTAAATTCTAAGTTTTTCAGTGCAACTCACTCATATACTATGTACTACACTGTGCCTTTCTTATATTCTAAGTTTTTCAGTGCAACTCACTCATATACTATGTACTACACTGTGCGTTTCTTATATTCTAAATTTTTCAGTGCATCTCACTCATATACTATGTACTACACTGTGCGTTTCTTATATTCTAAGTTTTTCAGTGCAACTCACTCATATACTATGTACTACACTGTGCATTTCGTGTAATGCGGGTTTTTCAGTAAATTCTAAGTTTTTTAGTGCAACTCACTCATATACTATGTACTACACTGTGCGTTTCTTAAATTCTAAGTTTTTCAGTGCAACTCACTCATATACTATGTACTACACTGTGCCTTTCTTATATTCTAAGTTTTTCAGTGCAACTCACTCATATACTATGTACTACACTGTGCGTTTCTTATATTCTAAGTTTTTCAGTGCAACTCACTCATATAATATGTACTACACTGTGCGTTTCTTATATTCTAAGTTTTTCAGTGCAACTCACTCATATACTATGTACTACACTGTGCATTTCGTGTAATGCGGGTTTTTCAGTAAATTCTAAGTTTTTTAGTGCAACTCACTCATATACTATGTACTACACTGTGCGTTTCTTAAATTCTAAGTTTTTCAGTGCAACTTACTCATATACTATGTACTACACTGTGCATTTCTTATTTTCTAAGTTTTTCAGTGCAATTCACTCATATACTATGTACTACACTGTGAGTTTCTTATATTCTAAGTTTTTCAGTGCAACTCACTCATATACTATGTACTACACTGTGCGTTTCTTATATTCTAAGTTTTTCAGTGCAACTCACTCATATACTATGTACTACACTGTGCGTTTCTTATATTCTAAGTTTTTCAGTGCAACTCACTCATATACTATGTACTACACTGTGCGTTTCTTATATTCTAAGTTTTTCAGTGCAACTCACTCATATACTATGTACTACACTGTGCATTTCTTATATTCTAAGTTTTTCAGTGCAACTCACTCATATACTATGTACTACACTGTGCGTTTCTTATATTTTAAGTTTTTCAGTGCAACTCACTCATATACTATGTACTACACTGTGCATTTCGTGTAATGCGGGTTTTTCAGTAAATTCTAAGTTTTTCAGTGCAACTCACTCATATACTATGTACTACACTGTGCGTTTCTTATATTCTAAATTTTTCAGTGCAACTCACTCATATACTATGTACTACACTGTGCGTTTCTTATATTCTAAGTTTTTCAGTGCAACTCACTCATATACTATGTACTACACTGTGCGTTTCTTATATTCTAAGTTTTTCAGTGCAACTCACTCATATACTATGTACTACACTGTGCGTTTCTTATATTCTAAGTTTTTCAGTGCAACTCACTCATATACTATGTACTACACTGTGCGTTTCTAATATTCTAAGTTTTTCAGTGCAACTCACTCATATACTATGTACTACACTGTGCATTTCGTGTAATGCGGGTTTTTCAGTAAATTCTAAGTTTTTCAGTGCAACTCACTCATATACTATGTACTACACTGTGCGTTTCTTATATTCTAAGTTTTTCAGTGCAACTCACTCATATACTATGTACTACACTGTGCGTTTCTTATACTCTAAGTTTTTCAGTGCAACTCACTCATATACTATGTACTACACTGTGCGTTTCTTATATTCTAAGTTTTTCAGTGCAACTCACTCATATACTATGTACTACACTGTGCATTTCTTATATTCTAAGTTTTTCAGTGCAACTCACTCATATACTATGTACTACACTGTGCGTTTCTTATATTCTAAGTTTTTCAGTGCAACTCACTCATATACTATGTACTACACTGTGCGTTTCTTATATTCTAAGTTTTTCAGTGCAACTCACTCATATACTATGTACTACACTGTGCGTTTAATATATTCTAAGTTTTTCAGTGCAACTCACTCATATACTATGTACTACACTGTGCGTTTCTTATATTCTAAGTTTTTCAGTGCAACTCACTCATATACTATGTACTACACTGTGCGTTTCTTATATTCTAAGTTTTTCAGTGCAACTCACTCATATACTATGTACTACACTTTGCATTTCGTGTAATGCGGGTTTTTCAGTAAATTCTAAGTTTTTTAGTGCAACTCACTCATATACTATGTACTACACTGTGCGTTTCTTAAATTCTAAGTTTTTCAGTGCAACTCACTCATATACTATGTACTACACTGTGCGTTTCTTATATTCTAAGTTTTTCAGTGCAACTCACTCATATACTATGTACTACACTGTGCGTTTCTTATATTCTAAGTTTTTCAGTGCAACTCACTCATATACTATGTACTACACTGTGCGTTTCTTATATTCTAAGTTTTTCAGTGCAACTCACTCATATACTATGTACTACACTGTGCATTTCGTGTAATGCGGGTTTTTCAGTAAATTCTAAGTTTTTTAGTGCAACTCACTCATATACTATGTACTACACTGTGCGTTTCTTAAATTCTAAGTTTTTCAGTGCAACTCACTCATATACTATGTACTACACTGTGCCTTTCTTATATTCTAAGTTATTCAGTGCAACTCACTCATATACTATGTACTACACTGTGCGTTTCTTATATTCCAAATTTTTCAGTGCAACTCACTCATATACTATGTACTACACTGTGCGTTTCTTATATTCTAAGTTTTTCAGTGCAACTCACTCATATACTATGTACTACACTGTGCATTTCGTGTAATGCGGGTTTTTCAGTAAATTCTAAGTTTTTTAGTGCAACTCACTCATATACTATGTAATACACTGAGCATTTCTTATATTCTAAGTTTTTCAGTGCAACTCACTCATATACTATGTACTACACTGTGCGTTTCTTATATTCTAAGTTTTTCAGTGCAACTCACTCATATACTATGTACTACACTGTGCGTTTCTTATATTCTAAGTTTTTCAGTGCAACTCACTCATATACTATGTACTACACTGTGCGTTTCTTATATTCTAAGTTTTTCAGTGCAACTCACTCATATACTATGTACTACACGGTGCATTTCGTGTAATGCGGGTTTTCCAGTAAATTCTAAGTTTTTCAGTGCAACTCACTCATATACTATGTACTACACTGTGCGTTTCTTCAATTCTAAGTTTTTCAGTGCAACTCACTCATATAGTATGTACTACACTGTGCGTTTCTTAAATTCTAAGTTTTTCAGTGCAACTCACTCATATACTATGTACTACACTGTGCGTTTCTTATATTCTAAGTTTTTCAGTGCAACTCACTCATATACTATGTACTACACTGTGCGTTTCTTATATTCTAAGTTTTTCAGTGCAACTCACTCATATACTATGTACTACACTGTGCATTTCGTGTAATGCGGGTTTTTCAGTAAATTCTAAGTTTTTCAGTGCAACTCACTCATATACTATGTACTACACTGTGCGTTTCTTATATTCTAAGTTTTTCAGTGCAACTCACTCATATACTATGTACTACACTGTGCGTTTCTTATATTCTAAGTTTTTCAGTGCAACTCACTCATATACTATGTACTACACTGTGCATTTCGTGGAATGCGGGTTTTTCTGTAAATTCTAAGTTTTTCAGTGCAACTCACTCATATACTATGTACTACACTGTGCGTTTCTTATATTCTAAGTTTTTCAGTGCAACTCACTCATATACTATGTACTACACTGTGCGTTTCTTATACTCTAAGTTTTTCAGTGCAACTCACTCATATACTATGTACTACACTGTGCGTTTCTTATATTCTAAGTTTTTCAGTGCAACTCACTCATATACTATGTACTACACTGTGCATTTCGTGTAATGCGGGTTTTTCAGTAAATTCTAAGTTTTTCAGTGCAACTCACTCATATACTATGTACTACACTGTACGTTTCTTATATTCTAAATTTTTCAGTGCAACTCACTCATATACTATGTACTACACTGTGCGTTTCTTATATTCTAAGTTTTTCAGTGCAACTCACTCATATACTATGTAATACACTGAGCATTTCTTATATTCTAAGTTTTTCAGTGCAACTCACTCATATACTATGTACTACACTGTGCGTTTCTTATATTCTAAGTTTTTCAGTGCAACTCACTCATATACTATGTACTACACTGTGCGTTTCTTATATTCTAAGTTTTTCAGTGCAACTCACTCATATACTATGTACTACACTGTGCGTTTCTTATATTCTAAGTTTTTCAGTGCAATTCACTCATATACTATGTACTACACGGTGCATTTCGTGTAATGCGGGTTTTCCAGTAAATTCTAAGTTTTTCAGTGCAACTCACTCATATACTATGTACTACACTGTGCGTTTCTTCAATTCTAAGTTTTTCAGTGCAACTCACTCATATAGTATGTACTACACTGTGCGTTTCTTAAATTCTAAGTTTTTCAGTGCAACTCACTCATATACTATGTACTACACTGTGCGTTTCTTATATTCTAAGTTTTTCAGTGCAACTCACTCATATACTATGTACTACACTGTGCGTTTCTTATATTCTAAGTTTTTCAGTGCAACTCACTCATATACTATGTACTACACTGTGCATTTCGTGTAATGCGGGTTTTTCAGTAAATTCTAAGTTTTTCAGTGCAACTCACTCATATACTATGTACTACACTGTGCGTTTCTTATATTCTAAGTTTTTCAGTGCAACTCACTCATATACTATGTACTACACTGTGCGTTTCTTATATTCTAAGTTTTTCAGTGCAACTCACTCATATACTATGTACTACACTGTGCATTTCGTGGAATGCGGGTTTTTCTGTAAATTCTAAGTTTTTCAGTGCAACTCACTCATATACTATGTACTACACTGTGCGTTTCTTATATTCTAAGTTTTTCAGTGCAACTCACTCATATACTATGTACTACACTGTGCGTTTCTTATACTCTAAGTTTTTCAGTGCAACTCACTCATATACTATGTACTACACTGTGCGTTTCTTATATTCTAAGTTTTTCAGTGCAACTCACTCATATACTATGTACTACACTGTGCATTTCGTGTAATGCGGGTTTTTCAGTAAATTCTAAGTTTTTCAGTGCAACTCACTCATATACTATGTACTACACTGTACGTTTCTTATATTCTAAATTTTTCAGTGCAACTCACTCATATACTATGTACTACACTGTGCGTTTCTTATATTCTAAGTTTTTCAGTGCAACTCACTCATATACTATGTACTACACTGTGCATTTCTTATATTCTAAGTTTTTCAGTGCAACTCACTCATATACTATGTACTACACTGTGCGTTTCTTATATTCTAAGTTTTTCAGTGCAACTCACTCATATACTATGTACTACACTGTGCGTTTCTTATATTCTAAGTTTTTCAGTGCAACTCACTCATATACTATGTACTACACTGTGCGTTTAATATATTCTAAGTTTTTCAGTGCAACTCACTCATATACTATGTACTACACTGTGCGTTTCTTATATTCTAAGTTTTTCAGTGCAACTCACTCATATACTATGTACTACACTGTGCGTTTCTTATATTCTAAGTTTTTCAGTGCAACTCACTCATATACTATGTACTACACTTTGCATTTCGTGTAATGCGGGTTTTTCAGTAAATTCTAAGTTTTTTAGTGCAACTCACTCATATACTATGTACTACACTGTGCGTTTCTTAAATTCTAAGTTTTTCAGTGCAACTCACTCATATACTATGTACTACACTGTGCGTTTCTTATATTCTAAGTTTTTCAGTGCAACTCACTCATATACTATGTACTACACTGTGCGTTTCTTATATTCTAAGTTTTTCAGTGCAACTCACTCATATACTATGTACTACACTGTGCGTTTCTTATATTCTAAGTTTTTCAGTGCAACTCACTCATATACTATGTACTACACTGTGCATTTCGTGTAATGCGGGTTTTTCAGTAAATTCTAAGTTTTTTAGTGCAACTCACTCATATACTATGTACTACACTGTGCGTTTCTTAAATTCTAAGTTTTTCAGTGCAACTCACTCATATACTATGTACTACACTGTGCCTTTCTTATATTCTAAGTTTTTCAGTGCAACTCACTCATATACTATGTACTACACTGTGCGTTTCTTATATTCTAAATTTTTCAGTGCATCTCACTCATATACTATGTACTACACTGTGCGTTTCTTATATTCTAAGTTTTTCAGTGCAACTCACTCATATACTATGTACTACACTGTGCATTTCGTGTAATGCGGGTTTTTCAGTAAATTCTAAGTTTTTTAGTGCAACTCACTCATATACTATGTACTACACTGTGCGTTTCTTAAATTCTAAGTTTTTCAGTGCAACTCACTCATATACTATGTACTACACTGTGCCTTTCTTATATTCTAAGTTTTTCAGTGCAACTCACTCATATACTATGTACTACACTGTGCGTTTCTTATATTCTAAGTTTTTCAGTGCAACTCACTCATATAATATGTACTACACTGTGCGTTTCTTATATTCTAAGTTTTTCAGTGCAACTCACTCATATACTATGTACTACACTGTGCATTTCGTGTAATGCGGGTTTTTCAGTAAATTCTAAGTTTTTTAGTGCAACTCACTCATATACTATGTACTACACTGTGCGTTTCTTAAATTCTAAGTTTTTCAGTGCAACTTACTCATATACTATGTACTACACTGTGCATTTCTTATTTTCTAAGTTTTTCAGTGCAATTCACTCATATACTATGTACTACACTGTGAGTTTCTTATATTCTAAGTTTTTCAGTGCAACTCACTCATATACTATGTACTACACTGTGCGTTTCTTATATTCTAAGTTTTTCAGTGCAACTCACTCATATACTATGTACTACACTGTGCGTTTCTTATATTCTAAGTTTTTCAGTGCAACTCACTCATATACTATGTACTACACTGTGCGTTTCTTATATTCTAAGTTTTTCAGTGCAACTCACTCATATACTATGTACTACACTGTGCATTTCTTATATTCTAAGTTTTTCAGTGCAACTCACTCATATACTATGTACTACACTGTGCGTTTCTTATATTTTAAGTTTTTCAGTGCAACTCACTCATATACTATGTACTACACTGTGCATTTCGTGTAATGCGGGTTTTTCAGTAAATTCTAAGTTTTTCAGTGCAACTCACTCATATACTATGTACTACACTGTGCGTTTCTTATATTCTAAATTTTTCAGTGCAACTCACTCATATACTATGTACTACACTGTGCGTTTCTTATATTCTAAGTTTTTCAGTGCAACTCACTCATATACTATGTACTACACTGTGCGTTTCTTATATTCTAAGTTTTTCAGTGCAACTCACTCATATACTATGTACTACACTGTGCGTTTCTTATATTCTAAGTTTTTCAGTGCAACTCACTCATATACTATGTACTACACTGTGCGTTTCTAATATTCTAAGTTTTTCAGTGCAACTCACTCATATACTATGTACTACACTGTGCATTTCGTGTAATGCGGGTTTTTCAGTAAATTCTAAGTTTTTCAGTGCAACTCACTCATATACTATGTACTACACTGTGCGTTTCTTATATTCTAAGTTTTTCAGTGCAACTCACTCATATACTATGTACTACACTGTGCGTTTCTTATACTCTAAGTTTTTCAGTGCAACTCACTCATATACTATGTACTACACTGTGCGTTTCTTATATTCTAAGTTTTTCAGTGCAACTCACTCATATACAATGTACTACAGTGTGCATTTTTTCTAATGCGGGTTTTTCAGTAAATTCTAAGTTTTTCAGTGCAACTCACTCATATACAATGTACTACACTGTGCATTTCGTCTAATGCGGGTTTTTCAGTAAATTCTAAGTTTTTCAGTGCAACTCACTCATATACAATGTACTACACTGTGCATTTCGTCTAATGCGGGTTTTTCAGTAAATTCTAAGTTTTTCAGTGCAACTCACTCATATACAATGTACTACACTGTGCATTTCGTCTAATGCGGGTTTTTCAGTAAATTCTAAGTTTTTCAGTGCAACTCACTCATATACAATGTACTACACTGTGCATTTCGTCTAATGCGGGTTTTTCAGTAAATTCTAATTTTTTCAGTGCAACTCACTCATGTACAATGTACTACACTGTGCATTTCGTCTAATGCTGGTTTTTCAGTAAATTCTAAGTTTTTCAGTGCAACTCACTCATATACAATGTACTACACTGTGCATTTCGTCTAATGCGGGTTTTTCAGTAAATTCTAAGTTTTCCAGTGCAACTCACTCATATACAATGTACTACACTGTGCATTTCGTCTAATGCGGGTTTTTCAGTAAATTCTAAGTTTGTCAGTGCAACTCACTCATATACAATGTACTACACTGTGCATTTCATCTAATGCGGGTTTTTCAGTAAATTCTAAGTTTTTCAGTGCAACTCACTCATATACAATGTACTACACTGTGCATTTCGTCTAATGCGGGTTTTTCAGTAAATTCTAAATTTTTCAGTGCAATTCACTCATATACAATGTACTACACTGTGCATTTCGTCTAATGCGGGTTTTTCAGTAAATTCTAAGTTTTTCAGTGCAACTCACTCATATACAATGTACTACAGTGTGCATTTCGTCTAATGCGGGTTTTTCAGTAAATTCTAAGTTTTTCAGTGCAACTCACTCATATACAATGTACTACACTGTTCATTTCGTCTAATGAGGGTTTTTCAGTAAATTCTAAGTTTTTCAGTGCAACTCACTCATATACAATGTACTACAGTGTGCATTTCGTCTAATGCGGGTTTTTCAGTAAATTCTAAGTTTTTCAGTGCAACTCACTCATGTACAATGTACTATACTGTGCATTTCGTCTAATGCGGGTTTTTCAGTAAATTCTAAGTTTTTCAGTGCAACTCACTCATATACAATGTATTACACTGTGCATTTCGTCTAATGCGGGTTTTTCAGTAAATTCTAAGTTTTCCAGTGCAACTCACTCATATACAATGTACTACACTGTGCATTTCGTCTAATGCGGGTTTTTCAGTAAATTCTAAGTTTTTCAGTGCAACTCACTCATATACAATGTACTACACTGTGCATTTCGTCTAATGCGGGTTTTTCAGTAAATTCTAAGTTTTTCAGTGCAACTCACTCATATACTATGTACTACACTGTGCGTTTATTATATTTTAAGTTTTTCAGTGCAACTCACTCATATACTATGTACTACACTGTGCATTTCGTGTAATGCGGGTTTTTCAGTAAATTCTGAGTTTTTCGGTGCAACTCACTCATATACTATGTACTACACTGTGCGTTTCTTATATTCTAAATTTTTCAGTGCAACTCACTCATATACTATGTACTACACTGTGCGTTTCTTATATTCTAAGTTTTTCAGTGCAACTCACTCATATACTATGTACTACACTGTGCGTTTCTTATATTCTAAGTTTTTCAGTGCAACTCACTCATATACTATGTACTACACTGTGCGTTTCTAATATTCTAAGTTTTTCAGTGCAACTCACTCATATACTATGTACTACACTGTGCATTTCGTGTAATGCGGGTTTTTCAGTAAATTCTAAGTTTTTCAGTGCAACTCACTCATATACTATGTACTACACTGTGCGTTTCTTATATTCTAAGTTTTTCAGTGCAACTCACTCATATACTATGTACTACACTGTGCGTTTCTTATACTCTAAATTTTTCAGTGCAACTCACTCATATACTATGTACTACACTGTGCGTTTCTTATATTCTAAGTTTTTCAGTGCAACTCACTCATATACTATGTACTACACTGTGCATTTCGTGTAATGCGGGTTTTTCAGTAAATTCTAAGTTTTTCAGTGCAACTCACTCATATACTATGTACTACACTGTGAGTTTCTTATATTCTAAATTTTTCAGTGAAACTCACTCATATACTATGTACTACACTGTGCGTTTCTTATATTCTAAGTTTTTCAGTGCAACTCACTCATATACTATGTAATACACTGAGCATTTCTTATATTCTAAGTTTTTCAGTGCAACTCACTCATATACTATGTACTACACTGTGCGTTTCTTATATTCTAAGTTTTTCAGTGCAACTCACTCATATACTATGTACTACACTGTGCGTTTCTTATATTCTAAGTTTTTCAGTGCAACTCACTCATATACTATGTACTACACTGTGCGTTTCTTATATTCTAAGTTTTTCAGTGCAACTCACTCATATACTATGTACTACACGGTGCATTTCGTGTAATGCGGGTTTTCCAGTAAATTCTAAGTTTTTTAGTGCAACTCACTCATATACTATGTACTACACTGTGCGTTTCTTCAATTCTAAGTTTTTCAGTGCAACTCACTCATATAGTATGAACTACACTGTGCGTTTCTTAAATTCTAAGTTTTTCAGTGCAACTCACTCATATACTATGTACTACACTGTGCGTTTCTTATATTCTAAGTTTTTCAGTGCAACTCACTCATATACTATGTACTACACTGTGCGTTTCTTATATTCTAAGTTTTTCAGTGCAACTCACTCATATACTATGTACTACACTGTGCGTTTCTTATATTCTAAGTTTTTCAGTGCAACTCACTCATATACTATGTACTACACTGTGCGTTTCTTATATTCTAAGTTTTTCAGTGCAACTCACTCATATACTATGTACTACACTGTGCATTTCTTATATTCTAAGTTTTTCAGTGCAACTCACTCATATACTATGTACTACACTGTGCGTTTCTTATATTTTAAGTTTTTCAGTGCAACTCACTCATATACTATGTACTACAATGTGCATTTCGTGTAATGCGGGTTTTTCAGTAAATTCTAAGTTTTTCAGTGCAACTCACTCATATACTATGTACTACACTGTGCGTTTCTTATATTCTAAATTTTTCAGTGCAACTCACTCATATACTATGTACTACACTGTGCGTTTCTTATATTCTAAGTTTTTCAGTGCAACTCACTCATATACTATGTACTACACTGTGCGTTTCTTATATTCTAAGTTTTTCAGTGCAACTCACTCATATACTATGTACTACACTGTGCGTTTCTTATATTCTAAGTTTTTCAGTGCAACTCACTCATATACTATGTACTACACTGTGCGTTTTTAATATTCTAAGTTTTTCAGTGCAACTCACTCATATACTATGTACTACACTGTGCATTTCGTGTAATGCGGGTTTTTCAGTAAATTCTAAGTTTTTCAGTGCAACTCACTCATATACTATGTACTACACTGTGCGTTTCTTATATTCTAAGTTTTTCAGTGCAACTCACTCATATACTATGTACTACACTGTGCGTTTCTTATACTCTAAGTTTTTCAGTGCAACTCACTCATATACTATGTACTACACTGTGCGTTTCTTATATTCTAAGTTTTTCAGTGCAACTCACTCATATACAATGTACTACAGTGTGCATTTCGTCTAATGCGGGTTTTTCAGTAAATTCTAAGTTTTTCAGTGCAACTCACTCATATACAATGTACTACACTGTGCATTTCGTCTAATGCGGGTTTTTCAGTAAATTCTAAGTTTTTCAGTGCAACTCACTCATATACAATGTACTACACTGTGCATTTCGTCTAATGCGGGTTTTTCAGTAAATTCTAATTTTTTCAGTGCAACTCACTCATGTACAATGTACTACACTGTGCATTTCGTCTAATGCTGGTTTTTCAGTAAATTCTAAGTTTTTCAGTGCAACTCACTCATATACAATGTACTACACTGTGCATTTCGTCTAATGCGGGTTTTTCAGTAAATTCTAAGTTTTCCAGTGCAACTCACTCATATACAATGTACTACACTGTGCATTTCGTCTAATGCGGGTTTTTCAGTAAATTCTAAGTTTGTCAGTGCAACTCACTCATATACAATGTACTACACTGTGCATTTCGTCTAATGCGGGTTTTTCAGTAAATTCTAAATTTTTCAGTGCAATTCACTCATATACAATGTACTACACTGTGCATTTCGTCTAATGCGGGTTTTTCAGTAAATTCTAAGTTTTTCAGTGCAACTCACTCATATACAATGTACTACAGTGTGCATTTCGTCTAATGCGGGTTTTTCAGTAAATTCTAAGTTTTTCAGTGCAACTCACTCATATACAATGTATTACACTGTGCATTTCGTCTAATGCGGGTTTTTCAGTAAATTCTAAGTTTTCCAGTGCAACTCACTCATATACAATGTACTACACTGTGCATTTCGTCTAATGCGGGTTTTTCAGTAAATTCTAAGTTTTTCAGTGCAACTCACTCATATACAATGTACTACACTGTGCATTTCGTCTAATGCGGGTTTTTCAGTAAATTCTAAGTTTTTCAGTGCAACTCACTCATATACTATGTACTACACTGTGCGTTTATTATATTTTAAGTTTTTCAGTGCAACTCACTCATATACTATGTACTACACTGTGCATTTCGTGTAATGCGGGTTTTTCAGTAAATTCTGAGTTTTTCGGTGCAACTCACTCATATACTATGTACTACACTGTCCGTTTCTTATATTCTAAATTTTTCAGTGCAACTCACTCATATACTATGTACTACACTGTGCGTTTCTTATATTCTAAGTTTTTCAGTGCAACTCACTCATATACTATGTACTACACTGTGCGTTTCTTATATTCTAAGTTTTTCAGTGCAACTCACTCATATACTATGTACTACACTGTGCGTTTCTAATATTCTAAGTTTTTCAGTGCAACTCACTCATATACTATGTACTACACTGTGCATTTCGTGTAATGCGGGTTTTTCAGTAAATTCTAAGTTTTTCAGTGCAACTCACTCATATACTATGTACTACACTGTGCGTTTCTTATATTCTAAGTTTTTCAGTGCAACTCACTCATATACTATGTACTACACTGTGCGTTTCTTATACTCTAAGTTTTTCAGTGCAACTCACTCATATACTATGTACTACACTGTGCGTTTCTTATATTCTAAGTTTTTCAGTGCAACTCACTCATATACTATGTACTACACTGTGCATTTCGTGTAATGCGGGTTTTTCAGTAAATTCTAAGTTTTTCAGTGCAACTCACTCATATACTATGTACTACACTGTGAGTTTCTTATATTCTAAATTTTTCAGTGAAACTCACTCATATACTATGTACTACACTGTGCGTTTCTTATATTCTAAGTTTTTCAGTGCAACTCACTCATATACTATGTAATACACTGAGCATTTCTTATATTCTAAGTTTTTCAGTGCAACTCACTCATATACTATGTACTACACTGTGCGTTTCTTATATTCTAAGTTTTTCAGTGCAACTCACTCATATACTATGTACTACACTGTGCGTTTCTTATATTCTAAGTTTTTCAGTGCAACTCACTCATATACTATGTACTACACTGTGCGTTTCTTATATTCTAAGTTTTTCAGTGCAACTCACTCATATACTATGTACTACACGGTGCATTTCGTGTAATGCGGGTTTTCCAGTAAATTCTAAGTTTTTTAGTGCAACTCACTCATATACTATGTACTACACTGTGCGTTTCTTCAATTCTAAGTTTTTCAGTGCAACTCACTCATATAGTATGTACTACACTGTGCGTTTCTTAAATTCTAAGTTTTTCAGTGCAACTCACTCATATACTATGTACTACACTGTGCGTTTCTTATATTCTAAGTTTTTCAGTGCAACTCACTCATATACTATGTACTACACTGTGCGTTTCTTATATTCTAAGTTTTTCAGTGCAACTCACTCATATACTATGTACTACACTGTGCATTTCGTGTAATGCGGGTTTTTCAGTAAATTCTAAGTTTTTCAGTGCAACTCACTCATATACTATGTACTACACTGTGCGTTTCTTATATTCTAAGTTTTTCAGTGCAACTCACTCATATACTATGTACTACACTGTGCGTTTCTTATATTCTAAGTTTTTCAGTGCAACTCACTCATATACTATGTACTACACTGTGCGTTTCTTATATTCTAAGTTTTTCAGTGCAACTCACTCATATACTATGTACTACACTGTGCATTTCGTGGAATGCGGGTTTTTCTGTAAATTCTAAGTTTTTCAGTGCAACTCACTCATATACTATGTACTACACTGTGCGTTTCTTATATTCTAAGTTTTTCAGTGCAACTCACTCATATACTATGTACTACACTGTGCGTTTCTTATACTCTAAGTTTTTCAGTGCAACTCACTCATATACTATGTACTACACTGTGCGTTTCTTATTCTAAGTTTTTCAGTGCAACTCACTCATATACTATGTACTACACTGTGCATTTCGTGTAATGCGGGTTTTTCAGTAAATTCTAAGTTTTTCAGTGCAACTCACTCATATACTATGTACTACACTGTACGTTTCTTATATTCTAAATTTTTCAGTGCAACTCACTCATATACTATGTACTACACTGTGCGTTTCTTATATTCTAAGTTTTTCAGTGCAACTCACTCATATACTATGTACTACACTGTGCATTTCTTATATTCTAAGTTTTTCAGTGCAACTCACTCATATACTATGTACTACACTGTGCGTTTCTTATATTCTAAGTTTTTCAGTGCAACTCACTCATATACTATGTACTACACTGTGCGTTTCTTATATTCTAAGTTTTTCAGTGCAACTCACTCATATACTATGTACTACACTGTGCGTTTAATATATTCTAAGTTTTTCAGTGCAACTCACTCATATACTATGTACTACACTGTGCGTTTCTTATATTCTAAGTTTTTCAGTGCAACTCACTCATATACTATGTACTACACTGTGCGTTTCTTATATTCTAAGTTTTTCAGTGCAACTCACTCATATACTATGTACTACACTTTGCATTTCGTGTAATGCGGGTTTTTCAGTAAATTCTAAGTTTTTTAGTGCAACTCACTCATATACTATGTACTACACTGTGCGTTTCTTAAATTCTAAGTTTTTCAGTGCAACTCACTCATATACTATGTACTACACTGTGCGTTTCTTATATTCTAAGTTTTTCAGTGCAACTCACTCATATACTATGTACTACACTGTGCGTTTCTTATATTCTAAGTTTTTCAGTGCAACTCACTCATATACTATGTACTACACTGTGCGTTTCTTAAATTCTAAGTTTTTCAGTGCAACTCACTCATATACTATGTACTACACTGTGCATTTCGTGTAATGCGGGTTTTTCAGTAAATTCTAAGTTTTTTAGTGCAACTCACTCATATACTATGTACTACACTGTGCGTTTCTTAAATTCTAAGTTTTTCAGTGCAACTCACTCATATACTATGTACTACACTGTGCCTTTCTTATATTCTAAGTTTTTCAGTGCAACTCACTCATATACTATGTACTACACTGTGCGTTTCTTATATTCTAAATTTTTCAGTGCAACTCACTCATATACTATGTACTACACTGTGCGTTTCTTATATTCTAAGTTTTTCAGTGCAACTCACTCATATACTATGTACTACACTGTGCATTTCGTGTAATGCGGGTTTTTCAGTAAATTCTAAGTTTTTTAGTGCAACTCACTCATATACTATGTACTACACTGTGCGTTTCTTAAATTCTAAGTTTTTCAGTGCAACTCACTCATATACTATGTACTACACTGTGCCTTTCTTATATTCTAAGTTTTTCAGTGCAACTCACTCATATACTATGTACTACACTGTGCGTTTCTTATATTCTAAGTTTTTCAGTGCAACTCACTCATATACTATGTACTACACTGTGCGTTTCTTATATTCTAAGTTTTTCAGTGCAACTCACTCATATACTATGTACTACACTGTGCATTTCGTGGAATGCGGGTTTTTCTGTAAATTCTAAGTTTTTCAGTGCAACTCACTCATATACTATGTACTACACTGTGCGTTTCTTATATTCTAAGTTTTTCAGTGCAACTCACTCATATACTATGTACTACACTGTGCGTTTCTTATACTCTAAGTTTTTCAGTGCAACTCACTCATATACTATGTACTACACTGTGCGTTTCTTATATTCTAAGTTTTTCAGTGCAACTCACTCATATACTATGTACTACACTGTGCATTTCGTGTAATGTGGGTTTTTCAGTAAATTCTAAGTTTTTCAGTGCAACTCACTCATATACTATGTACTACACTGTACGTTTCTTATATTCTAAATTTTTCAGTGCAACTCACTCATATACTATGTACTACACTGTGCGTTTCTTATATTCTAAGTTTTTCAGTGCAACTCACTCATATACTATGTACTACACTGTGCATTTCTTATATTCTAAATTTTTCAGTGCAACTCACTCATATACTATGTACTACACTGTGCGTTTCTTATATTCTAAGTTTTTCAGTGCAACTCACTCATATACTATGTACTACACTGTGCGTTTCTTATATTCTAAGTTTTTCAGTGCAACTCACTCATATACTATGTACTACACTGTGCGTTTCTTATATTCTAAGTTTTTCAGTGCAACTCACTCATATACTATGTACTACACGGTGCATTTCGTGTAATGCGGGTTTTCCAGTAAATTCTAAGTTTTTTAGTGCAACTCACTCATATACTATGTACTACACTGTGCGTTTCTTCAATTCTAAGTTTTTCAGTGCAACTCACTCATATAGTATGAACTACACTGTGCGTTTCTTAAATTCTAAGTTTTTCAGTGCAACTCACTCATATACTATGTACTACACTGTGCGTTTCTTATATTCTAAGTTTTTCAGTGCAACTCACTCATATACTATGTACTACACTGTGCGTTTCTTATATTCTAAGTTTTTCAGTGCAACTCACTCATATACTATGTACTACACTGTGCGTTTCTTATATTCTAAGTTTTTCAGTGCAACTCACTCATATACTATGTACTACACTGTGCGTTTCTTATATTCTAAGTTTTTCAGTGCAACTCACTCATATACTATGTACTACACTGTGCATTTCTTATATTCTAAGTTTTTCAGTGCAACTCACTCATATACTATGTACTACACTGTGCGTTTCTTATATTTTAAGTTTTTCAGTGCAACTCACTCATATACTATGTACTACACTGTGCATTTCGTGTAATGCGGGTTTTTCAGTAAATTCTAAGTTTTTCAGTGCAACTCACTCATATACTATGTACTACACTGTGCGTTTCTTATATTCTAAATTTTTCAGTGCAACTCACTCATATACTATGTACTACACTGTGCGTTTCTTATATTCTAAGTTTTTCAGTGCAACTCACTCATATACTATGTACTACACTGTGCGTTTCTTATATTCTAAGTTTTTCAGTGCAACTCACTCATATACTATGTACTACACTGTGCGTTTCTTATATTCTAAGTTTTTCAGTGCAACTCACTCATATACTATGTACTACACTGTGCGTTTTTAATATTCTAAGTTTTTCAGTGCAACTCACTCATATACTATGTACTACACTGTGCATTTCGTGTAATGCGGGTTTTTCAGTAAATTCTAAGTTTTTCAGTGCAACTCACTCATATACTATGTACTACACTGTGCGTTTCTTATATTCTAAGTTTTTCAGTGCAACTCACTCATATACTATGTACTACACTGTGCGTTTCTTATACTCTAAGTTTTTCAGTGCAACTCACTCATATACTATGTACTACACTGTGCGTTTCTTATATTCTAAGTTTTTCAGTGCAACTCACTCATATACAATGTACTACAGTGTGCATTTTTTCTAATGCGGGTTTTTCAGTAAATTCTAAGTTTTTCAGTGCAACTCACTCATATACAATGTACTACACTGTGCATTTCATCTAATGCGGGTTTTTCAGTAAATTCTAAGTTTTTCAGTGCAACTCACTCATATACAATGTACTACACTGTGCATTTCGTCTAATGCGGGTTTTTCAGTAAATTCTAAGTTTTTCAGTGCAACTCACTCATATACAATGTACTACACTGTGCATTTCGTCTAATGCGGGTTTTTCAGTAAATTCTAAGTTTTTCAGTGCAACTCACTCATATACAATGTACTACACTGTGCATTTCGTCTAATGCGGGTTTTTCAGTAAATTCTAATTTTTTCAGTGCAACTCACTCATGTACAATGTACTACACTGTGCATTTCGTCTAATGCTGGTTTTTCAGTAAATTCTAAGTTTTTCAGTGCAACTCACTCATATACAATGTACTACACTGTGCATTTCGTCTAATGCGGGTTTTTCAGTAAATTCTAAGTTTTCCAGTGCAACTCACTCATATACAATGTACTACACTGTGCATTTCGTCTAATGCGGGTTTTTCAGTAAATTCTAAGTTTGTCAGTGCAACTCACTCATATACAATGTACTACACTGTGCATTTCGTCTAATGCGGGTTTTTCAGTAAATTCTAAGTTTTTCAGTGCAACTCACTCATATACAATGTACTACACTGTGCATTTCGTCTAATGCGGGTTTTTCAGTAAATTCTAAATTTTTCAGTGCAATTCACTCATATACAATGTACTACACTGTGCATTTCGTCTAATGCGGGTTTTTCAGTAAATTCTAAGTTTTTCAGTGCAACTCACTCATATACAATGTACTACAGTGTGCATTTCGTCTAATGCGGGTTTTTCAGTAAATTCTAAGTTTTTCAGTGCAACTCACTCATATACAATGTACTACACTGTGCATTTCGTCTAATGAGGGTTTTTCAGTAAATTCTAAGTTTTTCAGTGCAACTCACTCATATACAATGTACTACAGTGTGCATTTCGTCTAATGCGGGTTTTTCAGTAAATTCTAAGTTTTTCAGTGCAACTCACTCATGTACAATGTACTACACTGTGCATTTCGTCTAATGCGGGTTTTTCAGTAAATTCTAAGTTTTTCAGTGCAACTCACTCATATACAATGTATTACACTGTGCATTTCGTCTAATGCGGGTTTTTCAGTAAATTCTAAGTTTTCCAGTGCAACTCACTCATATACAATGTACTACACTGTGCATTTCGTCTAATGCGGGTTTTTCAGTAAATTCTAAGTTTTTCAGTGCAACTCACTCATATACAATGTACTACACTGTGCATTTCGTCTAATGCGGGTTTTTCAGTAAATTCTAAGTTTTTCAGTGCAACTCACTCATATACTATGTACTACACTGTGCGTTTATTATATTTTAAGTTTTTCAGTGCAACTCACTCATATACTATGTACTACACTGTGCATTTCGTGTAATGCGGGTTTTTCAGTAAATTCTGAGTTTTTCGGTGCAACTCACTCATATACTATGTACTACACTGTGCGTTTCTTATATTCTAAATTTTTCAGTGCAACTCACTCATATACTATGTACTACACTGTGCGTTTCTTATATTCTAAGTTTTTCAGTGCAACTCACTCATATACTATGTACTACACTGTGCGTTTCTTATATTCTAAGTTTTTCAGTGCAACTCACTCATATACTATGTACTACACTGTGCGTTTCTAATATTCTAAGTTTTTCAGTGCAACTCACTCATATACTATGTACTACACTGTGCATTTCGTGTAATGCGGGTTTTTCAGTAAATTCTAAGTTTTTCAGTGCAACTCACTCATATACTATGTACTACACTGTGCGTTTCTTATATTCTAAGTTTTTCAGTGCAACTCACTCATATACTATGTACTACACTGTGCGTTTCTTATACTCTAAGTTTTTCAGTGCAACTCACTCATATACTATGTACTACACTGTGCGTTTCTTATATTCTAAGTTTTTCAGTGCAACTCACTCATATACTATGTACTACACTGTGCATTTCGTGTAATGCGGGTTTTTCAGTAAATTCTAAGTTTTTCAGTGCAACTCACTCATATACTATGTACTACACTGTGAGTTTCTTATATTCTAAATTTTTCAGTGAAACTCACTCATATACTATGTACTACACTGTGCGTTTCTTATATTCTAAGTTTTTCAGTGCAACTCACTCATATACTATGTAATACACTGAGCATTTCTTATATTCTAAGTTTTTCAGTGCAACTCACTCATATACTATGTACTACACTGTGCGTTTCTTATATTCTAAGTTTTTCAGTGCAACTCACTCATATACTATGTACTACACTGTGCGTTTCTTATATTCTAAGTTTTTCAGTGCAACTCACTCATATACTATGTACTACACTGTGCGTTTCTTATATTCTAAGTTTTTCAGTGCAACTCACTCATATACTATGTACTACACGGTGCATTTCGTGTAATGCGGGTTTTCCAGTAAATTCTAAGTTTTTTAGTGCAACTCACTCATATACTATGTACTACACTGTGCGTTTCTTCAATTCTAAGTTTTTCAGTGCAACTCACTCATATAGTATGTACTACACTGTGCGTTTCTTAAATTCTAAGTTTTTCAGTGCAACTCACTCATATACTATGTACTACACTGTGCGTTTCTTATATTCTAAGTTTTTCAGTGCAACTCACTCATATACTATGTACTACACTGTGCGTTTCTTATATTCTAAGTTTTTCAGTGCAACTCACTCATATACTATGTACTACACTGTGCATTTCGTGTAATGCGGGTTTTTCAGTAAATTCTAAGTTTTTCAGTGCAACTCACTCATATACTATGTACTACACTGTGAGTTTCTTATATTCTAAGTTTTTCAGTGCAACTCACTCATATACTATGTACTACACTGTGCGTTTCTTATATTCTAAGTTTTTCAGTGCAACTCACTCATATACTATGTACTACACTGTGCGTTTCTTATATTCTAAGTTTTTCAGTGCAACTCACTCATATACTATGTACTACACTGTGCATTTCGTGGAATGCGGGTTTTTCTGTAAATTCTAAGTTTTTCAGTGCAACTCACTCATATACTATGTACTACACTGTGCGTTTCTTATATTCTAAGTTTTTCAGTGCAACTCACTCATATACTATGTACTACACTGTGCGTTTCTTATACTCTAAGTTTTTCAGTGCAACTCACTCATATACTATGTACTACACTGTGCGTTTCTTATATTCTAAGTTTTTCAGTGCAACTCACTCATATACTATGTACTACACTGTGCATTTCGTGTAATGCGGGTTTTTCAGTAAATTCTAAGTTTTTCAGTGCAACTCACTCATATACTATGTACTACACTGTACGTTTCTTATATTCTAAATTTTTCAGTGCAACTCACTCATATACTATGTACTACACTGTGCGTTTCTTATATTCTAAGTTTTTCAGTGCAACTCACTCATATACTATGTACTACACTGTGCATTTCTTATATTCTAAGTTTTTCAGTGCAACTCACTCATATACTATGTACTACACTGTGCGTTTCTTATATTCTAAGTTTTTCAGTGCAACTCACTCATATACTATGTACTACACTGTGCGTTTCTTATATTCTAAGTTTTTCAGTGCAACTCACTCATATACTATGTACTACACTGTGCGTTTAATATATTCTAAGTTTTTCAGTGCAACTCACTCATATACTATGTACTACACTGTGCGTTTCTTATATTCTAAGTTTTTCAGTGCAACTCACTCATATACTATGTACTACACTGTGCGTTTCTTATATTCTAAGTTTTTCAGTGCAACTCACTCATATACTATGTACTACACTTTGCATTTCGTGTAATGCGGGTTTTTCAGTAAATTCTAAGTTTTTTAGTGCAACTCACTCATATACTATGTACTACACTGTGCGTTTCTTAAATTCTAAGTTTTTCAGTGCAACTCACTCATATACTATGTACTACACTGTGCGTTTCTTATATTCTAAGTTTTTCAGTGCAACTCACTCATATACTATGTACTACACTGTGCGTTTCTTATATTCTAAGTTTTTCAGTGCAACTCACTCATATACTATGTACTACACTGTGCGTTTCTTATATTCTAAGTTTTTCAGTGCAACTCACTCATATACTATGTACTACACTGTGCATTTCGTGTAATGCGGGTTTTTCAGTAAATTCTAAGTTTTTTAGTGCAACTCACTCATATACTATGTACTACACTGTGCGTTTCTTAAATTCTAAGTTTTTCAGTGCAACTCACTCATATACTATGTACTACACTGTGCCTTTCTTATATTCTAAGTTTTTCAGTGCAACTCACTCATATACTATGTACTACACTGTGCGTTTCTTATATTCTAAATTTTTCAGTGCAACTCACTCATATACTATGTACTACACTGTGCGTTTCTTATATTCTAAGTTTTTCAGTGCAACTCACTCATATACTATGTACTACACTGTGCATTTCGTGTAATGCGGGTTTTTCAGTAAATTCTAAGTTTTTTAGTGCAACTCACTCATATACTATGTACTACACTGTGCGTTTCTTAAATTCTAAGTTTTTCAGTGCAACTCACTCATATACTATGTACTACACTGTGCCTTTCTTATATTCTAAGTTTTTCAGTGCAACTCACTCATATACTATGTACTACACTGTGCGTTTCTTATATTCTAAGTTTTTCAGTGCAACTCACTCATATACTATGTACTACACTGTGCGTTTCTTATATTCTAAGTTTTTCAGTGCAACTCACTCATATACTATGTACTACACTGTGCATTTCGTGGAATGCGGGTTTTTCTGTAAATTCTAAGTTTTTCAGTGCAACTCACTCATATACTATGTACTACACTGTGCGTTTCTTATATTCTAAGTTTTTCAGTGCAACTCACTCATATACTATGTACTACACTGTGCGTTTCTTATACTCTAAGTTTTTCAGTGCAACTCACTCATATACTATGTACTACACTGTGCGTTTCTTATATTCTAAGTTTTTCAGTGCAACTCACTCATATACTATGTACTACACTGTGCATTTCGTGTAATGTGGGTTTTTCAGTAAATTCTAAGTTTTTCAGTGCAACTCACTCATATACTATGTACTACACTGTACGTTTCTTATATTCTAAATTTTTCAGTGCAACTCACTCATATACTATGTACTACACTGTGCGTTTCTTATATTCTAAGTTTTTCAGTGCAACTCACTCATATACTATGTACTACACTGTGCATTTCTTATATTCTAAATTTTTCAGTGCAACTCACTCATATACTATGTACTACACTGTGCGTTTCTTATATTCTAAGTTTTTCAGTGCAACTCACTCATATACTATGTACTACACTGTGCGTTTCTTATATTCTAAGTTTTTCAGTGCAACTCACTCATATACTATGTACTACACTGTGCGTTTCTTATATTCTAAGTTTTTCAGTGCAACTCACTCATATACTATGTACTACACTGTGCATTTCGTGGAATGCGGGTTTTTCTGTAAATTCTAAGTTTTTCAGTTCAACTCACTCATATACTATGTACTACACTGTGCGTTTCTTATATTCTAAGTTTTTCAGTGCAACTCACTCATATACTATGTACTACACTGTGCGTTTCTTATACTCTAAGTTTTTCAGTGCAACTCACTCATATACTATGTACTACACTGTGCGTTTCTTATATTCTAAGTTTTTCAGTGCAACTCACTCATATACTATGTACTACACTGTGCATTTCGTGTAATGCGGGTTTTTCAGTAAATTCTAAGTTTTTCAGTGCAACTCACTCATATACTATGTACTACACTGTACGTTTCTTATATTCTAAATTTTTCAGTGCAACTCACTCATATACTATGTACTACACTGTGCGTTTCTTATATTCTAAGTTTTTCAGTGCAACTCACTCATATACTATGTACTACACTGTGCATTTCTTATATTCTAAGTTTTTCAGTGCAACTCACTCATATACTATGTACTACACTGTGCGTTTCTTATATTCTAAGTTTTTCAGTGCAACTCACTCATATACTATGTACTACACTGTGCGTTTCTTATATTCTAAGTTTTTCAGTGCAACTCACTCATATACTATGTACTACACTGTGCGTTTAATATATTCTAAGTTTTTCAGTGCAACTCACTCATATACTATGTACTACACTGTGCGTTTCTTATATTCTAAGTTTTTCAGTGCAACTCACTCATATACTATGTACTACACTGTGCGTTTCTTATATTCTAAGTTTTTCAGTGCAACTCACTCATATACTATGTACTACACTTTGCATTTCGTGTAATGCGGGTTTTTCAGTAAATTCTAAGTTTTTTAGTGCAACTCACTCATATACTATGTACTACACTGTGCGTTTCTTAAATTCTAAGTTTTTCAGTGCAACTCACTCATATACTATGTACTACACTGTGCGTTTCTTATATTCTAAGTTTTTCAGTGCAACTCACTCATATACTATGTACTACACTGTGCGTTTCTTATATTCTAAGTTTTTCAGTGCAACTCACTCATATACTATGTACTACACTGTGCGTTTCTTATATTCTAAGTTTTTCAGTGCAACTCACTCATATACTATGTACTACACTGTGCATTTCGTGTAATGCGGGTTTTTCAGTAAATTCTAAGTTTTTTAGTGCAACTCACTCATATACTATGTACTACACTGTGCGTTTCTTAAATTCTAAGTTTTTCAGTGCAACTCACTCATATACTATGTACTACACTGTGCCTTTCTTATATTCTAAGTTTTTCAGTGCAACTCACTCATATACTATGTACTACACTGTGCGTTTCTTATATTCTAAATTTTTCAGTGCAACTCACTCATATACTATGTACTACACTGTGCGTTTCTTATATTCTAAGTTTTTCAGTGCAACTCACTCATATACTATGTACTACACTGTGCATTTCGTGTAATGCGGGTTTTTCAGTAAATTCTAAGTTTTTTAGTGCAACTCACTCATATACTATGTACTACACTGTGCGTTTCTTAAATTCTAAGTTTTTCAGTGCAACTCACTCATATACTATGTACTACACTGTGCCTTTCTTATATTCTAAGTTTTTCAGTGCAACTCACTCATATACTATGTACTACACTGTGCGTTTCTTATATTCTAAGTTTTTCAGTGCAACTCACTCATATACTATGTACTACACTGTGCGTTTCTTATATTCTAAGTTTTTCAGTGCAACTCACTCATATACTATGTACTACACTGTGCATTTCGTGGAATGCGGGTTTTTCTGTAAATTCTAAGTTTTTCAGTGCAACTCACTCATATACTATGTACTACACTGTGCGTTTCTTATATTCTAAGTTTTTCAGTGCAACTCACTCATATACTATGTACTACACTGTGCGTTTCTTATACTCTAAGTTTTTCAGTGCAACTCACTCATATACTATGTACTACACTGTGCGTTTCTTATATTCTAAGTTTTTCAGTGCAACTCACTCATATACTATGTACTACACTGTGCATTTCGTGTAATGTGGGTTTTTCAGTAAATTCTAAGTTTTTCAGTGCAACTCACTCATATACTATGTACTACACTGTACGTTTCTTATATTCTAAATTTTTCAGTGCAACTCACTCATATACTATGTACTACACTGTGCGTTTCTTATATTCTAAGTTTTTCAGTGCAACTCACTCATATACTATGTACTACACTGTGCATTTCTTATATTCTAAGTTTTTCAGTGCAACTCACTCATATACTATGTACTACACTGTGCGTTTCTTATATTCTAAGTTTTTCAGTGCAACTCACTCATATACTATGTACTACACTGTGCGTTTAATATATTCTAAGTTTTTCAGTGCAACTCACTCATATACTATGTACTACACTGTGCGTTTCTTATATTCTAAGTTTTTCAGTGCAACTCACTCATATACTATGTACTACACTGTGCGTTTCTTATATTCTAAGTTTTTCAGTGCAACTCACTCATATACTATGTACTACACTTTGCATTTCGTGTAATGCGGGTTTTTCAGTAAATTCTAAGTTTTTTAGTGCAACTCACTCATATACTATGTACTACACTGTGCGTTTCTTAAATTCTAAGTTTTTCAGTGCAACTCACTCATATACTATGTACTACACTGTGCGTTTCTTATATTCTAAGTTTTTCAGTGCAACTCACTCATATACTATGTACTACACTTTGCATTTCGTGTAATGCGGGTTTTTCAGTAAATTCTAAGTTTTTTAGTGCAACTCACTCATATACTATGTACTACACTGTGCGTTTCTTAAATTCTAAGTTTTTCAGTGCAACTCACTCATATACTATGTACTACACTGTGCGTTTCTTATATTCTAAGTTTTTCAGTGCAACTCACTCATATACTATGTACTACACTGTGCGTTTCTTATATTCTAAGTTTGTCAGTGCAACTCACTCATATACTATGTACTACACTGTGCGTTTCTTATATTCTAAGTTTTTCAGTGCAACTCACTCATATACTATGTACTACACTGTGCATTTCGTGTAATGCGGGTTTTTCAGTAAATTCTAAGTTTTTTAGTGCAACTCACTCATATACTATGTACTACACTGTGCGTTTCTTAAATTCTAAGTTTTTCAGTGCAACTCACTCATATACTATGTACTACACTGTGCCTTTCTTATATTCTAAGTTTTTCAGTGCAACTCACTCATATACTATGTACTACACTGTGCGTTTCTTATATTCTAAATTTTTCAGTGCAACTCACTCATATACTATGTACTACACTGTGCGTTTCTTATATTCTAAGTTTTTCAGTGCAACTCACTCATATACTATGTACTACACTGTGCATTTCGTGTAATGCGGGTTTTTCAGTAAATTCTAAGTTTTTTAGTGCAACTCACTCATATACTATGTACTACACTGTGCGTTTCTTAAATTCTAAGTTTTTCAGTGCAACTCACTCATATACTATGTACTACACTGTGCCTTTCTTATATTCTAAGTTTTTCAGTGCAACTCACTCATATACTATGTACTACACTGTGCGTTTCTTATATTCTAAGTTTTTCAGTGCAACTCACTCATATACTATGTACTACACTGTGCGTTTCTTATATTCTAAGTTTTTCAGTGCAACTCACTCATATACTATGTACTACACTGTGCATTTCGTGGAATGCGGGTTTTTCTGTAAATTCTAAGTTTTTAAGTGCAACTCACTCATATACTATGTACTACACTGTGCGTTTCTTATATTCTAAGTTTTTCAGTGCAACTCACTCATATACTATGTACTACACTGTGCGTTTCTTATACTCTAAGTTTTTCAGTGCAACTCACTCATATACTATGTACTACACTGTGCGTTTCTTATATTCTAAGTTTTTCAGTGCAACTCACTCATATACTATGTACTACACTGTGCGTTTCTTATATTCTAAGTTTTTCAGTGCAACTCACTCATATACTATGTACTACACTGTGCGTTTCTTATATTCTAAGTTTTTCAGTGCAACTCACTCATATACTATGTACTACACTGTGCATTTCGTGGAATGCGGGTTTTTCTGTAAATTCTAAGTTTTTCAGTTCAACTCACTCATATACTATGTACTACACTGTGCGTTTCTTATATTCTAAGTTTTTCAGTGCAACTCACTCATATACTATGTACTACACTGTGCGTTTCTTATACTCTAAGTTTTTCAGTGCAACTCACTCATATACTATGTACTACACTGTGCGTTTCTTATATTCTAAGTTTTTCAGTGCAACTCACTCATATACTATGTACTACACTGTGCATTTCGTGTAATGCGGGTTTTTCAGTAAATTCTAAGTTTTTCAGTGCAACTCACTCATATACTATGTACTACACTGTACGTTTCTTATATTCTAAATTTTTCAGTGCAACTCACTCATATACTATGTACTACACTGTGCGTTTCTTATATTCTAAGTTTTTCAGTGCAACTCACTCATATACTATGTACTACACTGTGCATTTCTTATATTCTAAGTTTTTCAGTGCAACTCACTCATATACTATGTACTACACTGTGCGTTTCTTATATTCTAAGTTTTTCAGTGCAACTCACTCATATACTATGTACTACACTGTGCGTTTCTTATATTCTAAGTTTTTCAGTGCAACTCACTCATATACTATGTACTACACTGTGCGTTTAATATATTCTAAGTTTTTCAGTGCAACTCACTCATATACTATGTACTACACTGTGCGTTTCTTATATTCTAAGTTTTTCAGTGCAACTCACTCATATACTATGTACTACACTGTGCGTTTCTTATATTCTAAGTTTTTCAGTGCAACTCACTCATATACTATGTACTACACTTTGCATTTCGTGTAATGCGGGTTTTTCAGTAAATTCTAAGTTTTTTAGTGCAACTCACTCATATACTATGTACTACACTGTGCGTTTCTTAAATTCTAAGTTTTTCAGTGCAACTCACTCATATACTATGTACTACACTGTGCGTTTCTTATATTCTAAGTTTTTCAGTGCAACTCACTCATATACTATGTACTACACTGTGCGTTTCTTATATTCTAAGTTTGTCAGTGCAACTCACTCATATACTATGTACTACACTGTGCGTTTCTTATATTCTAAGTTTTTCAGTGCAACTCACTCATATACTATGTACTACACTGTGCATTTCGTGTAATGCGGGTTTTTCAGTAAATTCTAAGTTTTTTAGTGCAACTCACTCATATACTATGTACTACACTGTGCGTTTCTTAAATTCTAAGTTTTTCAGTGCAACTCACTCATATACTATGTACTACACTGTGCCTTTCTTATATTCTAAGTTTTTCAGTGCAACTCACTCATATACTATGTACTACACTGTGCGTTTCTTATATTCTAAATTTTTCAGTGCAACTCACTCATATACTATGTACTACACTGTGCGTTTCTTATATTCTAAGTTTTTCAGTGCAACTCACTCATATACTATGTACTACACTGTGCATTTCGTGTAATGCGGGTTTTTCAGTAAATTCTAAGTTTTTTAGTGCAACTCACTCATATACTATGTACTACACTGTGCGTTTCTTAAATTCTAAGTTTTTCAGTGCAACTCACTCATATACTATGTACTACACTGTGCCTTTCTTATATTCTAAGTTTTTCAGTGCAACTCACTCATATACTATGTACTACACTGTGCGTTTCTTATATTCTAAGTTTTTCAGTGCAACTCACTCATATACTATGTACTACACTGTGCGTTTCTTATATTCTAAGTTTTTCAGTGCAACTCACTCATATACTATGTACTACACTGTGCATTTCGTGGAATGCGGGTTTTTCTGTAAATTCTAAGTTTTTCAGTGCAACTCACTCATATACTATGTACTACACTGTGCGTTTCTTATATTCTAAGTTTTTCAGTGCAACTCACTCATATACTATGTACTACACTGTGCGTTTCTTATACTCTAAGTTTTTCAGTGCAACTCACTCATATACTATGTACTACACTGTGCGTTTCTTATATTCTAAGTTTTTCAGTGCAACTCACTCATATACTATGTACTACACTGTGCATTTCGTGTAATGTGGGTTTTTCAGTAAATTCTAAGTTTTTCAGTGCAACTCACTCATATACTATGTACTACACTGTACGTTTCTTATATTCTAAATTTTTCAGTGCAACTCACTCATATACTATGTACTACACTGTGCGTTTCTTATATTCTAAGTTTTTCAGTGCAACTCACTCATATACTATGTACTACACTGTGCATTTCTTATATTCTAAGTTTTTCAGTGCAACTCACTCATATACTATGTACTACACTGTGCGTTTCTTATATTCTAAGTTTTTCAGTGCAACTCACTCATATACTATGTACTACACTGTGCGTTTAATATATTCTAAGTTTTTCAGTGCAACTCACTCATATACTATGTACTACACTGTGCGTTTCTTATATTCTAAGTTTTTCAGTGCAACTCACTCATATACTATGTACTACACTGTGCGTTTCTTATATTCTAAGTTTTTCAGTGCAACTCACTCATATACTATGTACTACACTTTGCATTTCGTGTAATGCGGGTTTTTCAGTAAATTCTAAGTTTTTTAGTGCAACTCACTCATATACTATGTACTACACTGTGCGTTTCTTAAATTCTAAGTTTTTCAGTGCAACTCACTCATATACTATGTACTACACTGTGCGTTTCTTATATTCTAAGTTTTTCAGTGCAACTCACTCATATACTATGTACTACACTTTGCATTTCGTGTAATGCGGGTTTTTCAGTAAATTCTAAGTTTTTTAGTGCAACTCACTCATATACTATGTACTACACTGTGCGTTTCTTAAATTCTAAGTTTTTCAGTGCAACTCACTCATATACTATGTACTACACTGTGCGTTTCTTATATTCTAAGTTTTTCAGTGCAACTCACTCATATACTATGTACTACACTGTGCGTTTCTTATATTCTAAGTTTGTCAGTGCAACTCACTCATATACTATGTACTACACTGTGCGTTTCTTATATTCTAAGTTTTTCAGTGCAACTCACTCATATACTATGTACTACACTGTGCATTTCGTGTAATGCGGGTTTTTCAGTAAATTCTAAGTTTTTTAGTGCAACTCACTCATATACTATGTACTACACTGTGCGTTTCTTAAATTCTAAGTTTTTCAGTGCAACTCACTCATATACTATGTACTACACTGTGCCTTTCTTATATTCTAAGTTTTTCAGTGCAACTCACTCATATACTATGTACTACACTGTGCGTTTCTTATATTCTAAATTTTTCAGTGCAACTCACTCATATACTATGTACTACACTGTGCGTTTCTTATATTCTAAGTTTTTCAGTGCAACTCACTCATATACTATGTACTACACTGTGCATTTCGTGTAATGCGGGTTTTTCAGTAAATTCTAAGTTTTTTAGTGCAACTCACTCATATACTATGTACTACACTGTGCGTTTCTTAAATTCTAAGTTTTTCAGTGCAACTCACTCATATACTATGTACTACACTGTGCCTTTCTTATATTCTAAGTTTTTCAGTGCAACTCACTCATATACTATGTACTACACTGTGCGTTTCTTATATTCTAAGTTTTTCAGTGCAACTCACTCATATACTATGTACTACACTGTGCGTTTCTTATATTCTAAGTTTTTCAGTGCAACTCACTCATATACTATGTACTACACTGTGCATTTCGTGGAATGCGGGTTTTTCTGTAAATTCTAAGTTTTTAAGTGCAACTCACTCATATACTATGTACTACACTGTGCGTTTCTTATATTCTAAGTTTTTCAGTGCAACTCACTCATATACTATGTACTACACTGTGCGTTTCTTATACTCTAAGTTTTTCAGTGCAACTCACTCATATACTATGTACTACACTGTGCGTTTCTTATATTCTAAGTTTTTCAGTGCAACTCACTCATATACTATGTACTACACTGTGCATTTCGTGTAATGTGGGTTTTTCAGTAAATTCTAAGTTTTTCAGTGCAACTCACTCATATACTATGTACTACACTGTACGTTTCTTATATTCTAAATTTTTCAGTGCAACTCACTCATATACTATGTACTACACTGTGCGTTTCTTATATTCTAAGTTTTTCAGTGCAACTCAGTCATATACTATGTACTACACTGTGCATTTCTTATATTCTAAGTTTTTCAGTGCAACTCACTCATATACTATGTACTACACTGTGCGTTTCTTATATTCTAAGTTTTTCAGTGCAACTCACTCATATACTATGTACTACACTGTGCATTTCGTGTAATGCGGGTTTTTCAGTAAATTCTAAGTTTTTTAGTGCAACTCACTCATATACTATGTACTACACTGTGCGTTTCTTAAATTCTAAGTTTTTCCGTGCAACTCACTCATATACTATGTACTACACTGTGCCTTTCTTATATTCTAAGTTTTTCAGTGCAACTCACTCATATACTATGTACTACACTGTGCGTTTCTTATATTCTAAATTTTTCAGTGCAACTCACTCATATACTATGTACTACACTGTGCGTTTCTTATATTCTAAGTTTTTCAGTGCAACTCACTCATATACTATGTACTACACTGTGCATTTCGTGTAATGCGGGTTTTTCAGTAAATTCTAAGTTTTTTAGTGCAACTCACTCATATACTATGTACTACACTGTGCGTTTCTTAAATTCTAAGTTTTTCAGTGCAACTCACTCATATACTATGTACTACACTGTGCCTTTCTTATATTCTAAGTTTTTCAGTGCAACTCACTCATATACTATGTACTACACTGTGCGTTTCTTATATTCTAAGTTTTTCAGTGCAACTCACTCATATAATATGTACTACACTGTGCGTTTCTTATATTCTAAGTTTTTCAGTGCAACTCACTCATATACTATGTACTACACTGTGCATTTCGTGTAATGCGGGTTTTTCAGTAAATTCTAAGTTTTTTAGTGCAACTCACTCATATACTATGTACTACACTGTGCGTTTCTTAAATTCTAAGTTTTTCAGTGCAACTTACTCATATACTATGTACTACACTGTGCGTTTCTTATTTTCTAAGTTTTTCAGTGCAACTCACTCATATACTATGTACTACACTGTGAGTTTCTTATATTCTAAGTTTTTCAGTGCAACTCACTCATATACTATGTACTACACTGTGCGTTTCTTATATTCTAAGTTTTTCAGTGCAACTCACTCATATACTATGTACTACACTGTGCGTTTCTTATATTCTAAGTTTTTCAGTGCAACTCACTCATATACTATGTACTACACTGTGCATTTCTTATATTCTAAGTTTTTAAGTGCAACTCACTCATATACTATGTACTACACTGTGCGTTTATTATATTTTAAGTTTTTCAGTGCAACTCACTCATATACTATGTACTACACTGTGCATTTCGTGTAATGCGGGTTTTTCAGTAAATTCTAAGTTTTTCAGTGCAACTCACTCATATACTATGTACTACACTGTGCGTTTCTTATATTCTAAATTTTTCAGTGCAACTCACTCATATACTATGTACTACACTGTGCGTTTCTTATATTCTAAGTTTTTCAGTGCAACTCACTCATATACTATGTACTACACTGTGCGTTTCTTATATTCTAAGTTTTTCAGTGCAACTCACTCATATACTATGTACTACACTGTGCGTTTCTTATATTCTAAGTTTTTCAGTGCAACTCACTCATATACTATGTACTACACTGTGCGTTTCTAATATTCTAAGTTTTTCAGTGCAACTCACTCATATACTATGTACTACACTGTGCATTTCGTGTAATGCGGGTTTTTCAGTAAATTCTAAGTTTTTCAGTGCAACTCACTCATATACTATGTACTACACTGTGCGTTTCTTATATTCTAAGTTTTTCAGTGCAACTCACTCATATACTATGTACTACACTGTGCGTTTCTTATACTCTAAGTTTTTCAGTGCAACTCACTCATATACTATGTACTACACTGTGCGTTTCTTATATTCTAAGTTTTTCAGTGCAACTCACTCATATACAATGTACTACAGTGTGCATTTCTTCTAATGCGGGTTTTTCAGTAAATTCTAAGTTTTTCAGTGCAACTCACTCATATACAATGTACTACACTGTGCATTTCGTCTAATGCGGGTTTTTCAGTAAATTCTAAGTTTTTCAGTGCAACTCACTCATATACAATGTACTACACTGTGCATTTCGTCTAATGCAGGTTTTTCAGTAAATTCTAAGTTTTTCAGTGCAACTCACTCATATACAATGTACTACACTGTGCATTTCGTCTAATGCGGGTTTTTCAGTAAATTCTAATTTTTTCAGTGCAACTCACTCATGTACAATGTACTACACTGTGCATTTCGTCTAATGCCGGTTTTTCAGTAAATTCTAAGTTTTTCAGTGCAACTCACTCATATACAATGTACTACACTGTGCATTTCGTCTAATGCGGGTTTTTCAGTAAATTCTAAGTTTTCCAGTGCAACTCACTCATATACAATGTACTACGCTGTGCATTTCGTCTAATGCGGGTTTTTCAGTAAATTCTAAGTTTTTCAGTGCAACTCACTCATATACAATGTACTACACTGTGCATTTCGTCTAATGCGGGTTTTTCAGTAAATTCTAAGTTTTTCAGTGCAACTCACTCATATACAATGTACTACACTGTGCATTTCGTCTAATGCGGGTTTTTCAGTAAATTCTAAATTTTTCAGTGCAATTCACTCATATACAATGTACTACACTGTGCATTTCGTCTAATGCGGGTTTTTCAGTAAATTCTAAGTTTTTCAGTGCAACTCACTCATATATAATGTACTACAGTGTGCATTTCGTCTAATGCGGGTTTTTCAGTAAATTCTAAGTTTTTCAGTGCAACTCACTCATATACAATGTACTACACTGTGCATTTCGTCTAATGAGGGTTTTTCAGTAAATTCTAAGTTTTTCAGTGCAACTCACTCATATACAATGTACTACAGTGTGCATTTCGTCTAATGCGGGTTTTTCAGTAAATTCTAAGTTTTTCAGTGCAACTCACTCATGTACAATGTACTACACTGTGCATTTCGTCTAATGCGGGTTTTTCAGTAAATTCTAAGTTTTTCAGTGCAACTCACTCATATACAATGTACTACACTGTGCATTTCGTCTAATGCGGGTTTTTCAGTAAATTCTAAGTTTTCCAGTGCAACTCACTCATATACAATGTACTACACTGTGCATTTCGTCTAATGCGGGTTTTTCAGTAAATTCTAAGTTTTTCAGTGCAACTCACTCATATACAATGTACTACACTGTGCATTTCGTCTAATGCGGGTTTTTCAGTAAATTCTAAGTTTTTCAGTGCAACTCACTCATATACAATGTACTACACTGTGCATTTCGTCTAATGCGGGTTTTTCAGTAAATTCTAAATTTTTCAGTGCAATTCACTCATATACAATGTACTACACTGTGCATTTCGTCTAATGCGGGTTTTTCAGTAAATTCTAAGTTTTTCAGTGCAACTCACTCATATACAATGTACTACAGTGTGCATTTCGTCTAATGCGGGTTTTTCAGTAAATTCTAAGTTTTTCAGTGCAACTCACTCATATACAATGTACTACACTGTGCATTTCGTCTAATGCGGGTTTTTCAGTAAATTCTAAGTTTTTCAGTGCAACTCACTCATATACTATGTACTACACTGTGCGTTTCTTATATTCTAAGTTTTTCAGTGCAACTCACTCATATACTATGTACTACACTGTGCGTTTCTTATACTCTAAGTTTTTCAGTGCAACTCACTCATATACTATGTACTACACTGTGCGTTTCTTATATTCTATGTTTTTCAGTGCAACTCACTCATATACTATGTACTACACTGTGCGTTTCTTATATTCTAAGTTTTTCAGTGCAACTCACTCATATACTATGTACTACACTGTGCATTTCTTATATTCTAAGTTTTTCAGTGCAACTCACTCATATACTATGTACTACACTGTGCGTTTATTATATTTTAAGTTTTTCAGTGCAACTCACTCATATACTATGTACTACACTGTGCATTTCGTGTAATGCGGGTTTTTCAGTAAATTCTGAGTTTTTCGGTGCAACTCACTCATATACTATGTACTACACTGTGCGTTTCTTATATTCTAAATTTTTCAGTGCAACTCACTCATATACTATGTACTACACTGTGCGTTTCTTATATTCTAAGTTTTTCAGTGCAACTCACTCATATACTATGTACTACACTGTGCGTTTCTTATATTCTAAGTTTTTCAGTGCAACTCACTCATATACTATGTACTACACTGTGCGTTTCTTATATTCTAAGTTTTTCAGTGCAACTCACTCATATACTATGTACTACACTGTGCGTTTCTAATATTCTAAGTTTTTCAGTGCAACTCACTCATATACTATGTACTACACTGTGCATTTCGTGTAATGCGGGTTTTTCAGTAAATTCTAAGTTTTTCAGTGCAACACACTCATATACTATGTACTACACTGTGCGTTTCTTATATTCTAAGTTTTTCAGTGCAACTCACTCATATACTATGTACTACACTGTGCGTTTCTTATACTCTAAGTTTTTCAGTGCAACTCACTCATATACTATGTACTACACTGTGCGTTTCTTATATTCTAAGTTTTTCAGTGCAACTCACTCATATACTATGTACTACACTGTGCATTTCGTGTAATGCGGGTTTTTCAGTAAATTCTAAGTTTTTCAGTGCAACTCACTCATATACTATGTACTACACTGTGAGTTTCTTATATTCTAAATTTTTCAGTGAAACTCACTCATATACTATGTACTACACTGTGCGTTTCTTATATTCTAAGTTTTTCAGTGCAACTCACTCATATACTATGTAATACACTGAGCATTTCTTATATTCTAAGTTTTTCAGTGCAACTCACTCATATACTATGTACTACACTGTGCGTTTCTTATATTCTAAGTTTTTCAGTGCAACTCACTCATATACTATGTACTACACTGTGCGTTTCTTATATTCTAAGTTTTTCAGTGCAACTCACTCATATACTATGTACTACACTCTGCGTTTCTTATATTCTAAGTTTTTCAGTGCAACTCACTCATATACTATGTACTACACGGTGCATTTCGTGTAATGCGGGTTTTCCAGTAAATTCTAAGTTTTTTAGTGCAACCCACTCATATACTATGTACTACACTGTGCGTTTCTTCAATTCTAAGTTTTTCAGTGCAACTCACTCATATAGTATGTACTACACTGTGCGTTTCTTAAATTCTAAGTTTTTCAGTGCAACTCACTCATATACTATGTACTACACTGTGCGTTTCTTATATTCTAAGTTTTTCAGTGCAACTCACTCATATACTATGTACTACACTGTGCGTTTCTTATATTCTAAGTTTTTCAGTGCAACTCACTCATATACTATGTACTACACTGTGCGTTTCTTATATTCTAAGTTTTTCAGTGCAACTCACTCATATACTATGTACTACACTGTGCATTTCGTGGAATGCGGGTTTTTCTGTAAATTCTAAGTTTTTCAGTGCAACTCACTCATATACTATGTACTACACTGTGCCTTTCTTATATTCTAAGTTTTTCAGTGCAACTCACTCATATACTATGTACTACACTGTGCGTTTCTTATATTCTAAGTTTTTCAGTGCAACTCACTCATATACTATGTACTACACTGTGCGTTTCTTATATTCTAAGTTTTTCAGTGCAACTCACTCATATACTATGTACTACACTGTGCATTTCGTGTAATGCGGGTTTTTCAGTAAATTCTAAGTTTTTCAGTGCAACTCACTCATATACTATGTACTACACTGTACGTTTCTTATATTCTAAATTTTTCAGTCTAACTCACTCATATACTATGTACTACACTGTGCGTTTCTTATATTCTAAGTTTTTCAGTGCAACTCACTCATATACTATGTACTACACTGTGCATTTCTTATATTCTAAGTTTTTCAGTGCAACTCACTCATATACTATGTACTACACTGTGCGTTTCTTATATTCTAAGTTTTTCAGTGCAACTCACTCATATACTATGTACTACACTGTGCGTTTCTTATATTCTAAGTTTTTCAGTGCAACTCACTCATATACTATGTACTACACTGTGCGTTTAATATATTCTAAGTTTTTCAGTGCAACTCACTCATATACTATGTACTACACTGTGCGTTTCTTATATTCTAAGTTTTTCAGTGCAACTCACTCATATACTATGTACTACACTGTGCGTTTCTTATATTCTAAGTTTTTCAGTGCAACTCACTCATATACTATGTACTACACTTTGCATTTCGTGTAATGCGGGTTTTTCAGTAAATTCTAAGTTTTTTAGTGCAACTCACTCATATACTATGTACTACACTGTGCGTTTCTTAAATTCTAAGTTTTTCAGTGCAACTCACTCATATACTATGTACTACACTGTGCGTTTCTTATATTCTAAGTTTTTCAGTGCAACTCACTCATATACTATGTACTACACTGTGCGTTTCTTATATTCTAAGTTTTTCAGTGCAACTCACTCATATACTATGTACTACACTGTGCGTTTCTTATATTCTAAGTTTTTCAGTGCAACTCACTCATATACTATGTACTACACTGTGCATTTCGTGTAATGCGGGTTTTTCAGTAAATTCTAAGTTTTTTAGTGCAACTCACTCATATACTATGTACTACACTGTGCGTTTCTTAAATTCTAAGTTTTTCAGTGCAACTCACTCATATACTATGTACTACACTGTGCCTTTCTTATATTCTAAGTTTTTCAGTGCAACTCACTCATATACTATGTACTACACTGTGCGTTTCTTATATTCTAAATTTTTCAGTGCAACTCACTCATATACTATGTACTACACTGTGCGTTTCTTATATTCTAAGTTTTTCAGTGCAACTCACTCATATACTATGTACTACACTGTGCATTTTGTGTAATGCGGGTTTTTCAGTAAATTCTAAGTTTTTTAGTGCAACTCACTCATATACTATGTACTACACTGTGCGTTTCTTAAATTCTAAGTTTTTCAGTGCAACTCACTCATATACTATGTACTACACTGTGCCTTTCTTATATTCTAAGTTTTTCAGTGCAACTCACTCATATACTATGTACTACACTGTGCGTTTCTTATATTCTAAGTTTTTCAGTGCAACTCACTCATATAATATGTACTACACTGTGCGTTTCTTATATTCTAAGTTTTTCAGTGCAACTCACTCATATACTATGTACTACACTGTGCATTTCGTGTAATGCGGGTTTTTCAGTAAATTCTAAGTTTTTTAGTGCAACTCACTCATATACTATGTACTACACTGTGCGTTTCTTAAATTCTAAGTTTTTCAGTGCAACTTACTCATATACTATGTACTACACTGTGCGTTTCTTATTTTCTAAGTTTTTCAGTGCAACTCACTCATATACTATGTACTACACTGTGAGTTTCTTATATTCTAAGTTTTTCAGTGCAACTCACTCATATACTATGTACTACACTGTGCGTTTCTTATATTCTAAGTTTTTCAGTGCAACTCACTCATATACTATGTACTACACTGTTCGTTTCTTATATTCTAAGTTTTTCAGTGCAACTCACTCATATACTATGTACTACACTGTGCGTTTCTTATATTCTAAGTTTTTCAGTGCAACTCACTCATATACTATGTACTACACTGTGCATTTCTTATATTCTAAGTTTTTAAGTGCAACTCACTCATATACTATGTACTACACTGTGCGTTTATTATATTTTAAGTTTTTCAGTGCAACTCACTCATATACTATGTACTACACTGTGCATTTCGTGTAATGCGGGTTTTTCAGTAAATTCTAAGTTTTTCAGTGCAACTCACTCATATACTATGTACTACACTGTGCGTTTCTTATATTCTAAATTTTTCAGTGCAACTCACTCATATACTATGTACTACACTGTGCGTTTCTTATATTCTAAGTTTTTCAGTGCAACTCACTCATATACTATGTACTACACTGTGCGTTTCTTATATTCTAAGTTTTTCAGTGCAACTCACTCATATACTATGTACTACACTGTGCGTTTCTTATATTCTAAGTTTTTCAGTGCAACTCACTCATATACTATGTACTACACTGTGCGTTTCTAATATTCTAAGTTTTTCAGTGCAACTCACTCATATACTATGTACTACACTGTGCATTTCGTGTAATGCGGGTTTTTCAGTAAATTCTAAGTTTTTCAGTGCAACTCACTCATATACTATGTACTACACTGTGCGTTTCTTATATTCTAAGTTTTTCAGTGCAACTCACTCATATACTATGTACTACACTGTGCGTTTCTTATACTCTAAGTTTTTCAGTGCAACTCACTCATATACTATGTACTACACTGTGCGTTTCTTATATTCTAAGTTTTTCAGTGCAACTCACTCATATACTATGTACTACACTGTGCATTTCGTGTAATGCGGGTTTTTCAGTAAATTCTAAGTTTTTCAGTGCAACTCACTCATATACTATGAACTACACTGTGCGTTTCTTATATTCTAAATTTTTCAGTGCAACTCACTCATATACTATGTACTACACTGTGCGTTTCTTATATTCTAAGTTTTTCAGTGCAACTCAATCATATACTATGTACTACACTGAGCATTTCTTATATTCTAAGTTTTTCAGTGCAACTCACTCATATACTATGTGCTACACTGTGCGTTTCTTATATTCTAAGTTTTTCAGTGCAACTCACTCATATACTATGTACTACACTGTGCGTTTCTTATATTCTAAGTTTTTCAGTGCAACTCACTCATATACTATGTACTACACTGTGCGTTTCTTATATTCTAAGTTTTTCAGTGCAACTCACTCATATACTATGTACTACACTGTGCGTTTCTTATATTCTAAGTTTTTCAGTGCAACTCACTCATATACTATGTACTACACTGTGCGTTTCTTATATTCTAAGTTTTTCAGTGCAACTCACTCATATACTATGTACTAAACGGTGCATTTCGTGTAATGCGGGTTTTCCAGTAAATTCTAAGTTTTTTAGTGCAACTCACTCATATACTATGTACTACACTGTGCGTTTCTTAAATTCTAAGTTTTTCAGTGCAACTCACTCATATACTATGTACTACACTGTGCGTTTCTTATATTCTAAGTTTTTCAGTGCAACTCACTCATATACTATGTACTACACTGTGCGTTTCTTATATTCTAAGTTTTTCAGTGCAACTCACTCATATACTATGTACTACACTGTGCATTTCGTGTAATGCGGGTTTTTCAGTAAATTCTAAGTTTTTCAGTGCAACTCACTCATATACTATGTACTACACTGTGCGTTTCTTATATTCTAAGTTTTTCAGTGCAACTCACTCATATACTATGTACTACACTGTGCGTTTCTTATACTCTAAGTTTTTCAGTGCAACTCACTCATATACTATGTACTACACTGTGCGTTTCTTATATTCTAAGTTTTTCAGTGCAACTCACTCATATACTATGTACTACACTGTGCATTTCGTGTAATGCGGGTTTTTCAGTAAATTCTAAGTTTTTCAGTGCAACTCACTCATATACTATGTACTACACTGTGCGTTTCTTATATTCTAAGTTTTTCAGTGCAACTCACTCATATACTATGTACTACACTGAGCATTTCTTATATTCTAAGTTTTTCAGTGCAACTCACTCATATACTATGTACTACACTGTGCGTTTCTTATATTCTAAGTTTTTCAGTGCAACTCACTCATATACTATGTACTACACTGTGCGTTTCTTAAATTCTAAGTTTTTCAGTGCAACTCACTCATATACTATGTACTACACTGTGCCTTTCTTATATTCTAAGTTTTTCAGTGCAACTCACTCATATATTATGTACTACACTGTGCGTTTCTTATATTCTAAGTTTTTCAGTGCAACTCACTCATATACTATGTACTACACTGTGCGTTTCTTATATTCTAAGTTTTTCAGTGCAACTCACTCATATACTATGTACTACACTGTGCGTTTCTTATATTCTAAGTTTTTCAGTGCAACTCACTCATATACTATGTACTACACTGTGCGTTTCTTATATTCTAAGTTTTTCAGTGCAACTCACTCATATACTATGTACTACACTGTGCATTTCGTGTAATGCGGGTTTTTCAGTAAATTCTAAGTTTTTTAGTGCAACTCACTCATATACTATGTACTACACTGTGCCTTTCTTAAATTCTAAGTTTTTCAGTGCAACTCACTCATATACTATGTACTACACTGTGCCTTTCTTATATTCTAAGTTTTTCAGTGCAACTCACTCATATACTATGTACTACACTGTGCATTTCGTGTAATGCGGGTTTTTCAGTAAATTCTAAGTTTTTTAGTGCAACTCACTCATATACTATGTACTACACTGTGCGTTTCTTAAATTCTAAGTTTTTCAGTGCAACTCACTCATATACTATATACTACACTGTGCGTTTCTTATTTTCTAAGTTTTTCAGTGCAACTCACTCATATACTATGTACTACACTGTGAGTTTCTTATATTCTAAATTTTTCAGTGCAACTCACTCATATACTATGTACTACACTGTGCGTTTCTTATATTCTAAGTTTTTCAGTGCAACTCACTCATATACTATGTACTACACTGTGCGTTTCTTATATTCTAAGTTTTTCAGTGCAACTCACTCATATACTATGTACTACACTGTGCATTTCTTATATTCTAAGTTTTTCAGTGCAACTCACTCATATACTATGTACTACACTGTGCGTTTATTATATTTTAAGTTTTTCAGTGCAACTCACTCATATACTATGTACTACACTGTGCATTTCGTGTAATGCGGGTTTTTCAGTAAATTCTAAGTTTTTCAGTGCAACTCACTCATATACTATGTACTACACTGTGCGTTTCTTATATTCTAAATTTTTCAGTGCAACTCACTCATATACTATGTACTACACTGTGCGTTTCTTATATTCTAAGTTTTTCAGTGCAACTCACTCATATACTATGTACTACACTGTGCGTTTCTTATATTCTAAGTTTTTCAGTGCAACTCACTCATATACTATGTACTACACTGTGCGTTTCTTATATTCTAAGTTTTTCAGTGCAACTCACTCATATACTATGTACTACACTGTGCGTTTCTAATATTCTAAGTTTTTCAGTGCAACTCACTCATATACTATGTACTACACTGTGCATTTCGTGTAATGCGGGTTTTTCAGTAAATTCTAAGTTTTTCAGTGCAACTCACTCATATACTATGTACTACACTGTGCGTTTCTTATATTCTAAGTTTTTCAGTGCAACTCACTCATATACTATGTACTACACTGTGCGTTTCTTATACTCTAAGTTTTTCAGTGCAACTCACTCATATACTATGTACTACACTGTGCATTTCTTATATTCTAAGTTTTTCAGTACAACTCACTCATATACTATGTACTACACTATGCGTTTCTTATATTCTAAGTTTTTCAGTGCAACTCACTCATATACTATGTACTACACTGTGCATTTCGTGTAATGCGGGTTTTTCAGTAAATTCTAAGTTTTTCAGTGCAACTCACTCATATACTATGTACTACACTGTGCGTTTCTTATATTCTAAGTTTTTCAGTGCAACTCACTCATATACTATGTACTACACTGTGCATTTCGTGTAATGCGGGTTTTTCAGTAAATTCTAAGTTTTTCAGTGCAACTCACTCATATACTATGTACTACACTGTGCGTTTCTTATATTCTAAGTTTTTCAGTGCAACTCACTCATATACTATGTACTACACTGTGCATTTCTTAAATTCTAAGTTTTTCAGTACAACTCACTCATATACTATGTACTACACTATGCGTTTCTTATATTCTAAGTTTTTCAGTGCAACTCACTCATATACTATGTACTACACTGTGCATTTCGTGTAATGCGGGTTTTTCAGTAAATTCTAAGTTTTTCAGTGCAACTCACTCATATACTATGTACTACACTGTGCGTTTCTTATATTCTAAGTTTTTCAGTGCAACTCACTCATATACTATGTACTACACTGTACGTTTCTTATATTCTAAGTTTTTCAGTGCAACTCACTCATATACTATGTACTACACTGTGCATTTCTTATATTCTAAGTTTTTCAGTACAACTCACTCATATACTATGTACTACACTGTGCGTTTCTTATATTATGTTTTTCAGTGCAACTCACTCATATACTATGTACTACACTGTGCATTTCGTGTAATGCGGGTTTTTCAGTAAATTCTAAGTTTTTTAGTGCAACTCACTCATACACTATGTACTACACTGTGCGTTTCTTATATTCTAAGTTTTTCAGTGCAACTCACTCATATACTATGTACTACACTGTGCGTTTCTTATATTCTAAGTTTTTCAGTGCAACTCACTCATATACTATGTACTACACTGTGCATTTCGTGTAATGCGGGTTTTTCAGTAAATTCTAAGTTTTTCAGTGCAACTCACTCATATACTATGTACTACACTGTGCGTTTCTTATATTCTAAGTTTTTCAGTGCAACTCACTCATATACTATGTACTACACTGAGCATTTCTTATATTCTAAGTTTTTCAGTGCAACTCACTCATATACTATGTACTACACTGTGCGTTTCTTATATTCTAAGTTTTTCAGTGCAACTCATTCATATACTATGTACTACACTGTGCGTTTCTTAAATTCTAAGTTTTTCAGTGCAACTCACTCATATACTATGTACTACACTGTGCCTTTCTTATATTCTAAGTTTTTCAGTGCAACTCACTCATATACTATGTACTACACTGTGCGTTTCTTATATTCTAAGTTTTTCAGTGCAACTCACTCATATACTATGTACTACACTATGCGTTTCTTATATTCTAAGTTTTTCAGTGCAACTCACTCATATACTATGTACTACACTGTGCGTTTCTTATATTCTAAGTTTTTCAGTGCAACTCACTCATATACTATGTACTACACTGTGCGTTTCTTATATTATAAGTTTTTCAGTGCAACTCACTCATATACTAAGTACTACACTGTGCATTTCGTGTAATGCGGGTTTTTCAGTAAATTCTAAGTTTTTTAGTGCAACTCACTCATATACTATGTACTACACTGTGCCTTTCTTAAATTCTAAGTTTTTCAGTGCAACTCACTCATATACTATGTACTACACTGTGCCTTTCTTATATTCTAAGTTTTTCAGTGCAACTCACTCATATACTATGTACTACACTGTGCATTTCGTGTAATGCGGGTTTTTCAGTAAATTCTAAGTTTTTTAGTGCAACTCACTCATATACTATGTACTACACTGTGCGTTTCTTAAATTCTAAGTTTTTCAGTGCAACTCACTCATATACTATGTACTACACTGTGCGTTTCTTATTTTCTAAGTTTTTCAGTGCAACTCACTCATATACTATGTACTACACTGTGAGTTTCTTATATTCTAAGTTTTTCAGTGCAACTCACTCATATACTATGTACTACACTGTGCGTTTCTTATATTCTAAGTTTTTCAGTGCAACTCACTCATATACTATGTACTACACTGTGCGTTTCTTATATTCTAAGTTTTTCAGTGCAACTCACTCATATACTATGTACTACACTGTGCGTTTCTTATATTCTAAGTTTTTCAGTGCAACTCACTCATATACTATGTACTACACTGTGCGTTTATTATATTTTAAGTTTTTCAGTGCAACTCACTCATATACTATGTACTACACTGTGCATTTCGTGTAATGCGGGTTTTTCAGTAAATTCTAAGTTTTTCAGTGCAACTCACTCATATACTATGTACTACACTGTGCGTTTCTTATATTCTAAATTTTTCAGTGCAACTCACTCATATACTATGTACTACACTGTGCGTTTCTTATATTCTAAGTTTTTCAGTGCAACTCACTCATATACTATGTACTACACTGTGCGTTTCTTATATTCTAAGTTTTTCAGTGCAACTCACTCATATACTATGTACTACACTGTGCGTTTCTTATATTCTAAGTTTTTCAGTGCAACTCACTCATATACTAAGTACTACACTGTGCGTTTCTAATATTCTAAGTTTTTCAGTGCAACTCACTCATATACTATGTACTACACTGTGCGTTTCTTATATTCTAAGTTTTTCAGTGCAACTCACTCATATACTATGTACTACACTGTGCATTTCGTGTAATGCGGGTTTTCCAGTAAATTCTAAGTTTTTTAGTGCAACTCACTCATATACTATGTACTACACTGTGCGTTTCTTATATTCTAAGTTTTTCAGTGCAACTCACTCATATACTATGTACTACACTGTGCATTTCGTGTAATGCGGGTTTTTCAGTAAATTCTAAGTTTTTCAGTGCAACTCACTCATATACTATGTACTACACTGTGCGTTTCTTATATTCTAAGTTTTTCAGTGCAACTCACTCATATACTATGTACTACACTGAGCATTTCTTATATTCTAAGTTTTTCAGTGCAACTCACTCATATACTATGTACTACACTGTGCGTTTCTTATATTCTAAGTTTTTCAGTGCAACTCACTCATATACTATGTACTACACTGTGCGTTTCTTAAATTCTAAGTTTTTCAGTGCAACTCACTCATATACTATGTACTACACTGTGCCTTTCTTATATTCTAAGTTTTTCAGTGCAACTCACTCATATATTATGTACTACACTGTGCGTTTCTTATATTCTAAGTTTTTCAGTGCAACTCACTCATATACTATGTACTACACTGTGCGTTTCTTATATTCTAAGTTTTTCAGTGCAACTCACTCATATACTATGTACTACACTGTGCATTTCTTATATTCTAAGTTTTTCAGTGCAACTCACTCATATACTATGTACTACACTGTGCGTTTCTTATATTCTAAGTTTTTCAGTGCAACTCACTCATATACTATGTACTACACTGTGCATTTCGTGTAATGCGGGTTTTTCAGTAAATTCTAAGTTTTTTAGTGCAACTCACTCATATACTATGTACTACACTGTGCCTTTCTTAAATTCTAAGTTTTTCAGTGCAACTCACTCATATACTATGTACTACACTGTGCCTTTCTTATATTCTAAGTTTTTCAGTGCAACTCACTCATATACTATGTACTACACTGTGCATTTCGTGTAATGCGGGTTTTTCAGTAAATTCTAAGTTTTTTAGTGCAACTCACTCATATACTATGTACTACACTGTGCGTTTCTTAAATTCTAAGTTTTTCAGTGCAACTCACTCATATACTCTATACTACACTGTGCGTTTCTTATTTTCTAAGTTTTTCAGTGCAACTCACTCATATACTATGTACTACACTGTGAGTTTCTTATATTCTAAATTTTTCAGTGCAACTCACTCATATACTATGTACTACACTGTGCGTTTCTTATATTCTAAGTTTTTCAGTGCAACTCACTCATATACTATGTACTACACTGTGCGTTTCTTATATTCTAAGTTTTTCAGTGCAACTCACTCATATACTATGTACTACACTGTGCATTTCTTATATTCTAAGTTTTTCAGTGCAACTCACTCATATACTATGTACTACACTGTGCGTTTATTATATTTTAAGTTTTTCAGTGCAACTCACTCATATACTATGTACTACACTGTGCATTTCGTGTAATGCGGGTTTTTCAGTAAATTCTAAGTTTTTCAGTGCAACTCACTCATATACTATGTACTACACTGTGCGTTTCTTATATTCTAAATTTTTCAGTGCAACTCACTCATATACTATGTACTACACTGTGCGTTTCTTATATTCTAAGTTTTTCAGTGCAACTCACTCATATACTATGTACTACACTGTGCGTTTCTTATATTCTAAGTTTTTCAGTGCAACTCACTCATATACTATGTACTACACTGTGCGTTTCTTATATTCTAAGTTTTTCAGTGCAACTCACTCATATACTATGTACTACACTGTGCGTTTCTAATATTCTAAGTTTTTCAGTGCAACTCACTCATATACTATGTACTACACTGTGCATTTCGTGTAATGCGGGTTTTTCAGTAAATTCTAAGTTTTTCAGTGCAACTCACTCATATAATATGTACTACACTGTGCGTTTCTTATATTCTAAGTTTTTCAGTGCAACTCACTCATATACTATGTACTACACTGTGCGTTTCTTATACTCTAAGTTTTTCAGTGCAACTCACTCATATACTATGTACTACACTGTGCATTTCTTATATTCTAAGTTTTTCAGTACAACTCACTCATATACTATGTACTACACTATGCGTTTCTTATATTCTAAGTTTTTCAGTGCAACTCACTCATATACTATGTACTACACTGTGCATTTCGTGTAATGCGGGTTTTTCAGTAAATTCTAAGTTTTTCAGTGCAACTCACTCATATACTATGTACTACACTGTGCGTTTCTTATATTCTAAGTTTTTCAGTGCAACTCACTCATATACTATGTACTACACTGTGCATTTCGTGTAATGCGGGTTTTTCAGTAAATTCTAAGTTTTTCAGTGCAACTCACTCATATACTATGTACTACACTGTGCGTTTCTTATATTCTAAGTTTTTCAGTGCAACTCACTCATATACTATGTACTACACTGTGCGTTTCTTATACTCTAAGTTTTTCAGTTCAACTCACTCATATACTATGTACTACACTGTGCGTTTCTTATATTCTAAGTTTTTCAGTGCAACTCACTCATATACTATGTACTACACTGTGCATTTCGTGTAATGCGGGTTTTTCAGTAAATTCTAAGTTTTTCAGTGCAACTCACTCATATACTATGTACTACACTGTGCGTTTCTTATATTCTAAGTTTTTCAGTGCAACTCACTCATATACTATGTACTACACTGTGCATTTCTTAAATTCTAAGTTTTTCAGTACAACTCACTCATATACTATGTACTACACTGTGCGTTTCTTATATTCTAAGTTTTTCAGTGCAACTCACTCATATACTATGTACTACACTGTGCATTTCGTGTAATGCGGGTTTTTCAGTAAATTCTAAGTTTTTTAGTGCAACTCACTCATATACTATGTACTACACTGTGCGTTTCTTATATTCTAAGTTTTTCAGTGCAACTCACTCATATACTATGTACTACACTGTGCGTTTCTTATATTCTAAGTTTTTCAGTGCAACTCACTCATATACTATGTACTACACTGTGCATTTCGTGTAATGCGGGTTTTTCAGTAAATTCTAAGTTTTTCAGTGCAACTCACTCATATACTATGTACTACACTGTGCGTTTCTTATATTCTAAGTTTTTCAGTGCAACTCACTCATATACTATGTACTACACTGAGCATTTCTTATATTCTAAGTTTTTCAGTGCAACTCACTCATATACTATGTACTACACTGTGCGTTTCTTATATTCTAAGTTTTTCAGTGCAACTCACTCATATACTATGTACTACACTGTGCGTTTCTTAAATTCTAAGTTTTTCAGTGCAACTCACTCATATACTATGTACTACACTGTGCCTTTCTTATATTCTAAGTTTTTCAGTGCAACTCACTCATATACTATGTACTACACTGTGCGTTTCTTATATTCTAAGTTTTTCAGTGCAACTCACTCATATACTATGTACTACACTATGCGTTTCTTATATTCTAAGTTTTTCAGTGCAACTCACTCATATACTATGTACTACACTGTGCGTTTCTTATATTCTAAGTTTTTCAGTGCAACTCACTCATATACTATGTACTACACTGTGCGTTTCTTATATTATAAGTTTTTCAGTGCAACTCACTCATATACTATGTACTACACTGTGCATTTCGTGTAATGCGGGTTTTTCAGTAAATTCTAAGTTTTTTAGTGCAACTCACTCATATACTATGTACTACACTGTGCCTTTCTTAAATTCTAAGTTTTTCAGTGCAACTCACTCATATACTATGTACTACACTGTGCCTTTCTTATATTCTAAGTTTTTCAGTGCAACTCACTCATATACTATGTACTACACTGTGCATTTCGTGTAATGCGGGTTTTTCAGTAAATTCTAAGTTTTTTAGTGCAACTCACTCATATACTATGTACTACACTGTGCGTTTCTTAAATTCTAAGTTTTTCAGTGCAACTCACTCATATACTATGTACTACACTGTGCGTTTCTTATTTTCTAAGTTTTTCAGTGCAACTCACTCATATACTATGTACTACACTGTGAGTTTCTTATATTCTAAGTTTTTCAGTGCAACTCACTCATATACTATGTACTACACTGTGCGTTTCTTATATTCTAAGTTTTTCAGTGCAACTCACTCATATACTATGTACTACACTGTGCGTTTCTTATATTCTAAGTTTTTCAGTGCAACTCACTCATATACTATGTACTACACTGTGCGTTTCTTATATTCTAAGTTTTTCAGTGCAACTCACTCATATACTATGTACTACACTGTGCGTTTATTATATTTTAAGTTTTTCAGTGCAACTCACTCATATACTATGTACTACACTGTGCATTTCGTGTAATGCGGGTTTTTCAGTAAATTCTAAGTTTTTCAGTGCAACTCACTCATATACTATGTACTACACTGTGCGTTTCTTATATTCTAAATTTTTCAGTGCAACTCACTCATATACTATGTACTACACTGTGCGTTTCTTATATTCTAAGTTTTTCAGTGCAACTCACTCATATACTATGTACTACACTGTGCGTTTCTTATATTCTAAGTTTTTCAGTGCAACTCACTCATATACTATGTACTACACTGTGCGTTTCTTATATTCTAAGTTTTTCAGTGCAACTCACTCATATACTAAGTACTACACTGTGCGTTTCTAATATTCTAAGTTTTTCAGTGCAACTCACTCATATACTATGTACTACACTGTGCATTTCGTGTAATGCGGGTTTTTCAGTAAATTCTAAGTTTTTCAGTGCAACTCACTCATATACTATGTACTACACTGTGCGTTTCTTATATTCTAAGTTTTTCAGTGCAACTCACTCATATACTATGTACTACACTGTGCGTTTCTTATACTCTAAGTTTTTCAGTGCAACTCACTCATATACTATGTACTACACTGTGCATTTCTTATATTCTAAGTTTTTCAGTGCAACTCACTCATATACTATGTACTACACTGTGCGTTTCTTATATTCTAAGTTTTTCAGTGCAACTCACTCATATACTATGTACTACACTGTGTGTTTCTTATATTCTAAGTTTTTCAGTGCAACTCACTCATATACTATGTACTACACTGTGCGTTTCTTATATTCTAAGTTTTTCAGTGCAACTCACTCATATACTATGTACTACACGGTGCATTTCTTGTAATGCGGGTTTTCCAGTAAATTCTAAGTTTTTTAGTGCAACTCACTCATATACTATGTACTACACTGTGCGTTTCTTAAATTCTAAGTTTTTCAGTGCAACTCACTCATATAGTATGTACTACACTGTGCGTTTCTTAAATTCTAAGTTTTTCAGTGCAACTCACTCATATACTATGTACTACACTGTGCGTTTTATATATTCTAAGTTTTTCAGTGCAACTCACTCATATACTATGTACTACACTGTGCGTTTCTTATATTCTAAGTTTTTCAGTGCAACTCACTCATATACTATGTACTACACTGTGCATTTCGTGTAATGCGGGTTTTTCAGTAAATTCTAAGTTTTTCAGTGCAACTCACTCATATACTATGTACTACACTGTGCGTTTCTTATATTCTAAGTTTTTCAGTGCAACTCACTCATATACTATGTACTACACTGTGCATTTCGTGTAATGCGGGTTTTTCAGTAAATTCTAAGTTTTTCAGTGCAACTCACTCATATACTATGTACTACACTGTGCGTTTCTTATATTCTAAGTTTTTCAGTGCAACTCACTCATATACTATGAACTACACTGTGCGTTTCTTATACTCTAAGTTTTTCAGTGCAACTCACTCATATACTATGTACTACACTGTGCGTTTCTTATATTCTAAGTTTTTCAGTGCAACTCACTCATATACTATGTACTACACTGTGCATTTCGTGTAATGCGGGTTTTTCAGTAAATTCTAAGTTTTTCAGTGCAACTCACTCATATACTATGTACTACACTGTGCGTTTCTTATATTCTAAGTTTTTCAGTGCAACTCACTCATATACTATGTACTACACTGAGCATTTCTTATATTCTAAGTTTTTCAGTGCAACTCACTCATATACTATGTACTACACTGTGCGTTTCTTATATTCTAAGTTTTTCAGTGCAACTCACTCATATACTATGTACTACACTGTGCGTTTCTTAAATTCTAAGTTTTTCAGTGCAACTCACTCATATAGTATGTACTACACTGTGCCTTTCTTATATTCTAAGTTTTTCAGTGCAACTCACTCATATACTATGTACTACACTGTGCGTTTCTTATATTCTAAGTTTTTCAGTGCAACTCACTCATATACTATGTACTACACTGTGCGTTTCTTATATTCTAAGTTTTTCAGTGCAACTCACTCATATACTATGTACTACACTGTGCGTTTCTTATATTCTAAGTTTTTCAGTGCAACTCACTCATATACTATGTACTACACTGTGCGTTTCTTATATTCTAAGTTTTTCAGTGCAACTCACTCATATACTATGTACTACACTGTGCATTTCGTGTAATGCGGGTTTTTCAGTAAATTCTAAGTTTTTTAGTGCAACTCACTCATATACTATGTACTACACTGTGCGTTTCTTAAATTCTAAGTTTTTCAGTGCAACTCACTCATATACTATGTACTACACTGTGCCTTTCTTATATTCTAAGTTTTTCAGTGCAACTCACTCATATACTATGTACTACACTGTGCGTTTCTTATATTCTAAGTTTTTCAGTGCAACTCACTCATATACTATGTACTACACTGTGCGTTTCTGATATTCTAAGTTTTTCAGTGCAACTCACTCATATACTATGTACTACACTGTGCGTTTCTTATATTCTAAGTTTTTCAGTGCAACTCACTCATATACTATGTACTACACTCTGCATTTCTTATATTCTAAGTTTTTCAGTGCAACTCACTCATATACTATGTACTACACTGTGCGTTTATTATATTTTAAGTTTTTCAGTGCAACTCACTCATATACTATGTACTACACTGTGCATTTCTTATATTCTAAGTTTTTCAGTGCAACTCACTCATATACTATGTACTACACTGTGCGTTTCTTATATTCTAAGTTTTTCAGTGCAACTCACTCATATACTATGTACTACACTGTGTGTTTCTTATATTCTAAGTTTTTCAGTGCAACTCACTCATATACTATGTACTACACTGTGCGTTTCTTATATTCTAAGTTTTTCAGTGCAACTCACTCATATACTATGTACTACACGGTGCATTTCTTGTAATGCGGGTTTTCCAGTAAATTCTAAGTTTTTTAGTGCAACTCACTCATATACTATGTACTACACTGTGCGTTTCTTAAATTCTAAGTTTTTCAGTGCAACTCACTCATATAGTATGTACTACACTGTGCGTTTCTTAAATTCTAAGTTTTTCAGTGCAACTCACTCATATACTATGTACTACACTGTGCGTTTTATATATTCTAAGTTTTTCAGTGCAACTCACTCATATACTATGTACTACACTGTGCGTTTCTTATATTCTAAGTTTTTCAGTGCAACTCACTCATATACTATGTACTACACTGTGCATTTCGTGTAATGCGGGTTTTTCAGTAAATTCTAAGTTTTTCAGTGCAACTCACTCATATACTATGTACTACACTGTGCGTTTCTTATATTCTAAGTTTTTCAGTGCAACTCACTCATATACTATGTACTACACTGTGCATTTCGTGTAATGCGGGTTTTTCAGTAAATTCTAAGTTTTTCAGTGCAACTCACTCATATACTATGTACTACACTGTGCGTTTCTTATATTCTAAGTTTTTCAGTGCAACTCACTCATATACTATGAACTACACTGTGCGTTTCTTATACTCTAAGTTTTTCAGTGCAACTCACTCATATACTATGTACTACACTGTGCGTTTCTTATATTCTAAGTTTTTCAGTGCAACTCACTCATATACTATGTACTACACTGTGCATTTCGTGTAATGCGGGTTTTTCAGTAAATTCTAAGTTTTTCAGTGCAACTCACTCATATACTATGTACTACACTGTGCGTTTCTTATATTCTAAGTTTTTCAGTGCAACTCACTCATATACTATGTACTACACTGAGCATTTCTTATATTCTAAGTTTTTCAGTGCAACTCACTCATATACTATGTACTACACTGTGCGTTTCTTATATTCTAAGTTTTTCAGTGCAACTCACTCATATACTATGTACTACACTGTGCGTTTCTTAAATTCTAAGTTTTTCAGTGCAACTCACTCATATAGTATGTACTACACTGTGCCTTTCTTATATTCTAAGTTTTTCAGTGCAACTCACTCATATACTATGTACTACACTGTGCGTTTCTTATATTCTAAGTTTTTCAGTGCAACTCACTCATATACTATGTACTACACTGTGCGTTTCTTATATTCTAAGTTTTTCAGTGCAACTCACTCATATACTATGTACTACACTGTGCGTTTCTTATATTCTAAGTTTTTCAGTGCAACTCACTCATATACTATGTACTACACTGTGCGTTTCTTATATTCTAAGTTTTTCAGTGCAACTCACTCATATACTATGTACTACACTGTGCATTTCGTGTAATGCGGGTTTTTCAGTAAATTCTAAGTTTTTTAGTGCAACTCACTCATATACTATGTACTACACTGTGCGTTTCTTAAATTCTAAGTTTTTCAGTGCAACTCACTCATATACTATGTACTACACTGTGCCTTTCTTATATTCTAAGTTTTTCAGTGCAACTCACTCATATACTATGTACTACACTGTGCGTTTCTTATATTCTAAGTTTTTCAGTGCAACTCACTCATATACTATGTACTACACTGTGCGTTTCTGATATTCTAAGTTTTTCAGTGCAACTCACTCATATACTATGTACTACACTGTGCGTTTCTTATATTCTAAGTTTTTCAGTGCAACTCACTCATATACTATGTACTACACTCTGCATTTCTTATATTCTAAGTTTTTCAGTGCAACTCACTCATATACTATGTACTACACTGTGCGTTTATTATATTTTAAGTTTTTCAGTGCAACTCACTCATATACTATGTACTACACTGTGCATTTCGTGTAATGCGGGTTTTTCAGTAAATTCTAAGTTTTTCAGTGCAACTCACTCATATACTATGTACTACACTGTGCGTTTCTTATATTCTAAATTTTTCAGTGCAACTCACTCATATACTATGTACTACAATGTGCGTTTCTTATATTCTAAGTTTTTCAGTGCAACTCACTCATATACTATGTACTACACTGTGCGTTTCTTAAATTCTAAGTTTTTCAGTGCAACTCACTCATATACTATGTACTACACTGTGCCTTTCTTATATTCTAAGTTTTTCAGTGCAACTCACTCATATACTATGTACTACACTGTGCGTTTCTTATATTCTAAGTTTTTCAGTGCAACTCACTCATATACTATGTACTACACTGTGCATTTCGTGTAATGCGGGTTTTTCAGTAAATTCTAAGTTTTTCAGTGCAACTCACTCATATACTATGTACTACACTGTGCGTTTCTTATATTCTAAGTTTTTCAGTGCAACTCACTCATATACTATGTACTACACTGTGCATTTCGTGTAATGCGGGTTTTTCAGTAAATTCTAAGTTTTTCAGTGCAACTCACTCATATACTATGTACTACACTGTGCGTTTCTTATATTCTAAGTTTTTCAGTGCAACTCACTCATATACTATGAACTACACTGTGCGTTTCTTATACTCTAAGTTTTTCAGTGCAACTCACTCATATACTATGTACTACACTGTGCGTTTCTTATATTCTAAGTTTTTCAGTGCAACTCACTCATATACTATGTACTACACTGTGCATTTCGTGTAATGCGGGTTTTTCAGTAAATTCTAAGTTTTTCAGTGCAACTCACTCATATACTATGTACTACACTGTGCGTTTCTTATATTCTAAGTTTTTCAGTGCAACTCACTCATATACTATGTACTACACTGAGCATTTCTTATATTCTAAGTTTTTCAGTGCAACTCACTCATATACTATGTACTACACTGTGCGTTTCTTATATTCTAAGTTTTTCAGTGCAACTCACTCATATACTATGTACTACACTGTGCGTTTCTTAAATTCTAAGTTTTTCAGTGCAACTCACTCATATAGTATGTACTACACTGTGCCTTTCTTATATTCTAAGTTTTTCAGTGCAACTCACTCATATACTATGTACTACACTGTGCGTTTCTTATATTCTAAGTTTTTCAGTGCAACTCACTCATATACTATGTACTACACTGTGCGTTTCTTATATTCTAAGTTTTTCAGTGCAACTCACTCATATACTATGTACTACACTGTGCGTTTCTTATATTCTAAGTTTTTCAGTGCAACTCACTCATATACTATGTACTACACTGTGCGTTTCTTATATTCTAAGTTTTTCAGTGCAACTCACTCATATACTATGTACTACACTGTGCATTTCGTGTAATGCGGGTTTTTCAGTAAATTCTAAGTTTTTTAGTGCAACTCACTCATATACTATGTACTACACTGTGCGTTTCTTAAATTCTAAGTTTTTCAGTGCAACTCACTCATATACTATGTACTACACTGTGCCTTTCTTATATTCTAAGTTTTTCAGTGCAACTCACTCATATACTATGTACTACACTGTGCGTTTCTTATATTCTAAGTTTTTCAGTGCAACTCACTCATATACTATGTACTACACTGTGCGTTTCTGATATTCTAAATTTTTCAGTGCAACTCACTCATATACTATGTACTACACTGTGCGTTTCTTATATTCTAAGTTTTTCAGTGCAACTCACTCATATACTATGTACTACACTCTGCATTTCTTATATTCTAAGTTTTTCAGTGCAACTCACTCATATACTATGTACTACACTGTGCGTTTATTATATTTTAAGTTTTTCAGTGCAACTCACTCATATACTATGTACTACACTGTGCATTTCGTGTAATGCGGGTTTTTCAGTAAATTCTAAGTTTTTCAGTGCAACTCACTCATATACTATGTACTACACTGTGCGTTTCTTATATTCTAAATTTTTCAGTGCAACTCACTCATATACTATGTACTACAATGTGCGTTTCTTATATTCTAAGTTTTTCAGTGCAACTCACTCATATACTATGTACTACACTGTGCGTTTCTTAAATTCTAAGTTTTTCAGTGCAACTCACTCATATACTATGTACTACACTGTGCCTTTCTTATATTCTAAGTTTTTCAGTGCAACTCACTCATATACTATGTACTACACTGTGCGTTTCTTATATTCTAAGTTTTTCAGTGCAACTCACTCATATACTATGTACTACACTGTGCGTTTCTTATATTCTAAGTTTTTCAGTGCAACTCACTCATATACTATGTACTACACTGTGCGTTTCTTATATTCAAAGTTTTTCAGTGCAACTCACTCATATACTATGTACTACACTGTGCGTTTCTTATATTCTAAATTTTTAGTGCAACTCACTCATATACTATGTACTACACTGTGCATTTCGTGTAATGCGGGTTTTTCAGTAAATTCTAAGTTTTTTAGTGCAACTCACTCATATACTATGTACTACACTGTGCGTTTCTTAAATTCTAAGTTTTTCAGTGCAACTCACTCATATACTATGTACTACACTGTGCCTTTCTTATATTCTAAGTTTTTCAGTGCAACTCACTCATATACTATGTACTACACTGTGCGTTTCTTATATTCTAAGTTTTTCAGTGCAACTCACTCATATACTATGTACTACACTGTGCGTTTCTTATATTCTAAGTTTTTCAGTGCAACTCACTCATATACTATGTACTACACTGTGCATTTCGTGTAATGCGGGTTTTTCAGTAAATTCTAAGTTTTTTAGTGCAACTCACTCATATACTATGTACTACACTGTGCGTTTCTTAAATTCTAAGTTTTTCAGTGCAACTCACTCATATACTATGTACTACACTGTGCGTTTCTTATTTTCTAAGTTTTTCAGTGCAACTCACTCATATACTATGTACTACACTGTGAGTTTCTTATATTCTAAGTTTTTCAGTGCAACTCACTCATATAGTATGTACTACACTGTGCGTTTCTTATATTCTAAGTTTTTCAGTGCAACTCACTCATATACTATGTACTACACTGTGCGTTTCTTATATTCTAAGTTTTTCAGTGCAACTCACTCATATACTATGTACTACACTGTGCGTTTCTTATATTCTAAGTTTTTCAGTGCAACTCACTCATATACTATGTACTACACTGTGCATTTCTTATATTCTAAGTTTTTCAGTGCAACTCACTCATATACTATGTACTACACTGTGCGTTTATTATATTTTAATTTTTTCAGTGCAACTCACTCATATACTATGTACTACACTGTGCATTTCGTGTAATGCGGGTTTTTCAGTAAATTCTAAGTTTTTCAGTGCAACTCACTCATATACTATGTACTACACTGTGCGTTTCTTATATTCTAAATTTTTCAGTGCAACTCACTCATATACTATGTACTACACTGTGCGTTTCTTATATTCTAAGTTTTTCAGTGCAACTCACTCATATACTATGTACTACACTGTGCGTTTCTTATATTCTAAGTTTTTCAGTGCAACTCACTCATATACTATGTACTACACTGTGCGTTTCTTATATTCTAAGTTTTTCAGTGCAACTCACTCATATACTATGTACTACACTGTGCGTTTCTTATATTCTAAGTTTTTCAGTGCAACTCACTCATATACTATGTACTACACGGTGCATTTCGTGTAATGCGGGTTTTCCAGTAAATTCTAAGTTTTTTAGTGCAACTCACTCATATACTATGTACTACACTGTGCGTTTCTTAAATTCTAAGTTTTTCAGTGCAACTCACTCATATAGTATGTACTACACTGTGCGTTTCTTAAATTCTAAGTTTTTCAGTGCAACTCACTCATATACTATGTACTACACTGTGCGTTTCTTATATTCTAAGTTTTTCAGTGCAACTCACTCATATACTATGTACTACACTGTGCGTTTTTATATTCTAAGTTTTTCAGTGCAACTCACTCATATACTATGTACTACACTGTGCATTTCGTGTAATGCGGGATTTTCAGTAAATTCTAAGTTTTTCAGTGCAACTCACTCATATACTATGTACTACACTGTGCGTTTCTTATATTCTAAGTTTTTCAGTGCAACTCACTCATATACTATGTACTACACTGTGCGTTTCTTATACTCTAAGTTTTTCAGTGCAACTCACTCATATACTATGTACTACACTGTGCGTTTCTTATATTCTAAGTTTTTCAGTGCAACTCACTCATATACTATGTACTACACTGTGCATTTTGTGTAATGCGGGTTTTCCAGTAAATTCTAAGTTTTTCAGTGCAACTCACTCATATACTATGTACTACACTGTGCGTTTCTTATATTCTAAGTTTTTCAGTGCAACTCACTCATATACTATGTACTACACTGAGCATTTCTTATATTCTAAGTTTTTCAGTGCAACTCACTCATATACTATGTACTACACTGTGCGTTTCTTATATTCTAAGTTTTTCAGTGCAACTCACTCATATACTATGTACTACACTGTGCGTTTCTTATATTCTAAGTTTTTCAGTGCAACTCACTCATATACTATGAACTACACTGTGCGTTTCTTATACTCTAAGTTTTTCAGTGCAACTCACTCATATACTATGTACTACACTGTGCGTTTCTTATATTCTAAGTTTTTCAGTGCAACTCACTCATATACTATGTACTACACTGTGCATTTCGTGTAATGCGGGTTTTTCAGTAAATTCTAAGTTTTTCAGTGCAACTCACTCATATACTATGTACTACACTGTGCGTTTCTGATATTCTAAGTTTTTCAGTGCAACTCACTCATATACTATGTACTACACTGTGCGTTTCTTAAATTCTAAGTTTTTCAGTGCAACTCACTCATATACTATGTACTACACTGTGCCTTTCTTATATTCTAAGTTTTTCAGTGCAACTCACTCATATACTATGTACTACACTGTGCGTTTCTTATATTCTAAGTTTTTCAGTGCAACTCACTCATATACTATGTACTACACTGTGCGTTTCTGATATTCTAAGTTTTTCAGTGCAACTCACTCATGTACTATGTACTACACTGTGCGTTTCTTATATTCTAAGTTTTTCAGTGCAACTCACTCATATACTATGTACTACACTCTGCATTTCTTATATTCTAAGTTTTTCAGTGCAACTCACTCATATACTATGTACTACACTGTGCGTTTATTATATTTTAAGTTTTTCAGTGCAACTCACTCATATACTATGTACTACACTGTGCATTTCGTGTAATGCGGGTTTTTCAGTAAATTCTAAGTTTTTCAGTGCAACTCACTCATATACTATGTACTACACTGTGCGTTTCTTATATTCTAAATTTTTCAGTGCAACTCACTCATATACTATGTACTACAATGTGCGTTTCTTATATTCTAAGTTTTTCAGTGCAACTCACTCATATACTATGTACTACACTGTGCGTTTCTTAAATTCTAAGTTTTTCAGTGCAACTCACTCATATACTATGTACTACACTGTGCCTTTCTTATATTCTAAGTTTTTCAGTGCAACTCACTCATATACTATGTACTACACTGTGCGTTTCTTATATTCTAAGTTTTTCAGTGCAACTCACTAATATACTATGTACTACACTGTGCGTTTCTTATATTCTATGTTTTTCAGTGCAACTCACTCATATACTATGTACTACACTGTGCGTTTCTTATATTCTAAGTTTTTCAGTGCAACTCACTCATATACTATGTACTACACTGTGCGTTTCTTATATTCTAAGTTTTTAGTGCAACTCACTCATATACTATGTACTACACTGTGCATTTCGTGTAATGCGGGTTTTTCAGTAAATTCTAAGTTTTTTAGTGCAACTCACTCATATAATATGTACTACACTGTGCGTTTCTTAAATTCTAAGTTTTTCAGTGCAACTCACTCATATACTATGTACTACACTGTGCCTTTCTTATATTCTAAGTTTTTCAGTGCAACTCACTCATATACTATGTACTACACTGTGCGTTTCTTATATTCTAAGTTTTTCAGTGCAACTCACTCATATACTATGTACTACACTGTGCGTTTCTTATATTCTAAGTTTTTCAGTGCAACTCACTCATATACTATGTACTACACTGTGCATTTCGTGTAATGCGGGTTTTTCAGTAAATTCTAAGTTTTTTAGTGCAACTCACTCATATACTATGTACTACACTGTGCGTTTCTTAAATTCTAAGTTTTTCAGTGCAACTCACTCATATACTATGTACTACACTGTGCGTTTCTTATATTCTAAGTTTTTCAGTGCAACTCACTCATATACTATGTACTACACTGTGAGTTTCTTATATTCTAAGTTTTTCAGTGCAACTCACTCATATACTATGTACTACACTGTGCGTTTCTTATATTCTAAGTTTTTCAGTGCAACTCACTCATATACTATGTACTACACTGTGCGTTTCTTATATTCTAAGTTTTTCAGTGCAACTCACTCATATACTATGTACTACACTGTGCGTTTCTTATATTCTAAGTTTTTCAGTGCAACTCACTCATATACTATGTACTACACTGTGCATTTCTTATATTCTAAGTTTTTCAGTGCAACTCACTCATATACTATGTACTACACTGTGCGTTTATTATATTTTAATTTTTTCAGTGCAACTCACTCATATACTATGTACTACACTGTGCATTTCGTGTAATGCGGGTTTTTCAGTAAATTCTAAGTTTTTCAGTGCAACTCACTCATATACTATGTACTACACTGTGCGTTTCTTATATTCTAAATTTTTCAGTGCAACTCACTCATATACTATGTACTACACTGTGCGTTTCTTATATTCTAAGTTTTTCAGTGCAACTCACTCATATACTATGTACTACACTGTGCCTTTCTTATATTCTAAGTTTTTCAGTGCAACTCACTCATATACTATGTACTACACTGTGCGTTTCTTATATTCTAAGTTTTTCAGTGCAACTCACTCATATACTATGTACTACACTGTGCGTTTCTTATATTCTAAGTTTTTCAGTGCAACTCACTCATATACTATGTACTACACTGTGCATTTCGTGTAATGCGGGTTTTTCAGTAAATTCTAAGTTTTTTAGTGCAACTCACTCATATACTATGTACTACACTGTGCGTTTCTTAAATTCTAAGTTTTTCAGTGCAACTCACTCATATACTATGTACTACACTGTGCGTTTCTTATTTTCTAAGTTTTTCAGTGCAACTCACTCATATACTATGTACTACACTGTGAGTTTCTTATATTCTAAGTTTTTCAGTGCAACTCACTCATATAGTATGTACTACACTGTGCGTTTCTTATATTCTAAGTTTTTCAGTGCAACTCACTCATATACTATGTACTACACTGTGCGTTTCTTATATTCTAAGTTTTTCAGTGCAACTCACTCATATACTATGTACTACACTGTGCGTTTCTTATATTCTAAGTTTTTCAGTGCAACTCACTCATATACTATGTACTACACTGTGCATTTCTTATATTCTAAGTTTTTCAGTGCAACTCACTCATATACTATGTACTACACTGTGCGTTTATTATATTTTAATTTTTTCAGTGCAACTCACTCATATACTATGTACTACACTGTGCATTTCGTGTAATGCGGGTTTTTCAGTAAATTCTAAGTTTTTCAGTGCAACTCACTCATATACTATGTACTACACTGTGCGTTTCTTATATTCTAAATTTTTCAGTGCAACTCACTCATATACTATGTACTACACTGTGCGTTTCTTATATTCTAAGTTTTTCAGTGCAACTCACTCATATACTATGTACTACACTGTGCGTTTCTTATATTCTAAGTTTTTCAGTGCAACTCACTCGTATACTATGTACTACACTGTGCGTTTCTTATATTCTAAGTTTTTCAGTGCAACTCACTCATATACTATGTACTACACTGTGCGTTTCTTATATTCTAAGTTTTTCAGTGCAACTCACTCATATACTATGTACTACACGGTGCATTTCGTGTAATGCGGGTTTTCCAGTAAATTCTAAGTTTTTTAGTGCAACTCACTCATATACTATGTACTACACTGTGCGTTTCTTAAATTCTAAGTTTTTCAGTGCAACTCACTCATATACTATGTACTACACTGTGCGTTTCTTATATTCTAAGTTTTTCAGTGCAACTCACTCATATACTATGTACTACACTGTGCGTTTCTTATATTCTAAGTTTTTCAGTGCAACTCACTCATATACTATGTACTACACTGTGCATTTCGTGTAATGCGGGATTTTCAGTAAATTCTAAGTTTTTCAGTGCAACTCACTCATATACTATGTACTACACTGTGCGTTTCTTATATTCTAAGTTTTTCAGTGCAACTCACTCATATACTATGTACTACACTGTGCGTTTCTTATACTCTAAGTTTTTCAGTGCAACTCACTCATATACTATGTACTACACTGTGCGTTTCTTATATTCTAAGTTTTTCAGTGCAACTCACTCATATACTATGTACTACACTGTGCATTTTGTGTAATGCGGGTTTTCCAGTAAATTCTAAGTTTTTCAGTGCAACTCACTCATATACTATGTACTACACTGTGCGTTTCTTATATTCTAAGTTTTTCAGTGCAACTCACTCATATACTATGTACTACACTGAGCATTTCTTATATTCTAAGTTTTTCAGTGCAACTCACTCATATACTATGTACTACACTGTGCGTTTCTTATATTCTAAGTTTTTCAGTGCAACTCACTCATATACTATGTACTACACTGTGCGTTTCTTATATTCTAAGTTTTTCAGTGCAACTCACTCATATACTATGTACTACACTGTGCGTTTCTTATATTCTAAGTTTTTCAGTGCAACTCACTCATATACTATGTACTACACTGTGCGTTTCTTATATTCTAAGTTTTTCAGTGCAACTCACTCATATACTATGTACTACACTGTGCATTTCGTGTAATGCAGGTTTTCCAGTAAATTCTAAGTTTTTTAGTGCAACTCACTCATATACTATGTACTACACTGTGCGTTTCTTAAATTCTAAGTTTTTCAGTGCAACTCACTCATATACTATGTACTACACTGTGCGATTCTTAAATTCTAAGTTTTCCAGTGCAACTCACTCATATACTATGTACTACACTGTGCGTTTCTTATATTCTAAGTTTTTCAGTGCAACTCACTCATATACTATGTACTACACTGTGCGTTTCTTATATTCTAAGTTTTTCAGTGCAACTCATTCATATACTATGTACTACACTGTGCGTTTCTTATATTCTAAGTTTTTCAGTGCAACTCACTCATATACTATGTACTACACTGTGCGTTTCTTATATTCTAAGTTTTTCAGTGCAACTCACTCATATACTATGTACTACACTGTGCATTTCGTGTAATACGGGTTTTTCAGTAAATTCTAAGTTTTTTAGTGCAACTCACTCATATACTATGTACTACACTGTGCGTTTCTTAAATTCTAAGTTTTTCAGTGCAACTCACTCATATACTATGTACCACACTGTGCGTTTCTTATATTCTAAGTTTTTCAGTGCAACTCACTCATATACTATGTACTACACTGTGCGTTTCTTATATTCTAACTTTTTCAGTGCAACTCACTCATATACTATGTACTACACTGTGCGTTTCTTATATTCTAAGTTTTTCAGTGCAACTCACTCATATACTATGTACTACACTGTGCGCTTCTTATATTCTAACTTTTTCAGTGCAACTCACTCATATACTATGTACTACACTGTGCGTTTCTTATATTCTAAGTTTTTCAGTGCAACTCACTCATATACTATGTACTACACTGTGCGTTTCTTATATTCTAAGTTTTTCAGTGCAACTCACTCATATACTATGTACTACACTGTGCGTTTCTTATATTCTAAGTTTTTCAGTGCAACTCACTCATATACTATGTACTACACTGTGCGCTTCTTATATTCTAACTTTTTCAGTGCAACTCACTCATATACTATGTACTACACTGTGCGTTTCTTATATTCTAAGTTTTTCAGTGCAACTCACTCATATACTATGTACTACACTGTGCGTTTCTTATATTCTAAGTTTTTCAGTGCAACTCACTCATATACTATGTACTACACTGTGCGTTTCTTATATTCTAAGTTTTTCAGTGCAACTCACTCATATACTATGTACTACACTGTGCATTTCGTGTAATGCGGGATTTTCAGTAAATTCTAAGTTTGTCAGTGCAACTCACTCATATACTATGTACTACACTGTGCGTTTCTTATATTCTAAGTTTTTCAGTGCAACTCACTCATATACTATGTACTACAGTGTGCGTTTCTTATACTCTAAGTTTTTCAGTGCAACTCACTCATATACTATGTACTACACTGTGCGTTTCTTATATTCTAAGTTTTTCAGTGCAACTCACTCATATACTATGTACTACACTGTGCATTTCGTGTAATGCGGGTTTTTCAGTAAATTCTAAGTTTTTCAGTGCAACTCACTCATATACTATGTACTACACTGTGCGTTTCTTATATTCTAATTTTTTCAGTGCAACTCACTCATATACTATGTACTACACTGAGCATTTCTTATATTCTAAGTTTTTCAGTGCAACTCACTCATATACTATGTACTACACTGTGCGTTTCTTATATTCTAAGTTTTTCAGTGCAACTCACTCATATACTATGTACTACACTGTGCGTTTCTTATATTCTAAGTTTTTCAGTGCAACTCACTCATATACTATGTACTACACTGTGCGTTTCTTATATTCTAAGTTTTTCAGTGCAACTCACTCATATACTATGTACTACACTGTGCGTTTCTTATATTCTAAGTTTTTCAGTGCAACTCACTCATATACTATGTACTACACGGTGCATTTCGTGTAATGCGGGTTTTCCAGTAAATTCTAAGTTTTTTAGTGCAACTCACTCATATACTATGTACTACACTGTGCGTTTCTTAAATTCTAAGTTTTTCAGTGCAACTCACTCATATAGTATGTACTACACTGTGCGTTTCTTAAATTCTAAGTTTTTCAGTGCAACTCACTCATATACTATGTACTACACTGTGCGTTTCTTATATTCTAAGTTTTTCAGTGCAACTCACTCATATACTATGTACTACACTGTGCGTTTCTTATATTCTAAGTTTTTCAGTGCAACTCACTCATATACTATGTACTACACTGTGCATTTCGTGTAATGCGGGATTTTCAGTAAATTCTAAGTTTTTCAGTGCAACTCACTCATATACTATGTACTACACTGTGCGTTTCTTATATTCTAAGTTTTTCAGTGCAACTCACTCATATACTATGTACTACACTGTGCGTTTCTTATACTCTAAGTTTTTCAGTGCAACTCACTCATATACTATGTACTACACTGTGCGTTTCTTATATTCTAAGTTTTTCAGTGCAACTCACTCATATACTATGTACTACACTGTGCATTTTGTGTAATGCGGGTTTTCCAGTAAATTCTAAGTTTTTCAGTGCAACTCACTCATATACTATGTACTACACTGTGCGTTTCTTATATTCTAAGTTTTTCAGTGCAACTCACTCATATACTATGTACTACACTGAGCATTTCTTATATTCTAAGTTTTTCAGTGCAACTCACTCATATACTATGTACTACACTGTGCGTTTCTTATATTCTAAGTTTTTCAGTGCAACTCACTCATATACTATGTACTACACTGTGCGTTTCTTATATTCTAAGTTTTTCAGTGCAACTCACTCATATACTATGTACTACACTGTGCGTTTCTTATATTCTAAGTTTTTCAGTGCAACTCACTCATATACTATGTACTACACTGTGCGTTTCTTATATTCTAAGTTTTTCAGTGCAACTCACTCATATACTATGTACTACACTGTGCATTTCGTGTAATGCAGGTTTTCCAGTAAATTCTAAGTTTTTTAGTGCAACTCACTCATATACTATGTACTACACTGTGCGTTTCTTAAATTCTAAGTTTTTCAGTGCAACTCACTCATATACTATGTACTACACTGTGCGATTCTTAAATTCTAAGTTTTCCAGTGCAACTCACTCATATACTATGTACTACACTGTGCGTTTCTTATATTCTAAGTTTTTCAGTGCAACTCACTCATATACTATGTACTACACTGTGCGTTTCTTATATTCTAAGTTTTTCAGTGCAACTCACTCATACTATGTACTACACTGTGCATTTCGTGTAATGCGGGTTTTTCAGTAAATTCTAAGTTTTTTAGTGCAACTCACTTATATACTATGTACTACACTGTGCGTTTCTTATATTCTAAGTGTTTCAGTGCAACTCACTCATATACTATGTACTACACTGTGCGTTTCTTATATTCTAAGTTTTTCAGTGCAACTCACTCATATACTATGTACTACACTGTGCGTTTCTTATATTCTAAGTTTTTCAGTGCAACTCATTCATATACTATGTACTACACTGTGCGTTTCTTATATTCTAAGTTTTTCAGTGCAACTCACTCATATACTATGTACTACACTGTGCGTTTCTTATATTCTAAGTTTTTCAGTGCAACTCACTCATATACTATGTACTACACTGTGCATTTCGTGTAATGCGGGATTTTCAGTAAATTCTAAGTTTGTCAGTGCAACTCACTCATATACTATGTACTACACTGTGCGTTTCTTATATTCTAAGTTTTTCAGTGCAACTCACTCATATACTATGTACTACACTGTGCGCTTCTTATATTCTAACTTTTTCAGTGCAACTCACTCATATACTATGTACTACACTGTGCGTTTCTTATATTCTAAGTTTTTCAGTGCAACTCACTCATATACTATGTACTACACTGTGCGTTTCTTATATTCTAAGTTTTTCAGTGCAACTCACTCATATACTATGTACTACACTGTGCGTTTCTTATATTCTAAGTTTTTCAGTGCAACTCACTCATATACTATGTACTACACTGTGCGCTTCTTATATTCTAACTTTTTCAGTGCAACTCACTCATATACTATGTACTACACTGTGCGTTTCTTATATTCTAAGTTTTTCAGTGCAACTCACTCATATACTATGTACTACACTGTGCGTTTCTTATATTCTAAGTTTTTCAGTGCAACTCACTCATATACTATGTACTACACTGTGCGTTTCTTATATTCTAAGTTTTTCAGTGCAACTCACTCATATACTATGTACTACACTGTGCATTTCGTGTAATGCGGGATTTTCAGTAAATTCTAAGTTTGTCAGTGCAACTCACTCATATACTATGTACTACACTGTGCGTTTCTTATATTCTAAGTTTTTCAGTGCAACTCACTCATATACTATGTACTACAGTGTGCGTTTCTTATACTCTAAGTTTTTCAGTGCAACTCACTCATATACTATGTACTACACTGTGCGTTTCTTATATTCTAAGTTTTTCAGTGCAACTCACTCATATACTATGTACTACACTGTGCATTTCGTGTAATGCGGGTTTTTCAGTAAATTCTAAGTTTTTCAGTGCAACTCACTCATATACTATGTACTACACTGTGCGTTTCTTATATTCTAATTTTTTCAGTGCAACTCACTCATATACTATGTACTACACTGAGCATTTCTTATATTCTAAGTTTTTCAGTGCAACTCACTCATATACTATGTACTACACTGTGCGTTTCTTATATTCTAAGTTTTTCAGTGCAACTCACTCATATACTATGTACTACACTGTGCGTTTCTTATATTCTAAGTTTTTCAGTGCAACTCACTCATATACTATGTACTACACTGTGCGTTTCTTATATTCTAAGTTTTTCAGTGCAACTCACTCATATACTATGTACTACACTGTGCGTTTCTTATATTCTAAGTTTTTCAGTGCAACTCACTCATATACTATGTACTACACGGTGCATTTCGTGTAATGCGGGTTTTCCAGTAAATTCTAAGTTTTTTAGTGCAACTCACTCATATACTATGTACTACACTGTGCGTTTCTTAAATTCTAAGTTTTTCAGTGCAACTCACTCATATAGTATGTACTACACTGTGCGTTTCTTAAATTCTAAGTTTTTCAGTGCAACTCACTCATATACTATGTACTACACTGTGCGTTTCTTATATTCTAAGTTTTTCAGTGCAACTCACTCATATACTATGTACTACACTGTGCGTTTCTTATATTCTAAGTTTTTCAGTGCAACTCACTCATATACTATGTACTACACTGTGCATTTCGTGTAATGCGGGATTTTCAGTAAATTCTAAGTTTTTCAGTGCAACTCACTCATATACTATGTACTACACTGTGCGTTTCTTATATTCTAAGTTTTTCAGTGCAACTCACTCATATACTATGTACTACACTGTGCGTTTCTTATACTCTAAGTTTTTCAGTGCAACTCACTCATATACTATGTACTACACTGTGCGTTTCTTATATTCTAAGTTTTTCAGTGCAACTCACTCATATACTATGTACTACACTGTGCATTTTGTGTAATGCGGGTTTTCCAGTAAATTCTAAGTTTTTCAGTGCAACTCACTCATATACTATGTACTACACTGTGCGTTTCTTATATTCTAAGTTTTTCAGTGCAACTCACTCATATACTATGTACTACACTGAGCATTTCTTATATTCTAAGTTTTTCAGTGCAACTCACTCATATACTATGTACTACACTGTGCGTTTCTTATATTCTAAGTTTTTCAGTGCAACTCACTCATATACTATGTACTACACTGTGCGTTTCTTATATTCTAAGTTTTTCAGTGCAACTCACTCATATACTATGTACTACACTGTGCGTTTCTTATATTCTAAGTTTTTCAGTGCAACTCACTCATATACTATGTACTACACTGTGCGTTTCTTATATTCTAAGTTTTTCAGTGCAACTCACTCATATACTATGTACTACACTGTGCATTTCGTGTAATGCAGGTTTTCCAGTAAATTCTAAGTTTTTTAGTGCAACTCACTCATATACTATGTACTACACTGTGCGTTTCTTAAATTCTAAGTTTTTCAGTGCAACTCACTCATATACTATGTACTACACTGTGCGATTCTTAAATTCTAAGTTTTCCAGTGCAACTCACTCATATACTATGTACTACACTGTGCGTTTCTTATATTCTAAGTTTTTCAGTGCAACTCACTCATATACTATGTACTACACTGTGCGTTTCTTATATTCTAAGTTTTTCAGTGCAACTCACTCATACTATGTACTACACTGTGCATTTCGTGTAATGCGGGTTTTTCAGTAAATTCTAAGTTTTTTAGTGCAACTCACTTATATACTATGTACTACACTGTGCGTTTCTTATATTCTAAGTGTTTCAGTGCAACTCACTCATATACTATGTACTACACTGTGCGTTTCTTATATTCTAAGTTTTTCAGTGCAACTCACTCATATACTATGTACTACACTGTGCGTTTCTTATATTCTAAGTTTTTCAGTGCAACTCATTCATATACTATGTACTACACTGTGCGTTTCTTATATTCTATGTTTTTCAGTGCAACTCACTCATATACTATGTACTACACTGTGCGTTTCTTATATTCTAAGTTTTTCAGTGCAACTCACTCATATACTATGTACTACACTGTGCATTTCGTGTAATACGGGTTTTTCAGTAAATTCTAAGTTTTTTAGTGCAACTCACTCATATACTATGTACTACACTGTGCGTTTCTTAAATTCTAAGTTTTTCAGTGCAACTCACTCATATACTATGTACCACACTGTGCGTTTCTTATATTCTAAGTTTTTCAGTGCAACTCACTCATATACTATGTACTACACTGTGCGTTTCTTATATTCTAACTTTTTCAGTGCAACTCACTCATATACTATGTACTACACTGTGCGTTTCTTATATTCTAAGTTTTTCAGTGCAACTCACTCATATACTATGTACTACACTGTGCGCTTCTTATATTCTAACTTTTTCAGTGCAACTCACTCATATACTATGTACTACACTGTGCGTTTCTTATATTCTAAGTTTTTCAGTGCAACTCACTCATATACTATGTACTACACTGTGCGTTTCTTATATTCTAAGTTTTTCAGTGCAACTCACTCATATACTATGTACTACACTGTGCGTTTCTTATATTCTAAGTTTTTCAGTGCAACTCACTCATATACTATGTACTACACGGTGCATTTCGTGTAATGCGGGTTTTCCAGTAAATTCTAAGTTTTTTAGTGCAACTCACTCATATACTATGTACTACACTGTGCGTTTCTTAAATTCTAAGTTTTTCAGTGCAACTCACTCATATAGTATGTACTACACTGTGCGTTTCTTAAATTCTAAGTTTTTCAGTGCAACTCACTCATATACTATGTACTACACTGTGCGTTTCTTATATTCTAAGTTTTTCAGTGCAACTCACTCATATACTATGTACTACACTGTGCGTTTCTTATATTCTAAGTTTTTCAGTGCAACTCACTCATATACTATGTACTACACTGTGCATTTCGTGTAATGCGGGATTTTCAGTAAATTCTAAGTTTTTCAGTGCAACTCACTCATATACTATGTACTACACTGTGCGTTTCTTATATTCTAAGTTTTTCAGTGCAACTCACTCATATACTATGTACTACACTGTGCGCTTCTTATATTCTAACTTTTTCAGTGCAACTCACTCATATACTATGTACTACACTGTGCGTTTCTTATATTCTAAGTTTTTCAGTGCAACTCACTCATATACTATGTACTACACTGTGCGTTTCTTATATTCTAAGTTTTTCAGTGCAACTCACTCATATACTATGTACTACACTGTGCGTTTCTTATATTCTAAGTTTTTCAGTGCAACTCACTCATATACTATGTACTACACGGTGCATTTCGTGTAATGCGGGTTTTCCAGTAAATTCTAAGTTTTTTAGTGCAACTCACTCATATACTATGTACTACACTGTGCGTTTCTTAAATTCTAAGTTTTTCAGTGCAACTCACTCATATAGTATGTACTACACTGTGCGTTTCTTAAATTCTAAGTTTTTCAGTGCAACTCACTCATATACTATGTACTACACTGTGCGTTTCTTATATTCTAAGTTTTTCAGTGCAACTCACTCATATACTATGTACTACACTGTGCGTTTCTTATATTCTAAGTTTTTCAGTGCAACTCACTCATATACTATGTACTACACTGTGCATTTCGTGTAATGCGGGATTTTCAGTAAATTCTAAGTTTTTCAGTGCAACTCACTCATATACTATGTACTACACTGTGCGTTTCTTATATTCTAAGTTTTTCAGTGCAACTCACTCATATACTATGTACTACACTGTGCGTTTCTTATACTCTAAGTTTTTCAGTGCAACTCACTCATATACTATGTACTACACTGTGCGTTTCTTATATTCTAAGTTTTTCAGTGCAACTCACTCATATACTATGTACTACACTGTGCATTTCGTGTAATGCGGGTTTTTCAGTAAATTCTAAGTTTTTCAGTGCAACTCACTCATATACTATGTACTACACTGTGCGTTTCTTATATTCTAATTTTTTCAGTGCAACTCACTCATATACTATGTACTACACTGAGCATTTCTTCTATTCTAAGTTTTTCAGTGCAACTCACTCATATACTATGTACTACACTGTGCGTTTCTTATATTCTAAGTTTTTCAGTGCAACTCACTCATATACTATGTACTACACTGTGCGTTTCTTATATTCTAAGTTTTTCAGTGCAACTCACTCATATACTATGTACTACACTGTGCGTTTCTTATATTCTAAGTTTTTCAGTGCAACTCACTCATATACTATGTACTACACTGTGCGTTTCTTATATTCTAAGTTTTTCAGTGCAACTCACTCATATACTATGTACTACACTGTGCGTTTCTTATATTCTAAGTTTTTCAGTGCAACTCACTCATATACTATGTACTACACTGTGCATTTCGTGTAATGCAGGTTTTCCAGTAAATTCTAAGTTTTTTAGTGCAACTCACTCATATACTATGTACTACACTGTGCGTTTCTTAAATTCTAAGTTTTTCAGTGCAACTCACTCATATACTATGTACTACACTGTGCGATTCTTAAATTCTAAGTTTTCCAGTGCAACTTACTCATATACTATGTACTACACTGTGTGTTTCTTATATTCTAAGTTTTTCAGTGCAACTCACTCATATACTATGTACTACACTGTGCGTTTCTTATATTCTAAGTTTTTCAGTGCAACTCACTCATACTATGTACTACACTGTGCATTTCGTGTAATGCGGGTTTTTCAGTAAATTCTAAGTTTTTTAGTGCAACTCACTTATATACTATGTACTACACTGTGCGTTTCTTATATTCTAAGTGTTTCAGTGCAACTCACTCATATACTATGTACTACACTGTGCGTTTCTTATATTCTAAGTTTTTCAGTGCAACTCACTCATATACTATGTACTACACTGTGCGTTTCTTATATTCTAAGTTTTTCAGTGCAACTCATTCATATACTATGTACTACACTGTGCGTTTCTTATATTCTAAGTTTTTCAGTGCAACTCACTCATATACTATGTACTACACTGTGCGTTTCTTATATTCTAAGTTTTTCAGTGCAACTCACTCATATACTATGTACTACACTGTGCATTTCGTGTAATACGGGTTTTTCAGTAAATTCTAAGTTTTTTAGTGCAACTCACTCATATACTATGTACTACACTGTGCGTTTCTTAAATTCTAAGTTTTTCAGTGCAACTCACTCATATACTATGTACTACACTGTGCGTTTCTTATATTCTAAGTTTTTCAGTGCAACTCACTCATATACTATGTACTACACTGTGCGTTTCTTATATTCTAACTTTTTCAGTGCAACTCACTCATATACTATGTACTACACTGTGCGTTTCTTATATTCTAAGTTTTTCAGTGCAACTCACTCATATACTATGTACTACACTGTGCGCTTCTTATATTCTAACTTTTTCAGTGCAACTCACTCATATACTATGTACTACACTGTGCGTTTCTTATATTCTAAGTTTTTCAGTTCAACTCACTCATATACTATGTACTACACTGTGCGTTTCTCATATTCTAAGTTTTTCAGTGCAACTCACTCATATACTATGTACTACACTGTGCGTTTCTTATATTCTAAATTTTTCAGTGCAACTCACTCATATACTATGCACTACACTGTGCGTTTCTTATATTCTAAGTTTTTCAGTGCAACTCACTCATATACTATGTACTACACTGTGCGTTTCTTAAATTCTAAGTTTTTCAGTGCAACTCACTCATATTCTATGTACTACACTGTGCGTTTCTTATATTCTAAGTTTTTCAGTGCAACTCACTCATATACTATGTACTACACTGTGCATTTCGTGTAATGCGGGTTTTTCAGTAAATTCTAAGTTTTTCAGTGCAACTCACTCATATACTATGTACTACACTGTGCGTTTCTTATATTCTAAGTTTTTCAGTGCAACTCACTCATATACTATGTACTACACTGTGCGTTTCTTATACTCTAAGTTTTTCAGTGCAACTCACTCATATACTATGTACTACACTGTGCGTTTCTTATATTCTAAGTTTTTCAGTGCAACTCACTCATATACTATGTACTACACTGTGCATTTCGTGTAATGCGGGTTTTTCAGTAAATTCTAAGTTTTTCAGTGCAACTCACTCATATACTATGTACTACACTGTGCGTTTCTTATATTCTAAGTTTTTCAGTGCAACTCACTCATATACTATGTACTACACTGAGCATTTCTTATATTCTAAGTTTTTCAGTGCAACTCACTCATATACTATGTACTACACTGTGCGTTTCTTATATTCTAAGTTTTTCAGTGCAACTCACTCATATACTATGTACTACACTGTGCGTTTCTTATATTCTAAGTTTTTCAGTGCAACTCACTCATATACTATGTACTACACTGTGCGTTTCTTATATTCTAAGTTTTTCAGTGCAACTCACTCATATACTATGTACTACACTGTGCGTTTCTTATATTCTAAGTTTTTCAGTGCAACTCACTCATATACTATGTACTACACTGTGCGTTTCTTATATTCTAAGTTTTTCAGTGCAACTCACTCATATACTATGTACTACACTGTGCATTTCGTGTAATGCAGGTTTTCCAGTAAATTCTAAGTTTTTTAGTGCAACTCACTCATATACTATGTACTACACTGTGCGTTTCTTAAATTCTAAGTTTTTCAGTGCAACTCACTCATATACTATGTACTACACTGTGCGTTTCTTAAATTCTAAGTTTTTCAGTGCAACTCACTCATATACTATGTACTACACTGTGCGTTTCTTATATTCTAAGTTTTTCAGTGCAACTCACTCATATACTATGTACTACACTGTGCGTTTCTTATATTCTAAGTTTTTCAGTGCAACTCACTCATACTATGTACTACACTGTGCATTTCGTGTAATGCGGGTTTTTCAGTAAATTCTAAGTTTTTTAGTGCAACTCACTTATATACTATGTACTACACTGTGCGTTTCTTATATTCTAAGTGTTTCAGTGCAACTCACTCATATACTATGTACTACACTGTGCGTTTCTTATATTCTAAGTTTTTCAGTGCAACTCACTCATATACTATGTACTACACTGTGCGTTTCTTATACTCTAAGTTTTTCAGTGCAACTTTCTCATATACTATGTACTACACTGTGCGTTTCTTATATTCTAAGTTTTTCAGTGCAACTCACTCATATACTATGTACTACACTGTGCATTTCGTGTAATGCGGGTTTTTCAGTAAATTCTAAGTTTTTCAGTGCAACTCACTCATATACTATGTACTACACTGTGCGTTTCTTATATTCTAAGTTTTTCAGTGCAACTCACTCATATACTATGTACTACACTGAGCATTTCTTATATTCTAAGTTTTTCAGTGCAACTCACTCATATACTATGTACTACACTGTGCGTTTCTTATATTCTAAGTTTTTCAGTGCAACTCACTCATATACTATGTACTACACTGTGCGTTTCTTATATTCTAAGTTTTTCAGTGCAACTCACTCATATACTATGTACTACACTGTGCGTTTCTTATATTCTAAGTTTTTCAGTGCAACTCACTCATATACTATGTACTACACTGTGCGTTTCTTATATTCTAAGTTTTTCAGTGCAACTCACTCATATACTATGTACTACACTGTGCGTTTCTTATATTCTAAGTTTTTCAGTGCAACTCACTCATATACTATGTACTACACTGTGTATTTCGTGTAATGCAGGTTTTCCAGTAAATTCTAAGTTTTTTAGTGCAACTCACTCATATACTATGTACTACACTGTGCGTTTCTTAAATTCTAAGTTTTTCAGTGCAACTCACTCATATACTATGTACTACACTGTGCGTTTCTTAAATTCTAAGTTTTTCAGTGCAACTCACTCATATACTATGTACTACACTGTGCGTTTCTTATATTCTAAGTTTTTCAGTGCAACTCACTCATATACTATGTACTACACTGTGCGTTTCTTATATTCTAAGTTTTTCAGTGCAACTCACTCATACTATGTACTACACTGTGCATTTCGTGTAATGCGGGTTTTTCAGTAAATTCTAAGTTTTTTAGTGCAACTCACTTATATACTATGTACTACACTGTGCGTTTCTTATATTCTAAGTGTTTCAGTGCAACTCACTCATATACTATGTACTACACTGTGCGTTTCTTATATTCTAAGTTTTTCAGTGCAACTCACTCATATACTATGTACTACACTGTGCGTTTCTTATATTCTAAGTTTTTCAGTGCAACTCATTCATATACTATGTACTACACTGTGCGTTTCTTATATTCTAAGTTTTTCAGTGCAACTCACTCATATACTATGTACTACACTGTGCGTTTCTTATATTCTAAGTTTTTCAGTGCAACTCACTCATATACTATGTACTACACTGTGCATTTCGTGTAATACGGGTTTTTCAGTAAATTCTAAGTTTTTTAGTGCAACTCACTCATATACTATGTACTACACTGTGCGTTTCTTAAATTCTAAGTTTTTCAGTGCAACTCACTCATATACTATGTACTACACTGTGCGTTTCTTATATTCTAAGTTTTTCAGTGCAACTCACTCATATACTATGTACTACACTGTGCGTTTCTTATATTCTAACTTTTTCAGTGCAACTCACTCATATACTATGTACTACACTGTGCGTTTCTTATATTCTAAGTTTTTCAGTGCAACTCACTCATATACTATGTACTACACTGTGCGCTTCTTATATTCTAACTTTTTCAGTGCAACTCACTCATATACTATGTACTACACTGTGCATTTCTTATATTCTAAGTTTTTCAGTGCAACTCACTCATATACTATGTACTAAACTGTGCGCTTCTTATATTCTAACTTTTTCAGTGCAACTCACTCATATACTATGTACTACACTGTGCGTTTCTTAAATTCTAAGTTTTTCAGTGCAACTCACTCATATTCTATGTACTACACTGTGCGTTTCTTATATTCTAAGTTTTTCAGTGCAACTCACTCATATACTATGTACTACACTGTGCATTTCGTGTAATGCGGGTTTTTCAGTAAATTCTAAGTTTATCAGTGCAACTCACTCATATACTATGTACTACACTGTGCGTTTCTTATATTCTAAGTTTTTCAGTGCAACTCACTCATATACTATGTACTACACTGTGCATTTCGTGTAATGCGGGTTTTTCAGTAAATTCTAAGTTTTTCAGTGCAACTCACTCATATACTATGTACTACACTGTGCGTTTCTTATATTCTAAGTTTTTCAGTGCAACTCACTCATATACTATGTACTACACTGTGCGTTTCTTATACTCTAAGTTTTTCAGTGCAACTCACTCATATACTATGTACTACACTGTGCGTTTCTTATATTCTAAGTTTTTCAGTGCAACTCACTCATATACTATGTACTACACTGTGCATTTCGTGTAATGCGGGTTTTTCAGTAAATTCTAAGTTTTTCAGTGCAACTCACTCATATACTATGTACTACACTGTGCGTTTCTTATATTCTAAGTTTTTCAGTGCAACTCACTCATATACTATGTACTACACTGAGCATTTCTTATATTCTAAGTTTTTCAGTGCAACTCACTCATATACTATGTACTACACTGTGCGTTTCTTATATTCTAAGTTTTTCAGTGCAACTCACTCATATACTATGTACTACACTGTGCGTTTCTTATATTCTAAGTTTTTCAGTGCAACTCACTCATATACTATGTACTACACTGTGCGTTTCTTATATTCTAAGTTTTTCAGTGCAACTCACTCATATACTATGTACTACACTGTGCGTTTCTTATATTCTAAGTTTTTCAGTGCAACTCACTCATATACTATGTACTACACTGTGCGTTTCTTATATTCTAAGTTTTTCAGTGCAACTCACTCATATACTATGTACTACACTGTGCATTTCGTGTAATGCAGGTTTTCCAGTAAATTCTAAGTTTTTTAGTGCAACTCACTCATATACTATGTACTACACTGTGCGTTTCTTAAATTCTAAGTTTTTCAGTGCAACTCACTCATATACTATGTACTACACTGTGCGTTTCTTAAATTCTAAGTTTTTCAGTGCAACTCACTCATATACTATGTACTACACTGTGCGTTTCTTATATTCTAAGTTTTTCAGTGCAACTCACTCATATACTATGTACTACACTGTGTGTTTCTTATATTCTAAGTTTTTCAGTGCAACTCACTCATACTATGTACTACACTGTGCATTTCGTGTAATGCGGGTTTTTCAGTAAATTCTAAGTTTTTTAGTGCAACTCACTTATATACTATGTACTACACTGTGCGTTTCTTATATTCTAAGTGTTTCAGTGCAACTCACTCATATACTATGTACTACACTGTGCGTTTCTTATATTCTAAGTTTTTCAGTGCAACTCACTCATATACTAAGTACTACACTGTGCGTTTCTTATATTCTAAATTTTTCAGTGCAACTCACTCATATACTATGCACTACACTGTGCGTTTCTTATATTCTAAGTTTTTCAGTGCAACTCACTCATATACTATGTACTACACTGTGCGTTTCTTAAATTCTAAGTTTTTCAGTGCAACTCACTCATATTCTATGTACTACACTGTGCGTTTCTTATATTCTAAGTTTTTCAGTGCAACTCACTCATATACTATGTACTACACTGTGCATTTCGTGTAATGCGGGTTTTTCAGTAAATTCTAAGTTTTTCAGTGCAACTCACTCATATACTATGTACTACACTGTGCGTTTCTTATATTCTAAGTTTTTCAGTGCAACTCACTCATATACTATGTACTACACTGTGCGTTTCTTATACTCTAAGTTTTTCAGTGCAACTCACTCATATACTATGTACTACACTGTGCGTTTCTTATATTCTAAGTTTTTCAGTGCAACTCACTCATATACTATGTACTACACTGTGCATTTCGTGTAATGCGGGTTTTTCAGTAAATTCTAAGTTTTTCAGTGCAACTCACTCATATACTATGTACTACACTGTGCGTTTCTTATATTCTAAGTTTTTCAGTGCAACTCACTCATATACTATGTACTACACTGAGCATTTCTTATATTCTAAGTTTTTCAGTGCAACTCACTCATATACTATGTACTACACTGTGCGTTTCTTATATTCTAAGTTTTTCAGTGCAACTCACTCATATACTATGTACTACACTGTGCGTTTCTTATATTCTAAGTTTTTCAGTGCAACTCACTCATATACTATGTACTACACTGTGCGTTTCTTATATTCTAAGTTTTTCAGTGCAACTCACTCATATACTATGTACTACACTGTGCGTTTCTTATATTCTAAGTTTTTCAGTGCAACTCACTCATATACTATGTACTACACTGTGCGTTTCTTATATTCTAAGTTTTTCAGTGCAACTCACTCATATACTATGTACTACACTGTGCATTTCGTGTAATGCAGGTTTTCCAGTAAATTCTAAGTTTTTTAGTGCAACTCACTCATATACTATGTACTACACTGTGCGTTTCTTAAATTCTAAGTTTTTCAGTGCAACTCACTCATATACTATGTACTACACTGTGCGTTTCTTAAATTCTAAGTTTTTCAGTGCAACTCACTCATATACTATGTACTACACTGTGCGTTTCTTATATTCTAAGTTTTTCAGTGCAACTCACTCATATACTATGTACTACACTGTGCGTTTCTTATATTCTAAGTTTTTCAGTGCAACTCACTCATACTATGTACTACACTGTGCATTTCGTGTAATGCGGGTTTTTCAGTAAATTCTAAGTTTTTTAGTGCAACTCACTTATATACTATGTACTACACTGTGCGTTTCTTATATTCTAAGTGTTTCAGTGCAACTCACTCATATACTATGTACTACACTGTGCGTTTCTTATATTCTAAGTTTTTCAGTGCAACTCACTCATATACTATGTACTACACTGTGCGTTTCTTATATTCTAAGTTTTTCAGTGCAACTCATTCATATACTATGTACTACACTGTGCGTTTCTTATATTCTAAGTTTTTCAGTGCAACTCACTCATATACTATGTACTACACTGTGCGTTTCTTATATTCTAAGTTTTTCAGTGCAACTCACTCATATACTATGTACTACACTGTGCATTTCGTGTAATACGGGTTTTTCAGTAAATTCTAAGTTTTTTAGTGCAACTCACTCATATACTATGTACTACACTGTGCGTTTCTTAAATTCTAAGTTTTTCAGTGCAACTCACTCATATACTATGTACTACACTGTGCGTTTCTTATATTCTAAGTTTTTCAGTGCAACTCACTCATATACTATGTACTACACTGTGCGTTTCTTATATTCTAACTTTTTCAGTGCAACTCACTCATATACTATGTACTACACTGTGCGTTTCTTATATTCTAAGTTTTTCAGTGCAACTCACTCATATACTATGTACTACACTGTGCGCTTCTTATATTCTAACTTTTTCAGTGCAACTCACTCATATACTATGTACTACACTGTGCGTTTCTTATATTCTAAGTTTTTCAGTGCAACTCACTCATATACTATGTACTAAACTGTGCGCTTCTTATATTCTAACTTTTTCAGTGCAACTCACTCATATACTATGTACTACACTGTGCGTTTCTTAAATTCTAAGTTTTTCAGTGCAACTCACTCATATTCTATGTACTACACTGTGCGTTTCTTATATTCTAAGTTTTTCAGTGCAACTCACTCATATACTATGTACTACACTGTGCATTTCGTGTAATGCGGGTTTTTCAGTAAATTCTAAGTTTATCAGTGCAACTCACTCATATACTATGTACTACACTGTGCGTTTCTTATATTCTAAGTTTTTCAGTGCAACTCACTCATATACTATGTACTACACTGTGCATTTCGTGTAATGCGGGTTTTTCAGTAAATTCTAAGTTTTTCAGTGCAACTCACTCATATACTATGTACTACACTGTGCGTTTCTTATATTCTAAGTTTTTCAGTGCAACTCACTCATATACTATGTACTACACTGTGCGTTTCTTATACTCTAAGTTTTTCAGTGCAACTCACTCATATACTATGTACTACACTGTGCGTTTCTTATATTCTAAGTTTTTCAGTGCAACTCACTCATATACTATGTACTACACTGTGCATTTCGTGTAATGCGGGTTTTTCAGTAAATTCTAAGTTTTTCAGTGCAACTCACTCATATACTATGTACTACACTGTGCGTTTCTTATATTCTAAGTTTTTCAGTGCAACTCACTCATATACTATGTACTACACTGAGCATTTCTTATATTCTAAGTTTTTCAGTGCAACTCACTCATATACTATGTACTACACTGTGCGTTTCTTATATTCTAAGTTTTTCAGTGCAACTCACTCATATACTATGTACTACACTGTGCGTTTCTTATATTCTAAGTTTTTCAGTGCAACTCACTCATATACTATGTACTACACTGTGCGTTTCTTATATTCTAAGTTTTTCAGTGCAACTCACTCATATACTATGTACTACACTGTGCGTTTCTTATATTCTAAGTTTTTCAGTGCAACTCACTCATATACTATGTACTACACTGTGCGTTTCTTATATTCTAAGTTTTTCAGTGCAACTCACTCATATACTATGTACTACACTGTGCATTTCGTGTAATGCAGGTTTTCCAGTAAATTCTAAGTTTTTTAGTGCAACTCACTCATATACTATGTAATACACTGTGCGTTTCTTAAATTCTAAGTTTTTCAGTGCAACTCACTCATATACTATGTACTACACTGTGCGTTTCTTAAATTCTAAGTTTTTCAGTGCAACTCACTCATATACTATGTACTACACTGTGCGTTTCTTATATTCTAAGTTTTTCAGTGCAACTCACTCATATACTATGTACTACACTGTGCGTTTCTTATATTCTAAGTTTTTCAGTGCAACTCACTCATACTATGTACTACACTGTGCATTTCGTGTAATGCGGGTTTTTCAGTAAATTCTAAGTTTTTTAGTGCAACTCACTTATATACTATGTACTACACTGTGCGTTTCTTATATTCTAAGTGTTTCAGTGCAACTCACTCATATACTATGTACTACACTGTGCGTTTCTTATATTCTAAGTTTTTCAGTGCAACTCACTCATATACTATGTACTACACTGTGCGTTTCTTATATTCTAAGTTTTTCAGTGAACTCATTCATATACTATGTACTACACTGTGCGTTTCTTATATTCTAAGTTTTTCAGTGCAACTCACCCATATACTATGTACTACACTGTGCGTTTCTTATATTCTAAGTTTTTCAGTGCAACTCACTCATATACTATGTACTACACTGTGCATTTCGTGTAATACGGGTTTTTCAGTAAATTCTAAGTTTTTTAGTGCAACTCACTCATATACTATGTACTACACTGTGCGTTTCTTAAATTCTAAGTTTTTCAGTGCAACTCACTCATATACTATGTACTACACTGTGCGTTTCTTATATTCTAAGTTTTTCAGTGCAACTCACTCATATACTATGTACTACACTGTGCATTACTTATATTCTAACTTTTTCAGTGCAACTCACTCATATACTATGTACTACACTGTGCGTTTCTTATATTCTAAGTTTTTCAGTGCAACTCACTCATATACTATGTACTACACTGTGCGCTTCTTATATTCTAACTTTTTCAGTGCAACTCACTCATATACTATGTACTACACTGTGCGTTTCTTATATTCTAAGTTTTTCAGTGCAACTCACTCATATACTATGTACTACACTGTGCGTTTCTTATATTCTAAGTTTTTCAGTGCAACTCACTCATATACTATGTACTACACTGTGCGTTTCTTAAATTCTAAGTTTTTCAGTGCAACTCACTCATATTCTATGTACTACACTGTGCGTTTCTTATATTCTAAGTTTTTCAGTGCAACTCACTCATATACTATGTACTACACTGTGCATTTCGTGTAATGCGGGTTTTTCAGTAAATTCTAAGTTTATCAGTGCAACTCACTCATATACTATGTACTACACTGTGCGTTTCTTATATTCTAAGTTTTTCAGTGCAACTCACTCATATACTATGTACTACACTGTTCATTTCGTGTAATGCGGGTTTTTCAGTAAATTCTAAGTTTTTCAGTGCAACTCACTCATATACTATGTACTACACTGTGCGTTTCTTATATTCTAAGTTTTTCAGTGCAACTCACTCATATACTATGTACAACACTCTGCGTTTCTTATATTCTAAGTTTTTCAGTGCAACTCACTCATATACTATGTACTACACTGTGCGTTTCTTATATTCTAAGTTTTTCAGTGCAACTCACTCATATACTATGTACTACACTGTGCATTTCTTATATTCTAAGTTTTTCAGTGCAACTCACTCATATACTATGTACTACACTGTGCGTTTCTTATATTCTAAGTTTTTCAGTGCAACTCACTCGTATACTATGTAGGACACTCTGCTTTTCTTATATTCTAAGTTTTTCAGTGCAACTCTCTCATATACTATGTACTACACTGTGCGTTTCTTATATTCTAAGTTTTTCAGTGCAACTCACTCATATACTATGTACTACACTGTGCGTTTTTTATATTTTAAGTTTTTCAGTGCAACTCACTCATATACTATGTACTACACTGTGCATTTCGTGTAATGCGGGTTTTTCAGTAAATTCTAAGTTTTTCAGTGCAACTCACTCATATACTATGTACTACACTGTGCATTTCGTGTAATGCGGGTTTTTCAGTAAATTCTAAGTTTTTCAGTGCAACTCACTCATATACTATGTACTACACTGTGCGTTTCTTATATTCTAAGTTTTTCAGTGCAACTCACTCATATACTATGTACTACACTGTGCGTTTCTTATACTGTAAGTTTTTCAGTGCAACTCACTCATATACTATGTACTACACTGTGCGTTTCTTATATTCTAAGTTTTTCAGTGCAACTCACTCATATACTATGTACTACACTGTGCATTTCGTGTAATGCGGGTTTTTCAGTAAATTCTAAGTTTTTCAGTGCAACTCACTCATATACTATGTACTACACTGTGCGTTTCTTATATTCTAAGTTTTTCAGTGCAACTCACTCATATACTATGTACTACACTGTGCGTTTCTTAAATTCTAAGTTTTTCAGTGCAACTCACTCATATACTATGTACTACACTGTGCGTTTCTTATATTCTAAGTTTTTCAGTGCAACTCACTCATATACTATGTACTACACTGTGCGTTTCTTATATTCTAAGTTTTTCAGTGCAACTCACTCATATACTATGTACTACACTGTGCGTTTCTTATATTCTAAGTTTTTCAGTGCAACTCACTCATATACTATGTACTACACTGTGCGTTTCTTATATTCTAAGTTTTTCAGTGCAACTCACTCATATACTATGTACTACACTGTGCGTTTCTTATATTCTAAGTTTTTCAGTGCAACTCACTCATATACTATGTACTACACTGTGCGTTTCTTATATTCTAAGTTTTTCAGTGCAACTCACTCATATACTATGTACTACACTGTGCATTTCGTGTAATGCAGGTTTTCCAGTAAATTCTAAGTTTTTTAGTGCAACTCACTCATATACTATGTACTACACTGTGCGTTTCTTAAATTCTAAGTTTTTCAGTGCAACTCACTCATATACTATGTACTACACTGTGCGTTTCTTAAATTCTAAGTTTTTCAGTGCAACTCACTCATATACTATGTACTACACTGTGCGTTTCTTATATTCTAAGTTTTTCAGTGCAACTCACTCATATACTATGTACTACACTGTGCGTTTCTTATATTCTAAGTTTTTCAGTGCAACTCACTCATACTATGTACTACACTGTGCATTTCGTGTAATGCGGGTTTTTCAGTAAATTCTAAGTTTTTTAGTGCAACTCACTTATATACTATGTACTACACTGTGCGTTTCTTATATTCTAAGTGTTTCAGTGCAACTCACTCATATACTATGTACTACACTGTGCGTTTCTTATATTCTAAGTTTTTCAGTGCAACTCACTCATATACTATGTACTACACTGTGCGTTTCTTATATTCTAAGTTTTTCAGTGAACTCATTCATATACTATGTACTACACTGTGCGTTTCTTATATTCTAAGTTTTTCAGTGCAACTCACCCATATACTATGTACTACACTGTGCGTTTCTTATATTCTAAGTTTTTCAGTGCAACTCACTCATATACTATGTACTACACTGTGCATTTCGTGTAATACGGGTTTTTCAGTAAATTCTAAGTTTTTTAGTGCAACTCACTCATATACTATGTACTACACTGTGCGTTTCTTAAATTCTAAGTTTTTCAGTGCAACTCACTCATATACTATGTACTACACTGTGCGTTTCTTATATTCTAAGTTTTTCAGTGCAACTCACTCATATACTATGTACTACACTGTGCATTTCTTATATTCTAACTTTTTCAGTGCAACTCACTCATATACTATGTACTACACTGTGCGTTTCTTATATTCTAAGTTTTTCAGTGCAACTCACTCATATACTATGTACTACACTGTGCGCTTCTTATATTCTAACTTTTTCAGTGCAACTCACTCATATACTATGTACTACACTGTGCGTTTCTTATATTCTAAGTTTTTCAGTGCAACTCACTCATATACTATGTACTACACTGTGCGTTTCTTATATTCTAAGTTTTTCAGTGCAACTCACTCATATACTATGTACTACACTGTGCGTTTCTTAAATTCTAAGTTTTTCAGTGCAACTCACTCATATTCTATGTACTACACTGTGCGTTTCTTATATTCTAAGTTTTTCAGTGCAACTCACTCATATACTATGTACTACACTGTGCATTTCGTGTAATGCGGGTTTTTCAGTAAATTCTAAGTTTATCAGTGCAACTCACTCATATACTATGTACTACACTGTGCGTTTCTTATATTCTAAGTTTTTCAGTGCAACTCACTCATATACTATGTACTACACTGTTCATTTCGTGTAATGCGGGTTTTTCAGTAAATTCTAAGTTTTTCAGTGCAACTCACTCATATACTATGTACTACACTGTGCGTTTCTTATATTCTAAGTTTTTCAGTGCAACTCACTCATATACTATGTACAACACTCTGCGTTTCTTATATTCTAAGTTTTTCAGTGCAACTCACTCATATACTATGTACTACACTGTGCGTTTCTTATATTCTAAGTTTTTCAGTGCAACTCACTCATATACTATGTACTACACTGTGCATTTCTTATATTCTAAGTTTTTCAGTGCAACTCACTCATATACTATGTACTACACTGTGCGTTTCTTATATTCTAAGTTTTTCAGTGCAACTCACTCGTATACTATGTAGGACACTCTGCTTTTCTTATATTCTAAGTTTTTCAGTGCAACTCTCTCATATACTATGTACTACACTGTGCGTTTCTTATATTCTAAGTTTTTCAGTGCAACTCACTCATATACTATGTACTACACTGTGCGTTTTTTATATTTTAAGTTTTTCAGTGCAACTCACTCATATACTATGTACTACACTGTGCATTTCGTGTAATGCGGGTTTTTCAGTAAATTCTAAGTTTTTCAGTGCAACTCACTCATATACTATGTACTACACTGTGCATTTCGTGTAATGCGGGTTTTTCAGTAAATTCTAAGTTTTTCAGTGCAACTCACTCATATACTATGTACTACACTGTGCGTTTCTTATATTCTAAGTTTTTCAGTGCAACTCACTCATATACTATGTACTACACTGTGCGTTTCTTATACTGTAAGTTTTTCAGTGCAACTCACTCATATACTATGTACTACACTGTGCGTTTCTTATATTCTAAGTTTTTCAGTGCAACTCACTCATATACTATGTACTACACTGTGCATTTCGTGTAATGCGGGTTTTTCAGTAAATTCTAAGTTTTTCAGTGCAACTCACTCATATACTATGTACTACACTGTGCGTTTCTTATATTCTAAGTTTTTCAGTGCAACTCACTCATATACTATGTACTACACTGTGCGTTTCTTAAATTCTAAGTTTTTCAGTGCAACTCACTCATATACTATGTACTACACTGTGCGTTTCTTATATTCTAAGTTTTTCAGTGCAACTCACTCATATACTATGTACTACACTGTGCGTTTCTTATATTCTAAGTTTTTCAGTGCAACTCACTCATATACTATGTACTACACTGTGCGTTTCTTATATTCTAAGTTTTTCAGTGCAACTCACTCATATACTATGTACTACACTGTGCGTTTCTTATATTCTAAGTTTTTCAGTGCAACTCACTCATATACTATGTACTACACTGTGCGTTTCTTATATTCTAAGTTTTTCAGTGCAACCCACTCATATACTATGTACTACACTGTGCGTTTCTTAAATTCTAAGTTTTTCAGTGCAACTCACTCATATACTATGTACTACACTGTGCGTTTCTTATATTCTAAGTTTTTCAGTGCAACTCACTCATATACTATGTACTACACTGTGCGTTTCTTATATTCTAAGTTTTTCAGTGCAACTCACTCATATTCTATGTACTACACTGTGCGTTTCTTATATTCTAAGTTTTTCAGTGCATCTCACTCATGTACTTTGTACTACACTGTGCGTTTCTTATATTCTAAGTTTTTCAGTGCAACTCACTCATATACTATGTACTACACTGTGCGTTTCTTATATTCTAAATTTTTCAGTGCAACTCACTCATATACTATGCACTACACTGTGCGTTTCTTATATTCTAAGTTTTTCAGTGCAACTCACTCATATACTATGTACTACACTGTGCGTTTCTTATATTCGAAGTTTTTCAGTGCAACTCACTCATATACTATGTACTACACTGTGCGTTTCTTATATTCTAAGTTTTTCAGTGCAACTCACTCATATACTATGTACTACACTGTGCGTTTCTTATATTGTAAGTTTTTCAGTGCAACTCACTCATATACTATGTACTACACTGTGCATTTCGTGTAATGCGGGTTTTTCAGTAAATTCTAAGTTTTTCAGTGCAACTCACTCATATACTATGTACTACACTGTGCGTTTCTTATATTCTAAGTTTTTCAGTGCAACTCACTCATATACTATGTACAACACTCTGCGTTTCTTATATTCTAAGTTTTTCAGTGCAACTCACTCATATACTATGTACTACACTGTGCGTTTCTTATATTCTAAGTTTTTCAGTGCAACTCACTCATATACTATGTACTACACTGTGCATTTCTTATATTCTAAGTTTTTCAGTGCAACTCACTCATATACTATGTACTACACTGTGCGTTTCTTATATTCTAAGTTTTTCAGTGCAACTCACTCGTATACTATGTACGACACTCTGCGTTTCTAATATTCTAAGTTTTTCAGTGCAACTCTCTCATATACTATGTACTACACTGTGCGTTTCTTATATTCTAAGTTTTTCAGTGCAACTCACTCATATACTATGTACTACACTGTGCGTTTCTTATATTTTAAGTTTTTCAGTGCAACTCACTCATATACTATGTACTACACTGTGCATTTCGTGTAATGCGGGTTTTTCAGTAAATTCTAAGTTTTTCAGTGCAACTCACTCATATACTATGTACTACACTGTGCATTTCGTGTAATGCGGGTTTTTCAGTAAATTCTAAGTTTTTCAGTGCAACTCACTCATATACTATGTACTACACTGTGCGTTTCTTATATTCTAAGTTTTTCAGTGCAACTCACTCATATACTATGTACTACACTGTGCGTTTCTTATACTGTAAGTTTTTCAGTGCAACTCACTCATATACTATGTACTACACTGTGCGTTTCTTATATTCTAAGTTTTTCAGTGCAACTCACTCATATACTATGTACTACACTGTGCATTTCGTGTAATGCGGGTTTTTCAGTAAATTCTAAGTTTTTCAGTGCAACTCACTCATATACTATGTACTACACTGTGCGTTTCTTATATTCTAAGTTTTTCAGTGCAACTCACTCATATACTATGTACTACACTGTGCGTTTCTTAAATTCTAAGTTTTTCAGTGCAACTCACTCATATACTATGTACTACACTGTGCGTTTCTTATATTCTAAGTTTTTCAGTGCAACTCACTCATATACTATGTACTACACTGTGCGTTTCTTATATTCTAAGTTTTTCAGTGCAACTCACTCATATACTATGTACTACACTGTGCGTTTCTTATATTCTAAGTTTTTCAGTGCAACTCACTCATATACTATGTACTACACTGTGCGTTTCTTATATTCTAAGTTTTTCAGTGCAACTCACTCATATACTATGTACTACACTGTGCGTTTCTTATATTCTAAGTTTTTCAGTGCAACCCACTCATATACTATGTACTACACTGTGCGTTTCTTAAATTCTAAGTTTTTCAGTGCAACTCACTCATATACTATGTACTACACTGTGCGTTTCTTATATTCTAAGTTTTTCAGTGCAACTCACTCATATACTATGTACTACACTGTGCGTTTCTTATATTCTAAGTTTTTCAGTGCAACTCACTCATATTCTATGTACTACACTGTGCGTTTCTTATATTCTAAGTTTTTCAGTGCATCTCACTCATGTACTTTGTACTACACTGTGCGTTTCTTATATTCTAAGTTTTTCAGTGCAACTCACTCATATACTATGTACTACACTGTGCGTTTCTTATATTCTAAATTTTTCAGTGCAACTCACTCATATACTATGCACTACACTGTGCGTTTCTTATATTCTAAGTTTTTCAGTGCAACTCACTCATATACTATGTACTACACTGTGCGTTTCTTATATTCTAAGTTTTTCAGTGCAACTCACTCATATACTATGTACTACACTGTGCGTTTCTTATATTCTAAGTTTTTCAGTGCAACTCACTCATATACTATGTACTACACTGTGCGTTTCTTATATTCTAAGTTTTTCAGTGCAACTCACTCATATACTATGTACTACACTGTGCATTTCGTGTAATGCGGGTTTTTCAGTAAATTCTAAGTTTTTCAGTGCAACTCACTCATATACCATGTACTACACTGTGCGTTTCTTATATTCTAAGTTTTTCAGTGCAACTCACTCATATACTATGTACTACACTGTGCGTTTCTTATACTGTAAGTTTTTCAGTGCAACTCACTCATATACTATGTACTACACTGTGCATTTCGTGTAATGCGGGTTTTTCAGTAAATTCTAAGTTTTTCAGTGCAACTCACTCATATACTATGTACTACACTGTGCGTTTCTTATATTCTAAGTTTTTCAGTGCAACTCACTCATATACTATGTACTACACTGTGCGTTTCTTAAATTCTAAGTTTTTCAGTGCAACTCACTCATATACTATGTACTACACTGTGCGTTTCTTATATTCTAAGTTTTTCAGTGCAACTCACTCATATACTATGTACTACACTGTGCGTTTCTTATATTCTAAGTTTTTCAGTGCAACTCACTCATATACTATGTACTACACTGTGCGTTTCTTATATTCTAAGTTTTTCAGTGCAACTCACTCATATACTATGTACTACACTGTGCGTTTCTTATATTCTAAGTTTTTCAGTGCAACTCACTCATATACTATGTACTACACTGTGCGTTTCTTATATTCTAAGTTTTTCAGTGCAACCCACTCATATACTATGTACTACACTGTGCGTTTCTTAAATTCTAAGTTTTTCAGTGCAACTCACTCATATACTATGTACTACACTGTGCGTTTCTTATATTCTAAGTTTTTCAGTGCAACTCACTCATATACTATGTACTACACTGTGCGTTTCTTATATTCTAAGTTTTTCAGTGCAACTCACTCATATACTATGTACTACACTGTGCGTTTCTTATATTCTAAGTTTTTCAGTGCAACTCACTCATATACTATGTACTACACTGTGCATTTCGTGTAATGCGGGTTTTTCAGTAAATTCTAAGTTTTTCAGTGCAACTCACTCATATACTATGTACTACACTGTGCGTTTCTTATATTCTAAGTTTTTCAGTGCAACTCTCTCATATACTATGTACTACACTGTGCGTTTCTTATACTGTAAGTTTTTCAGTGCAACTCACTCATATACTATGTACTACACTGTGCGTTTCTTATATTCTAAGTTTTTCAGTGCAACTCACTCATATACTATGTACTACACTGTGCATTTCGTGTAATGCGGGTTTTTCAGTAAATTCTAAGTTTTTCAGTGCAACTCACTCATATACTATGTACTACACTGTGCGTTTCTTATATTCTATGTTTTTCAGTGCAACTCACTCATATACTATGTACTACACTGTGCGTTTCTTAAATTCTAAGTTTTTCAGTGCAACTCACTCATATACTATGTACTACACTGTGCGTTTCTTATATTCTAAGTTTTTCAGTGCAACTCACTCATATACTATGTACTACACTGTGCGTTTCTTATATTCTAAGTTTTTCAGTGCAACTCACTCATATACTATGTACTACACTGTGCGTTTCTTATATTCTAAGTTTTTCAGTGCAACTCACTCATATACTATGTACTACACTGTGCGTTTCTTATATTCTAAGTTTTTCAGTGCAACTCACTCATATACTATGTACTACACTGTGCGTTTCTTATATTCTAAGTTTTTCAGTGCAACCCACTCATATACTATGTACTACACTGTGCGTTTCTTAAATACTAAGTTTTTCAGTGCAACTCACTCATATACTATGTACTACATTGTGCGTTTCTTATATTCTAAGTTTTTCAGTGCAACTCACTCATATACTATGTACTACACTGTGCGTTTCTTATATTCTAAGTTTTTCAGTGCAACTCACTCATATTCTATGTACTACACTGTGCGTTTCTTATATTCTAAGTTTTTCAGTGCATCTCACTCATATACTTTGAACTACACTGTGCGTTTCTTATATTCTAAGTTTTTCAGTGCAACTCACTCATATACTATGTACTACACTGTGCGTTTCTTATATTCTAAATTTTTCAGTGCAACTCACTCATATACTATGCACTACACTGTGCGTTTCTTATATTCTAAGTTTTTCAGTGCAACTCACTCATATACTATGTACTACACTGTGCGTTTCTTATATTCTAAGTTTTTCAGTGCAACTCACTCATATACTATGTACTACACTGTGCGTTTCTTATATTCTAAGTTTTTCAGTGCAACTCACTCATATACTATGTACTACACTGTGCGTTTCTTATATTCTAAGTTTTTCAGTGCAACTCACTCATATACTATGTACTACACTGTGCATTTCGTGTAATGCGGGTTTTTCAGTAAATTCTAAGTTTTTCAGTGCAACTCACTCATATACTATGTACTACACTGTGCCTTTCTTATATTCTAAGTTTTTCAGTGCAACTCACTCATATACTATGTACTACACTGTGCGTTTCTTATATTCTAAGTTTTTCAGGGCAACTCACTCATATACTATGTACTACACTGTGCGTTTCTTATATTCTAAGTTTTTCAGTGCAACTCACTCATATACTATGTACTACACTGTGCGTTTCTTATATTCTAAGTTTTTCAGTGCAACTCACTCATATACTATGTACTACACTGTGCGTTTCTTATATTCTAAGTTTTTCAGTGCAACTCACTCATATACTATGTACTACACTGTGCGTTTCTTATATTCTAAGTTTTTCAGTGCAACTCACTCATATACTATGTACTACACTGTGCGTTTCTTATATTCTAAGTTTTTCAGTGCAACTCACTCATATACTATGTACTACACTGTGCGTTTCTTAAATTCTAAGTTTTTCAGTGCAACTCACTCATATACTATGTACTACACTGTGCGTTTCTTATATTCTAAGTTTTTCAGTGCAACTCACTCATATACTATGTACTACATTGTGCGTTTCTTATATTCTAAGTTTTTCAGTGCAACTCACTCATATACCATGTACTACACTGTGCGTTTTTTATATTCTAAGTTTTTCAGTGCAACTCACTCATATACTATGTACTACACTGTGCGTTTCTTATACTGTAAGTTTTTCAGTGCAACTCACTCATATACTATGTACTACACTGTGCATTTCGTGTAATGCGGGTTTTTCAGTAAATTCTAAGTTTTTCAGTGCAACTCACTCATATACTATGTACTACACTGTGCGTTTCTTATATTCTAAGTTTTTCAGTGCAACTCACTCATATACTATGTACTACACTGTGCGTTTCTTAAATTCTAAGTTTTTCAGTGCAACTCACTCATATACTATGTACTACACTGTGCGTTTCTTATATTCTAAGTTTTTCAGTGCAACTCACTCATATACTATGTACTACACTGTGCGTTTCTTATATTCTAAGTTTTTCAGTGCAACTCACTCATATACTATGTACTACACTGTGCGTTTCTTATATTCTAAGTTTTTCAGTGCAACTCACTCATATACTATGTACTACACTGTGCGTTTCTTATATTCTAAGTTTTTCAGTGCAACTCACTCATATACTATGTACTACACTGTGCGTTTCTTATATTCTAAGTTTTTCAGTGCAACCCACTCATATACTATGTACTACACTGTGCGTTTCTTAAATTCTAAGTTTTTCAGTGCAACTCACTCATATACTATGTACTACACTGTGCGTTTCTTATATTCTAAGTTTTTCAGTGCAACTCACTCATATACTATGTACTACACTGTGCGTTTCTTATATTCTAAGTTTTTCAGTGCAACTCACTCATATACTATGTACTACACTGTGCGTTTCTTATATTCTAAGTTTTTCAGTGCAACTCACTCATATACTATGTACTACACTGTGCGTTTCTTATATTCTAAGTTTTTCAGTGCAACTCACTCATATACTATGTACTACACTGTGCGTTTCTTATATTCTAAGTTTTTCAGTGCAACCCACTCATATACTATGTACTACACTGTGCGTTTCTTAAATTCTAAGTTTTTCAGTGCAACTCACTCATATACTATGTACTACACTGTGCGTTTCTTATATTCTAAGTTTTTCAGTGCAACTCACTCATATACTATGTACTACACTGTGCGTTTCTTATATTCTAAGTTTTTCAGTGCAACTCACTCATATACTATGTACTACACTGTGCGTTTCTTATATTCTAAGTTTTTCAGTGCAACTCACTCATATACTATGTACTACACTGTGCATTTCGTGTAATGCGGGTTTTTCAGTAAATTCTAAGTTTTTCAGTGCAACTCACTCATATACTATGTACTACACTGTGCGTTTCTTATATTCTAAGTTTTTCAGTGCAACTCTCTCATATACTATGTACTACACTGTGCGTTTCTTATACTGTAAGTTTTTCAGTGCAACTCACTCATATACTATGTACTACACTGTGCGTTTCTTATATTCTAAGTTTTTCAGTGCAACTCACTCATATACTATGTACTACACTGTGCATTTCGTGTAATGCGGGTTTTTCAGTAAATTCTAAGTTTTTCAGTGCAACTCACTCATATACTATGTACTACACTGTGCGTTTCTTATATTCTATGTTTTTCAGTGCAACTCACTCATATACTATGTACTACACTGTGCGTTTCTTAAATTCTAAGTTTTTCAGTGCAACTCACTCATATACTATGTACTACACTGTGCGTTTCTTATATTCTAAGTTTTTCAGTGCAACTCACTCATATACTATGTACTACACTGTGCGTTTCTTATATTCTAAGTTTTTCAGTGCAACTCACTCATATACTATGTACTACACTGTGCGTTTCTTATATTCTAAGTTTTTCAGTGCAACTCACTCATATACTATGTACTACACTGTGCGTTTCTTATATTCTAAGTTTTTCAGTGCAACTCACTCATATACTATGTACTACACTGTGCGTTTCTTATATTCTAAGTTTTTCAGTGCAACCCACTCATATACTATGTACTACACTGTGCGTTTCTTAAATACTAAGTTTTTCAGTGCAACTCACTCATATACTATGTACTACATTGTGCGTTTCTTATATTCTAAGTTTTTCAGTGCAACTCACTCATATACTATGTACTACACTGTGCGTTTCTTATATTCTAAGTTTTTCAGTGCAACTCACTCATATTCTATGTACTACACTGTGCGTTTCTTATATTCTAAGTTTTTCAGTGCATCTCACTCATATACTTTGAACTACACTGTGCGTTTCTTATATTCTAAGTTTTTCAGTGCAACTCACTCATATACTATGTACTACACTGTGCGTTTCTTATATTCTAAATTTTTCAGTGCAACTCACTCATATACTATGCACTACACTGTGCGTTTCTTATATTCTAAGTTTTTCAGTGCAACTCACTCATATACTATGTACTACACTGTGCGTTTCTTATATTCTAAGTTTTTCAGTGCAACTCACTCATATACTATGTACTACACTGTGCGTTTCTTATATTCTAAGTTTTTCAGTGCAACTCACTCATATACTATGTACTACACTGTGCGTTTCTTATATTCTAAGTTTTTCAGTGCAACTCACTCATATACTATGTACTACACTGTGCATTTCGTGTAATGCGGGTTTTTCAGTAAATTCTAAGTTTTTCAGTGCAACTCACTCATATACTATGTACTACACTGTGCCTTTCTTATATTCTAAGTTTTTCAGTGCAACTCACTCATATACTATGTACTACACTGTGCGTTTCTTATATTCTAAGTTTTTCAGGGCAACTCACTCATATACTATGTACTACACTGTGCGTTTCTTATATTCTAAGTTTTTCAGTGCAACTCACTCATATACTATGTACTACACTGTGCGTTTCTTATATTCTAAGTTTTTCAGTGCAACTCACTCATATACTATGTACTACACTGTGCGTTTCTTATATTCTAAGTTTTTCAGTGCAACTCACTCATATACTATGTACTACACTGTGCGTTTCTTATATTCTAAGTTTTTCAGTGCAACTCACTCATATACTATGTACTACACTGTGCGTTTCTTATATTCTAAGTTTTTCAGTGCAACTCACTCATATACTATGTACTACACTGTGCGTTTCTTAAATTCTAAGTTTTTCAGTGCAACTCACTCATATACTATGTACTACACTGTGCGTTTCTTATATTCTAAGTTTTTCAGTGCAACTCACTCATATACTATGTACTACATTGTGCGTTTCTTATATTCTAAGTTTTTCAGTGCAACTCACTCATATACCATGTACTACACTGTGCGTTTTTTATATTCTAAGTTTTTCAGTGCAACTCACTCATATACTATGTACTACACTGTGCGTTTCTTATACTGTAAGTTTTTCAGTGCAACTCACTCATATACTATGTACTACACTGTGCATTTCGTGTAATGCGGGTTTTTCAGTAAATTCTAAGTTTTTCAGTGCAACTCACTCATATACTATGTACTACACTGTGCGTTTCTTATATTCTAAGTTTTTCAGTGCAACTCACTCATATACTATGTACTACACTGTGCGTTTCTTAAATTCTAAGTTTTTCAGTGCAACTCACTCATATACTATGTACTACACTGTGCGTTTCTTATATTCTAAGTTTTTCAGTGCAACTCACTCATATACTATGTACTACACTGTGCGTTTCTTATATTCTAAGTTTTTCAGTGCAACTCACTCATATACTATGTACTACACTGTGCGTTTCTTATATTCTAAGTTTTTCAGTGCAACTCACTCATATACTATGTACTACACTGTGCGTTTCTTATATTCTAAGTTTTTCAGTGCAACTCACTCATATACTATGTACTACACTGTGCGTTTCTTATATTCTAAGTTTTTCAGTGCAACCCACTCATATACTATGTACTACACTGTGCGTTTCTTAAATTCTAAGTTTTTCAGTGCAACTCACTCATATACTATGTACTACACTGTGCGTTTCTTATATTCTAAGTTTTTCAGTGCAACTCACTCATATACTATGTACTACACTGTGCGTTTCTTATATTCTAAGTTTTTCAGTGCAACTCACTCATATACTATGTACTACACTGTGCGTTTCTTATATTCTAAGTTTTTCAGTGCAACTCACTCATATACTATGTACTACACTGTGCATTTCGTGTAATGCGGGTTTTTCAGTAAATTCTAAGTTTTTCAGTGCAACTCACTCATATACTATGTACTACACTGTGCGTTTCTTATATTCTAAGTTTTTCAGTGCAACTCACTCATATACTATGTACTACACTGTGCGTTTCTTATACTGTAAGTTTTTCAGTGCAACTCACTCATATACTATGTACTACACTGTGCGTTTCTTATATTCTAAGTTTTTCAGTGCAACTCACTCATATACTATGTACTACACTGTGCGTTTCTTATATTCTATGTTTTTCAGTGCAACTCACTCATATACTATGTACTACACTGTGCGTTTCTTAAATTCTAAGTTTTTCAGTGCAACTCACTCATATACTATGTACTACACTGTGCGTTTCTTATATTCTAAGTTTTTCAGTGCAACTCACTCATATACTATGTACTACACTGTGCGTTTCTTATATTCTAAGTTTTTCAGTGCAACTCACTCATATACTATGTACTACACTGTGCGTTTCTTATATTCTAAGTTTTTCAGTGCAACTCACTCATATACTATGTACTACACTGTGCGTTTCTTATATTCTAAGTTTTTCAGTGCAACTCACTCATATACTATGTACTACACTGTGCGTTTCTTATATTCTAAGTTTTTCAGTGCAACCCACTCATATACTATGTACTACACTGTGCGTTTCTTAAATACTAAGTTTTTCAGTGCAACTCACTCATATACTATGTACTACATTGTGCGTTTCTTATATTCTAAGTTTTTCAGTGCAACTCACTCATATACTATGTACTACACTGTGCGTTTCTTATATTCTAAGTTTTTCAGTGCAACTCACTCATATTCTATGTACTACACTGTGCGTTTCTTATATTCTAAGTTTTTCAGTGCATCTCACTCATATACTTTGTACTACACTGTGCGTTTCTTATATTCTAAGTTTTTCAGTGCAACTCACTCATATACTATGTACTACACTGTGCGTTTCTTATATTCTAAATTTTTCAGTGCAACTCACTCATATACTATGCACTACACTGTGCGTTTCTTATATTCTAAGTTTTTCAGTGCAACTCACTCATATACTATGTACTACACTGTGCGTTTCTTATATTCTAAGTTTTTCAGTGCAACTCACTCATATACTATGTACTACACTGTGCGTTTCTTATATTCTAAGTTTTTCAGTGCAACTCACTCATATACTATGTACTACACTGTGCGTTTCTTATATTCTAAGTTTTTCAGTGCAACTCACTCATATACTATGTACTACACTGTGCATTTCGTGTAATGCGGGTTTTTCAGTAAATTCTAAGTTTTTCAGTGCAACTCACTCATATACTATGTACTACACTGTGCCTTTCTTATATTCTAAGTTTTTCAGTGCAACTCACTCATATACTATGTACTACACTGTGCGTTTCTTATATTCTAAGTTTTTCAGGGCAACTCACTCATATACTATGTACTACACTGTGCGTTTCTTATATTCTAAGTTTTTCAGTGCAACTCACTCATATACTATGTACTACACTGTGCGTTTCTTATATTCTAAGTTTTTCAGTGCAACTCACTCATATACTATGTACTACACTGTGCGTTTCTTATATTCTAAGTTTTTCAGTGCAACTCACTCATATACTATGTACTACACTGTGCGTTTCTTATATTCTAAGTTTTTCAGTGCAACTCACTCATATACTATGTACTACACTGTGCGTTTCTTATATTCTAAGTTTTTCAGTGCAACTCACTCATATACTATGTACTACACTGTGCGTTTCTTAAATTCTAAGTTTTTCAGTGCAACTCACTCATATACTATGTACTACACTGTGCGTTTCTTATATTCTAAGTTTTTCAGTGCAACTCACTCATATACTATGTACTACATTGTGCGTTTCTTATATTCTAAGTTTTTCAGTGCAACTCACTCATATACTATGTACTACACTGTGCGTTTCTTATATTCTAAGTGTTTCAGTGCAACTCACTCATATACTATGTACTACACTGTGCGTTTCTTATATTCTAAGTTTTTCAGTGCAACTCACTCATATACTATGTACTACACTGTGCGTTTCTTATATTCTAAGTTTTTCAGTGCAACCCACTCATATACTATGTACTACACTGTGCGTTTCTTAAATTCTAAGTTTTTCAGTGCAACTCACTCATATACTATGTACTACACTGTGCGTTTCTTATATTCTAAGTTTTTCAGTGCAACTCACTCATATACTATGTACTACACTGTGCGTTTCTTATATTCTAAGTTTTTCAGTGCAACTCACTCATATACTATGTACTACACTGTGCGTTTCTTATATTCTAAGTTTTTCAGTGCATCTCACTCATATACTTTGTACTACACTGTGCGTTTCTTATATTCTAAGTTTTTCAGTGCAACTCACTCATATACTATGTACTACACTGTGCGTTTCTTATATTCTAAATTTTTCAGTGCAACTCACTCATATACTATGCACTACACTGTGCGTTTCTTATATTCTAAGTTTTTCAGTGCAACTCACTCATATACTATGTTCTACACTGTGCGTTTCTTATATTCTAAGTTTTTCAGTGCAACTCACTCATATACTATGTACTACACTGTGCGTTTCTTATATTCTAAGTTTTTCAGTGCAACTCACTCATATACTATGTACTACACTGTGCGTTTCTTATATTCTAAGTTTTTCAGTGCATCTCACTCATATACTTTGTACTACACTGTGCGTTTCTTATATTCTAAGTTTTCAGTGCAACTCACTCATATACTATGTACTACACTGTGCGTTTCTTATATTCTAAATTTTTCAGTGCAACTCACTCATATACTATGCACTACACTGTGCGTTTCTTATATTCTAAGTTTTTCAGTGCAACTCACTCATATACTATGTTCTACACTGTGCGTTTCTTATATTCTAAGTTTTTCAGTGCAACTCACTCATATACTATGTACTACACTGTGCGTTTCTTATATTCTAAGTTTTTCAGTGCAACTCACTCATATACTATGTACTACACTGTGCGTTTCTTATATTCTAAGTTTTTCAGTGCAACTCACTCATATACTATGTACTACACTGTGCGTTTCTTATATTCTAAGTTTTTCAGTGCAACTCACTCATATACTATGTAAGACACTCTGCGTTTCTTATATTCTAAGTTTTTCAGTGCAACTCTCTCATATACTATGTACTACACTGTGCGTTTCTTATATTCTAAGTTTTTCAGTGCAACTCACTCATATACTATGTACTACACTGTGCGTTTCTTATATTTTAAGTTTTTTAGTGCAACTCACTCATATACTATGTACTACACTGTGCATTTCGTGTAATGCGGGTTTTTCAGTAAATTCTAAGTTTTTCAGTGCAACTCACTCATATACTATGTACTACACTGTGCGTTTCTTATATTCTAAATTTTTCAGTGCAACTCACTCATATACTATGCACTACACTGTGCGTTTCTTATATTCTAAGTTTTTCAGTGCAACTCACTCATATACTATGTACTACACTGTGCGTTTCTTATATTCTAAGTTTTTCAGTGCAACTCACTCATATACTATGTACTACACAGTGCGTTTCTTATATTCTAAGTTTTTCAGTGCAACTCACTCATATACTATGTACTACACTGTGCGTTTCTTATATTCTAAGTTTTTCAGTGCAACTCACTCATATACTATGTACTACACTGTGCATTTCGTGTAATGCGGGTTTTTCAGTAAATTCTAAGTTTTTCAGTGCAACTCACTCATATACTATGTACTACACTGTGCGTTTCTTATATTCTAAGTTTTTCAGTGCAACTCACTCATATACTATGTACTACACTGTGCGTTTCTTATACTGTAAGTTTTTCAGTGCAACTCACTCATATACTATATACTACACTGTGCGTTTCTTATATTCTAAGTTTTTCAGTGCAACTCACTCATATACTATGTACTACACTGTGCATTTCGTGTAATGCGGGTTTTTCAGTAAATTCTAAGTTTTTCAGTGCAACTCACTCATATACTATGTACTACACTGTGCGTTTCTTATATTCTAAGTTTTTCAGTGCAACTCACTCATATACTATGTACTACACTGTGCGTTTCTTATATTCTAAGTTTTTCAGTGCAACTCACTCATATACTATGTACTACACTGTGCATTTCTTATATTCTAAGTTTTTCAGTGCAACTCACTCATATACTATGTACTACACTGTGCGTTTATTATATTTTAAGTTTTTCAGTGCAACTCACTCATATACTATGTACTACACTGTGCATTTCGTGTAATGCGGGTTTTTCAGTAAATTCTAAGTTTTTCAGTGCAACTCACTCATATACTATGTACTACACTGTGCGTTTCTTATATTCTAAGTTTTTCAGTGCAACTCACTCATATACTATGTACTACACTGTGCGTTTCTTATATTCTAAGTTTTTCAGTGCAACTCACTCATATACTATGTACTACACTGTGCATTTCGTGTAATGCGGGTTTTTCAGTAAATTCTAAGTTTTTCAGTGCAACTCACTCATATACTATGTACTACACTGTGCCTTTCTTATATTCTAAGTTTTTCAGTGCAACTCACTCATATACTATGTACTACACTGTGCGTTTCTTATATTCTAAGTTTTTCAGTGCAACTCACTCGTATACTATGTACTACACTGTGCGTTTCTTATATTCTAAGTTTTTCAGTGCAACTCACTCATATACTATGTACTACACTGTGCGTTTCTTATATTCTAAGTTTTTCAGTGCAACTCACTCATATACTATGTACTACACTGTGCGTTTCTTATATTCTAAGTTTTTCAGTGCAACTCACTCATATACTATGTACTACACTGTGCGTTTCTTAAATTCTAAGTTTTTCAGTGCAACTCACTCATATACTATGTACTACACTGTGCGTTTCTTATATTCTAAGTTTTTCAGTGCAACTCACTCATATACTATGTACTACACTGTGCGTTTCTTATATTCTAAGTTTTTCAGTGCAACTCACTCATATACTATGTACTACACTGTGCGTTTCTTATATTCTAAGTGTTTCAGTGCAACTCACTCATATACTATGTACTACACTGTGCGTTTCTTATATTCTAAGTTTTTCAGTGCAACTCACTCATATACTATGTACTACACTGTGCGTTTCTTATATTCTAAGTTTTTCAGTGCAACCCACTCATATACTATGTACTACACTGTGCGTTTCTTAAATTCTAAGTTTTTCAGTGCAACTCACTCATATACTATGTACTACACTGTGCGTTTCTTATATTCTAAGTTTTTCAGTGCAACTCACTCATATACTATGTACTACACTGTGCGTTTCTTATATTCTAAGTTTTTCAGTGCAACTCACTCATATACTATGTACTACACTGTGCGTTTCTTATATTCTAAGTTTTTCAGTGCATCTCACTCATATACTTTGTACTACACTGTGCGTTTCTTATATTCTAAGTTTTTCAGTGCAACCCACTCATATACTATGTACTACACTGTGCGTTTCTTAAATTCTAAGTTTTTCAGTGCAACTCACTCATATACTATGTACTACACTGTGCGTTTCTTATATTCTAAATTTTTCAGTGCAACTCACTCATATACTATGCACTACACTGTGCGTTTCTTATATTCTAAGTTTTTCAGTGCAACTCACTCATATACTATGTTCTACACTGTGCGTTTCTTATATTCTAAGTTTTTCAGTGCAACTCACTCATATACTATGTACTACACTGTGCGTTTCTTATATTCTAAGTTTTTCAGTGCAACTCACTCATATACTATGTACTACACTGTGCGTTTCTTATATTCTAAGTTTTTCAGTGCATCTCACTCATATACTTTGTACTACACTGTGCGTTTCTTATATTCTAAGTTTTTCAGTGCAACTCACTCATATACTATGTACTACACTGTGCGTTTCTTATATTCTAAATTTTTCAGTGCAACTCACTCATATACTATGCACTACACTGTGCGTTTCTTATATTCTAAGTTTTTCAGTGCAACTCACTCATATACTATGTTCTACACTGTGCGTTTCTTATATTCTAAGTTTTTCAGTGCAACTCACTCATATACTATGTACTACACTGTGCATTTCTTATATTCTAAGTTTTTCAGTGCAACTCACTCATATACTATGTACTACACTGTGCGTTTCTTATATTCTAAGTTTTTCAGTGCAACTCACTCATATACTATGTACTACACTGTGCGTTTCTTATATTCTAAGTTTTTCAGTGCAACTCACTCATATACTATGTAAGACACTCTGCGTTTCTTATATTCTAAGTTTTTCAGTGCAACTCTCTCATATACTATGTACTACACTGTGCGTTTCTTATATTCTAAGTTTTTCAGTGCAACTCACTCATATACTATGTACTACACTGTGCGTTTCTTATATTTTAAGTTTTTCAGTGCAACTCACTCATATACTATGTACTACACTGTGCATTTCGTTTAATGCGGGTTTTTCAGTAAATTCTAAGTTTTTCAGTGCAACTCACTCATATACTATGTACTACACTGTGCGTTTCTTATATTCTAAATTTTTCAGTGCAACTCACTCATATACTATGCACTACACTGTGCGTTTCTTATATTCTAAGTTTTTCAGTGCAACTCACTCATATACTATGTACTACACTGTGCGTTTCTTATATTCTAAGTTTTTCAGTGCAACTCACTCATATACTATGTACTACACAGTGCGTTTCTTATATTCTAAGTTTTTCAGTGCAACTCACTCATATACTATGTACTACACTGTGCGTTTCTTATATTCTAAGTTTTTCAGTGCAACTCACTCATATACTATGTACTACACTGTGCATTTCGTGTAATGCGGGTTTTTCAGTAAATTCTAAGTTTTTCAGTGCAACTCACTCATATACTATGTACTACACTGTGCGTTTCTTATATTCTAAGTTTTTCAGTGCAACTCACTCATATACTATGTACTACACTGTGCGTTTCTTATACTGTAAGTTTTTCAGTGCAACTCACTCATATACTATATACTACACTGTGCGTTTCTTATATTCTAAGTTTTTCAGTGCAACTCACTCATATACTATGTACTACACTGTGCATTTCGTGTAATGCGGGTTTTTCAGTAAATTCTAAGTTTTTCAGTGCAACTCACTCATATACTATGTACTACACTGTGCGTTTCTTATATTCTAAGTTTTTCAGTGCAACTCACTCATATACTATGTACTACACTGTGCGTTTCTTATATTCTAAGTTTTTCAGTGCAACTCACTCATATACTATGTACTACACTGTGCATTTCTTATATTCTAAGTTTTTCAGTGCAACTCACTCATATACTATGTACTACACTGTGCGTTTATTATATTTTAAGTTTTTCAGTGCAACTCACTCATATACTATGTACTACACTGTGCATTTCGTGTAATGCGGGTTTTTCAGTAAATTCTAAGTTTTTCAGTGCAACTCACTCATATACTATGTACTACACTGTGCGTTTCTTATATTCTAAGTTTTTCAGTGCAACTCACTCATATACTATGTACTACACTGTGCGTTTCTTATATTCTAAGTTTTTCAGTGCAACTCACTCATATACTATGTACTACACTGTGCATTTCGTGTAATGCGGGTTTTTCAGTAAATTCTAAGTTTTTCAGTGCAACTCACTCATATACTATGTACTACACTGTGCCTTTCTTATATTCTAAGTTTTTCAGTGCAACTCACTCATATACTATGTACTACACTGTGCGTTTCTTATATTCTAAGTTTTTCAGTGCAACTCACTCATATACTATGTACTACACTGTGCGTTTCTTATATTTTAAGTTTTTCAGTGCAACTCACTCATATACTATGTACTACACTGTGCATTTCGTGTAATGCGGGTTTTTCAGTAAATTCTAAGTTTTTCAGTGCAACTCACTCATATACTATGTACTACAGTGTGCGTTTCTTATATTCTAAATTTTTCAGTGCAACTCACTCATATACTATGCACTACACTGTGCGTTTCTTATATTCTAAGTTTTTCAGTGCAACTCACTCATATACTATGTACTACACTGTGCGTTTCTTATATTCTAAGGTTTTCAGTGCAACTCACTCATATACTATGTACTACACTGTGCGTTTCTTATATTCTAAGTTTTTCAGTGCAACTCACTCATATACTATGTACTACACTGTGCGTTTCTTATATTCTAAGTTTTTCAGTGCAACTCACTCATATACTATGTACTACACTGTGCATTTCGTGTAATGCGGGTTTTTCAGTAAATTCTAAGTTTTTCAGTGCAACTCACTCATATACTATATACTACACTGTGCGTTTCTTATATTCTAAGTTTTTCAGTGCAACTCACTCATATACTGTGTACTACACTGTGCGTTTCTTATACTGTAAGTTTTTCAGTGCAACTCACTCATATACTATGTACTACACTGTGCGTTTCTTATATTCTAAGTTTTTCAGTGCAACTCACTCATATACTATGTACTACACTGCGCATTTCGTGTAATGCGGGTTTTTCAGTAAATTCTAAGTTTTTCAGTGCAACTCACTCATATACTATGTACTACACTGTGCGTTTCTTATATTCTAAGTTTTTCAGTGCAACTCACTCATATACTATGTACTACACTGTGCGTTTCTTATATTCTAAGTTTTTCAGTGCAACTCACTCATATACTATGTACTACACTGTGCATTTCTTATATTCTAAGTTTTTCAGTGCAACTCACTCATATACTATGTACTACACTGTGCGTTTATTATATTTTAAGTTTTTCAGTGCAACTCACTCATATACTATGTACTACACTGTGCATTTCGTGTAATGCGGGTTTTTCAGTAAATTCTAAGTTTTTCAGTGCAACTCACTCATATACTATGTACTACACTGTGCGTTTCTTATATTCTAAGTTTTTCAGTGCAACTCACTCATATACTATGTACTACACTGTGCGTTTCGTGTAATGCGGGTTTTTCAGTAAATTCTAAGTTTTTCAGTGCAACTCACTCATATACTATGTACTACACTGTGCCTTTCTTATATTCTAAGTTTTTCAGTGCAACTCACTCATATACTATGTACTACACTGTGCGTTTCTTATATTCTAAGTTTTTCAGTGCAACTCACTCATATACTATGTACTACACTGTGCATTTCTTATATTCTAAGTTTTTCAGTGCAACTCACTCATATACTATGTACTACACTGTGCATTTCGTGTAATGCGGGTTTTTCAGTAAATTCTAAGTTTTTTAGTGCAACTCACTCATATACTATGTACTACACTGTGCGTTTCTTAAATTCTAAGTTTTTCAGTGCAACTCACTCATATACTATGTACTACACTGTGCGTTTCTTATTTTCTAAGTTTTTCAGTGCAACTCACTCATATACTATGTACTACACTGTGAGTTTCTTATATTCTAAGTTTTTCAGTGCAACTCACTCATATACTATGTACTACACTGTGCGTTTCTTATATTCTAAGTTTTTCAGTGCAACTCACTCATATACTATGTACTACACTGTGCGTTTCTTATATTCTAAGTTTTTCAGTGCAACTCACTCATATACTATGTACTACACTGTGCGTTTCTTATATTCTAAGTTTTTCAGTGCAACTCACTCATATACTATGTACTACACTGTGCATTTCTTATATTCTAAGTTTTCAGTGCAACTCACTCATATACTATGTACTACACTGTGCGTTTATTATATTTTGAGTTTTTCAGTGCAACTCACTCATATACTATGTACTACACTGTGCATTTCGTGTAATGCGGGTTTTTCAGTAAATTCTAAGTTTTTCAGTGCAACTCACTCATATACTATGTACTACACTGTGCGTTTCTTATATTCTAAATTTTTCAGTGCAACTCACTCATATACTATGTACTACACTGTGCGTTTCTTATATTCTAAGTTTTTCAGTGCAACTCACTCATATACTATGTACTACACTGTGCGTTTCTCATATTCTAAGTTTTTCAGTGCAACTCACTCATATACTATGTACTACACTGTGCGTTTCTTATATTCTAAGTTTTTCAGTGCAACTCACTCATATACTATGTACTACACTGTGCATTTCGTGTAATGCGGGTTTTTCAGTAAATTCTAAGTTTTTCAGTGCAACTCACTCATATACTATATACTACACTGTGCGTTTCTTATATTCTAAGTTTTTCAGTGCAACTCACTCATATACTATGTACTACACTGTGCGTTTCTTATACTGTAAGTTTTTCAGTGCAACTCACTCATATACTATGTACTACACTGTGCGTTTCTTATATTCTAAGTTTTTCAGTGCAACTCACTCATATACTATGTACTACACTGCGCATTTCGTGTAATGCGGGTTTTTCAGTAAATTCTAAGTTTTTCAGTGCAACTCACTCATATACTATGTACTACACTGTGCGTTTCTTATATTCTAAGTTTTTCAGTGCAACTCACTCATATACTATGTACTACACTGTGCGTTTCTTATATTCTAAGTTTTTCAGTGCAACTCACTCATATACTATGTACTACACTGTGCATTTCGTGTAATGCGGGTTTTTCAGTAAATTCTAAGTTTTTCAGTGCAACTCACTCATATACTATGTACTACACTGTGCCTTTCTTATATTCTAAGTTTTTCAGTGCAACTCACTCATATACTATGTACTACACTGTGCGTTTCTTATATTCTAAGTTTTTCAGTGCAACTCACTCATATACTATGTACTACACTGTGCGTTTCTTATATTTTAAGTTTTTCAGTGCAACTCACTCATATACTATGTACTACACTGTGCATTTCGTGTAATGCGGGTTTTTCAGTAAATTCTAAGTTTTTCAGTGCAACTCACTCATATACTATGTACTACAGTGTGCGTTTCTTATATTCTAAATTTTTCAGTGCAACTCACTCATATACTATGCACTACACTGTGCGTTTCTTATATTCTAAGTTTTTCAGTGCAACTCACTCATATACTATGTACTACACTGTGCGTTTCTTATATTCTAAGTTTTTCAGTGCAACTCACTCATATACTATGTACTACACTGTGCGTTTCTTATATTCTAAGTTTTTCAGTGCAACTCACTCATATACTATGTACTACACTGTGCATTTCGTGTAATGCGGGTTTTTCAGTAAATTCTAAGTTTTTTAGTGCAACTCACTCATATACTATGTACTACACTGTGCGTTTCTTAAATTCTAAGTTTTTCAGTGCAACTCACTCATATACTATGTACTACACTGTGCGTTTCTTATTTTCTAAGTTTTTCAGTGCAACTCACTCATATACTATGTACTACACTGTGAGTTTCTTATATTCTAAGTTTTTGAGTGCAACTCACTCATATACTATGTACTACACTGTGCGTTTCTTATATTCTAAGTTTTTCAGTGCAACTCACTCATATACTATGTACTACACTGTGCGTTTCTTATATTCTAAGTTTTTCAGTGCAACTCACTCATATACTATGTACTACACTGTGCGTTTCTTATATTCTAAGTTTTTCAGTGCAACTCACTCATATACTATGTACTACACTGTGCATTTCTTATATTCTAAGTTTTCAGTGCAACTCACTCATATACTATGTACTACACTGTGCGTTTATTATATTTTGAGTTTTTCAGTGCAACTCACTCATATACTATGTACTACACTGTACATTTCGTGTAATGCGGGTTTTTCAGTAAATTCTAAGTTTTTCAGTGCAACTCACTCATATACTATGTACTACACTGTGCGTTTCTTATATTCTAAATTTTTCAGTGCAACTCACTCATATACTATGTACTACACTGTGCGTTTCTTATATTCTAAGTTTTTCAGTGCAACTCACTCATATACTATGTACTACACTGTGCGTTTCTCATATTCTAAGTTTTTCAGTGCAACTCACTCATATACTATGTACTACACTGTGCGTTTCTTATATTCTAAGTTTTTCAGTGCAACTCACTCATATACTATGTACTACACTGTGCATTTCGTGTAATGCGGGTTTTTCAGTAAATTCTAAGTTTTTCAGTGCAACTCACTCATATACTATATACTACACTGTGCGTTTCTTATATTCTAAGTTTTTCAGTGCAACTCACTCATATACTATGTACTACACTGTGCGTTTCTTATACTGTAAGTTTTTCAGTGCAACTCACTCATATACTATGTACTACACTGTGCGTTTCTTATATTCTAAGTTTTTCAGTGCAACTCACTCATATACTATGTACTACACTGTGCGTTTCTTATATTCTAAGTTTTTCAGTGCAACTCACTCATATACTATGTACTACACTGTGCATTTCTTATATTCTAAGTTTTTCAGTGCAACTCACTCATATACTATGTACTACACTGTGCGTTTATTATATTTTAAGTTTTTCAGTGCAACTCACTCATATACTATGTACTACACTGTGCATTTCGTGTAATGCGGGTTTTTCAGTAAATTCTAAGTTTTTCAGTGCAACTCACTCATATACTATGTACTACACTGTGCGTTTCTTATATTCTAAGTTTTTCAGTGCAACTCACTCATATACTATGTACTACACTGTGCGTTTCTTATATTCTAAGTTTTTCAGTGCAACTCACTCATATACTATGTACTACACTGTGCATTTCGTGTAATGCGGGTTTTTCAGTAAATTCTAAGTTTTTTAGTGCAACTCACTCATATACTATGTACTACACTGTGCGTTTCTTAAATTCTAAGTTTTTCAGTGCAACTCACTCATATACTATGTACTACACTGTGCGTTTCTTATTTTCTAAGTTTTTCAGTGCAACTCACTCATATACTATGTACTACACTGTGCGTTTCTTATATTCTAAGTTTTTCAGTGCAACTCACTCATATACTATGTACTACACTGTGCGTTTCTTATATTCTAAGTTTTTCAGTGCAACTCACTCATACACTATGTACTACACTGTGCGTTTCTTATATTCTAAGTTTTTCAGTGCAACTCACTCATATACTATGTACTACACTGTGCATTTCTTATATTCTAAGTTTTCAGTGCAACTCACTCATATACTATGTACTACACTGTGCGTTTATTATATTTTGAGTTTTTCAGTGCAACTCACTCATATACTATGTACTACACTGTGCATTTCGTGTAATGCGGGTTTTTCATTAAATTCTAAGTTTTTCAGTGCAACTCACTCATATACTATGTACTACACTGTGCGTTTCTTATATTCTAAATTTTTCAGTGCAACTCACTCATATACCATGTACTACACTGTGCGTTTCTTATATTCTAAGTTTTTCAGTGCAACTCACTCATATACTATGTACTACACTGTGCGTTTCTCATATTCTAAGTTTTTCAGTGCAACTCACTCATATACTATTTACTACACTGTGCGTTTCTAATATTCTAAGTTTTTCAGTGCAACTCACGCATATACTATGTACTACACTGTGCATTTCATGTAATGCGGGTTTTTCAGTAAATTCTAAGTTTTTCAGTGCAACTCACTCATATACTATGTACTACACTGTGCGTTTCTTATATTCTAAGTTTTTCAGTGCAACTCACTCATATACTATGTACTACACTGTGCGTTTCTTATACTCTAAGTTTTTCAGTGCAACTCACTCATATACTATGTACTACACTGTGCGTTTCTTATATTCTAAGTTTTTCAGTGCAACTCACTCATATACTATGTACTACACTGTGCGTTTCTTATATTCTAAGTTTTTCAGTGCAACTCACTCATATACTATGTACTACACTGTGCATTTCGTGTAATGCGGGTTTTTCAGTAAATTCTAAGTTTTTTAGTGCAACTCACTCATATACTATGTACTACACTGTGCGTTTCTTAAATTCTAAGTTTTTCAGTGCAACTCACTCATATACTATGTACTACACTGTGCGTTTCTTATTTTCTAAGTTTTTCAGTGCAACTCACTCATATACTATGTACTACACTGTGAGTTTCTTATATTCTAAGTTTTTCAGTGCAACTCACTCATATACTATGTACTACACTGTGCGTTTCTTATATTCTAAGTTTTTCAGTGCAACTCACTCATATACTATGTACTACACTGTGCGTTTCTTATATTCTAAGTTTTTCAGTGCAACTCACTCATATACTATGTACTACACTGTGCGTTTCTTATATTCTAAGTTTTTCAGTGCAACTCACTCATATACTATGTACTACACTGTGCATTTCTTATATTCTAAGTTTTCAGTGCAACTCACTCATATACTATGTACTACACTGTGCGTTTATTATATTTTGAGTTTTTCAGTGCAACTCACTCATATACTATGTACTACACTGTGCATTTCGTGTAATGCGGGTTTTTCAGTAAATTCTAAGTTTTTCAGTGCAACTCACTCATATACTATGTACTACACTGTGCGTTTCTTATATTCTAAATTTTTCAGTGCAACTCACTCATATACTATGTACTACACTGTGCGTTTCTTATATTCTAAGTTTTTCAGTGCAACTCACTCATATACTATGTACTACACTGTGCGTTTCTCATATTCTAAGTTTTTCAGTGCAACTCACTCATATACTATTTACTACACTGTGCGTTTCTAATATTCTAAGTTTTTCAGTGCAACTCACGCATATACTATGTACTACACTGTGCATTTCATGTAATGCGGGTTTTTCAGTAAATTCTAAGTTTTTCAGTGCAACTCACTCATATACTATGTACTACACTGTGCGTTTCTTATATTCTAAGTTTTTCAGTGCAACTCACTCATATACTATGTACTACACTGTGCGTTTCTTATACTCTAAGTTTTTCAGTGCAACTCACTCATATACTATGTACTACACTGTGCGTTTCTTATATTCTAAGTTTTTCAGTGCAACTCACTCATATACTATGTACTACACTGTGCATTTCGTGTAATGCGGGTTTTTCAGTAAATTCTAAGTTTTTCAGTGCAACTCACTCATATACTATGTACTACACTGTGCGTTTCTTATATTCTAAATTTTTCAGTGCAACTCACTCATATACTATGTACTACACTGTGCGTTTCTTATATTCTAAGTTTTTCAGTGCAACTCACTCATATACTATGTACTACACTGTGCGTTTCTTATACTCTAAGTTTTTCAGTGCAACTCACTCATATACTATGTACTACACTGTGCGTTTCTTATATTCTAAGTTTTTCAGTGCAACTCACTCATATACTATGTACTACACTGTGCGTTTCTTATACTCTAAGTTTTTCAGTGCAACTCACTCATATACTATGTACTACACTGTACGTTTCTTATATTTTAAGTTTTTCAGTGCAACTCACTCATATACTATGTACTACACTGTGCATTTCGTGTAATGCGGGATTTTCAGTAAATTCTAAGTTTTTCAGTGCAACTCACTCATATACTATGTACTACACTGTGCGTTTCTTATATTCTAAATTTTTCAGTGCAACTCACTCATATACTATGTACTACACTGTGCGATTCTTATATTCTAAGTTTTTCAGTGCAACTCACTCATATACTATGTACTACACTGAGCATTTCTTATATTCTAAGTTTTTCAGTGCAACTCACTCATATACTATGTACTACACTTTGCGTTTCTTATATTCTAAGTTTTTCAGTGCAACTAGCTCATATAATATGTACTACACGGTGCATTTCGTGTAATGCGGGTTTTCCAGTAAATTCTAAGTTTTTTAGTGCAACTCACTCATATACTATGTACTACACTGTGCGTTTCTTAAATTCTAAGTTTTTCAGTGCAACTCACTCATATACTATGTACTACACTGTGCGTTTCTTATACTCTAAGTTTTTCAGTGCAACTCACTCATATACTATGTACTACACTGTGCGTTTCTTATATTCTAAGTTTTTCAGTGCAACTCACTCATATACTATGTACTACACTGTGCATTTCGTGTAATGCGGGTTTTTCAGTAAATTCTAAGTTTTTCAGTGCAACTCACTCATATACTATGTACTACACTGTGCGTTTCTTATATTCTAAGTTTTTCAGTGCAACTCACTCATATACTATGTACTACACTGAGCATTTCTTATCTTCTAAGTTTTTCAGTGCAACTCACTCATATACTATGTACTACACTGTGCGTTTCTTATATTCTAAGTTTTTCAGTGCAACTCACTCATATACTATGTACTACACTGTGCGTTTCTTATATTCTAAGTTTTTCAGTGCAACTCACTCATATACTATGTACTACACTGTGCGTTTCTTATATTCTAAGTTTTTCAGTGCAACTCACTCATATACTATGTACTACACTGTGCGTTTCTTATATTCTAAGTTTTTCAGTGCAACTCACTCATATACTATGTACTACACTGTGCGTTTCTTATATTCTAAGTTTTTCAGTGCAACTCACTCATATACTATGTACTACACTGTGCATTTCTTATATTCTAAGTTTTCAGTGCAACTCACTCATATACTATGTACTACACTGTGCGTTTATTATATTTTGAGTTTTTCAGTGCAACTCACTCATATACTATGTACTACACTGTGCATTTCGTGTAATGCGGGTTTTTCAGTAAATTCTAAGTTTTTCAGTGCAACTCACTCATATACTATGTACTACACTGTGCGTTTCTTATATTCTAAATTTTTCAGTGCAACTCACTCATATACTATGTACTACACTGTGCGTTTCTTATATTCTAAGTTTTTCAGTGCAACTCACTCATATACTATGTACTACACTGTGCGTTTCTCATATTCTAAGTTTTTCAGTGCAACTCACTCATATACTATTTACTACACTGTGCGTTTCTAATATTCTAAGTTTTTCAGTGCAACTCACTCATATACTATGTACTACACTGTGCATTTCATGTAATGCGGGTTTTTCAGTAAATTCTAAGTTTTTCAGTGCAACTCACTCATATACTATGTACTACACTGTGCGTTTCTTATATTCTAAGTTTTTCAGTGCAACTCACTCATATACTATGTACTACACTGTGCGTTTCTTATACTCTAAGTTTTTCAGTGCAACTCACTCATATACTATGTACTACACTGTGCGTTTCTTATATTCTAAGTTTTTCAGTGCAACTCACTCATATACTATGTACTACACTGTGCATTTCGTGTAATGCGGGTTTTTCAGTAAATTCTAAGTTTTTCAGTGCAACTCACTCATATACTATGTACTACACTGTGCGTTTCTTATATTCTAAATTTTTCAGTGCAACTCACTCATATACTATGTACTACACTGTGCGTTTCTTATATTCTAAGTTTTTCAGTGCAACTCACTCATATACTATGTACTACACTGTGCGTTTCTTATACTCTAAGTTTTTCAGTGCAACTCACTCATATACTATGTACTACACTGTGCGTTTCTTATATTCTAAGTTTTTCAGTGCAACTCACTCATATACTATGTACTTCACTGTGCGTTTCTTATACTCTAAGTTTTTCAGTGCAACTCACTCATATACTATGTACTACACTGTACGTTTCTTATATTCTAAGTTTTTCAGTGCAACTCACTCATATACTATGTACTACACTGTGCATTTCGTGTAATGCGGGATTTTCAGTAAATTCTAAGTTTTTCAGTGCAACTCACTCATATACTATGTACTACACTGTGCGTTTCTTATATTCTAAATTTTTCAGTGCAACTCACTCATATACTATGTACTACACTGTGCGTTTCTTATATTCTAAGTTTTTCAGTGCAACTTACTCATATACTATGTACTACACTGAGCATTTCTTATATTCTAAGTTTTTCAGTGCAACTCACTCATATACTATGTACTACACTGTGCGTTTCTTATATTCTAAGTTTTTCAGTGCAACTCACTCATATACTATGTACTACACTGTGCGTTTCTTATATTCTAAGTTTTTCAGTGCAACTCACTCATATACTATGTACAACACTGTGCGTTTCTTATATTCTAAGTTTTTCAGTGCAACTCACTCATATACTATGTACTACACTGTGCGTTTCTTATATTCTAAGTTTTTCAGTGCAACTCACTCATATACTATGTACTACACTTTGCGTTTCTTATATTCTAAGTTTTTCAGTGCAACTAGCTCATATAATATGTACTACACGGTGCATTTCTTGTAATGCGGGTTTTCCAGTAAATTCTAAGTTTTTTAGTGCAACTCACTCATATACTATGTACTACACTGTGCGTTTCTTAAATTCTAAGTTTTTCAGTGCAACTCACTCATATAGTATGTACTACACTGTGCGTTTCTTAAATTCTAAGTTTTTCAGTGCAACTCACTCATATACTATGTACTACACTGTGCGTTTCTTATATTCTAAGTTTTTCAGTGCAACTCACTCATATACTATGTACTACACTGTGCGTTTCTTATATTCTAAGTTTTTCAGTGCAACTCACTCATATACTATGTACTACACTGTGCATTTCGTGTAATGCGGGTTTTTCAGTAAATTCTAAGTTTTTCAGTGCAACTCACTCATATACTATGTTCTACACTGTGCGTTTCTTATATTCTAAGTTTTTCAGTGCAACTCACTCATATACTATGTACTACACTGTGCGTTTCTTATACTCTAAGTTTTTCAGTGCAACTCACTCATATACTATGTACTACACTGTGCGTTTCTTATATTCTAAATTTTTCAGTGCAACTCACTCATATACTATGTACTACACTGTGCATTTCGTGTAATGCGGGTTTTTCAGTAAATTCTAAGTTTTTCAGTGCAACTCACTCATATACTATGTACTACACTGTGCGTTTCTTATATTCTAAGTTTTTCAGTGCAACTCACTCATATACTATGTACTACACTGAGCATTTCTTATATTCTAAGTTTTTCAGTGCAACTCACTCATATACTATGTACTACACTGTGCGTTTCTTATATTCTAAGTTTTTCAGTGCAACTCACTCATATACTATGTACTACACTGTGCGTTTCTTATATTCTAAGTTTTTCAGTGCAACTCACTCATATACTATGTACTACACTGTGCGTTTCTTATATTCTAAGTTTTTCAGTGCAACTCACTCATATACTATGTACTACACTGTGCGTTTCTTATATTCTAAGTTTTTCAGTGCAACTCACTCATATACTATGTACTACACTGTGCGTTTCTTATATTCTAAGTTTTTCAGTGCAACTCACTCATATACTATGTACTACACTGTGCATTTCGTGTAATGCGGGTTTTCCAGTAAATTCTAAGTGTTTTAGTGCAACTCACTCATATACTATGTACTACACTGTGCGTTTCTTAAATTCTAAGTTTTTCAGTGCAACTCACTCATATACTATGTACTACACTGTGCGTTTCTTAAATTCTAAGTTTTTCAGTGCAACTCACTCATATACTATGTACTACACTGTGCGTTTCTTATATTCTAAGTTTTTCAGTGCAACTCACTCATATACTATGTACTACACTGTGCGTTTCTTATATTCTAAGTTTTTCAGTGCAACTCACTCATACTATGTACTACACTGTGCATTTCGTGTAATGCGGGTTTTTCAGTAAATTCTAAGTTTTTTAGTGCAACTCACTCATATACTATGTACTACACTGTGCGTTTCTTATATTCTAAGTTTTTCAGTGCAACTCACTCATATACTATGTACTACACTGTGCGTTTCTTATATTCTAAGTTTTTCAGTGCAACTCACTCATATACTATGTACTACACTGTGCGTTTCTTATATTCTAAGTTTTTCAGTGCAACTCACTCATATACTATGTACTACACTGTGCGTTTCTTGTATTCTAAGTTTTTCAGTGCAACTCACTCATATACTATGTACTACACTGTGCGTTTCTTATATTCTAAGTTTTTCAGTGCAACTCACTCATATACTATGTACTACACTGTGCATTTCGTGTAATACGGGTTTTTCAGTAAATTCTAAGTTTTTTAGTGCAACTCACTCATATACTATGTACTACACTGTGCGTTTCTTAAATTCTAAGTTTTTCAGTGCAACTCACTCATATACTATGTACTACACTGTGCGTTTCTTATATTCTAAGTTTTTCAGTGCAACTCACTCATATACTATGTACTACACTGTGCCTTTCTTATATTCTAAGTTTTTCAGTGCAACTCACCCATATACTATGTACTACACTGTGCGTTTCTTATATTCTAAGTTTTTCAGTGCAACTCACTCATATACTATGTACTACACTGTGAGCTTCTTATATTCTAACCTTTTCAGTGCAACTCACTCATATACTATGTACTACACTGTGCGTTTCTTATATTCTAAGTTTTTCAGTGCAACTCACTCATATACTATGTACTACACTGTGCGTTTCTTATATTCTAAGTTTTTCAGTGCAACTCACTCATATACTATGTACTACACTGTGCGTTTCTTAAATTCTAAGTTTTTCAGTGCAACTCACTCATATACTATGTACTACACTGTGCGTTTTATATATTCTAAGTTTTTCAGTGCAACTCACTCATATACTATGTACTACACTGTGCGTTTCTTATATTCTAAGTTTTTCAGTGCAACTCACTCATATACTATGTACTACACTGTGCGTTTCTTATATTCTAAGTTTTTCAGTGCAACTCACTCATATACTATGTACTACACTGTGCATTTCGTGTAATGCGGGTTTTTCAGCAAATTCTAAGTTTTTCAGTGCAACTCACTCATATACTATGTACTACACTGTGCGTTTCTTATATTCTAAGTTTTTCAGTGCAACTCACTCATATACTATGTACAACACTCTGCGTTTCTTATATTCTAAGTTTTTCAGTGCAACTCACTCATATACTATGTACTACACTGTGCGTTTCTTATATTCTAAGTTTTTCAGTGCAACTCACTCATATACTATGTACTACACTGTGCATTTCTTATATTCTAAGTTTTTCATTGCAACTCACTCATATACTATGAACTACACTGTGCGTTTCTTATATTCTAAGTTTTTCAGTGCAACTCACTCATATACTATGTACGACACTCTGCGTTTCTTATATTCTAAGTTTTTCAGTGCAACTCTCTCATATACTATGTACTACACTGTGCGTTTCTTATATTCTAAGTTTTTCAGTGCAACTCACTCATATACTATGTACTACACTGTGCGTTTCTTATATTTTAAGTTTTTCAGTGCAACTCACTCATATACTATGTACTACACTGTGCATTTCGTGTAATGCGGGTTTTTCAGTAAATTCTAAGTTTTTCAGTGCAACTCACTCATATACTATGTACTACACTGTGCGTTTCTTATATTCTAAATTTTTCAGTGCAACTCACTCATATACTATGCACTACACTGTGCGTTTCTTATATTCTAAGTTTTTCAGTGCAACTCACTCATATACTATGTACTACACTGTGCGTTTCTTATATTCTAAGTTTTTCAGTGCAACTCACTCATATACTATGTACTACACTGTGCGTTTCTTATATTCTAAGTTTTTCAGTGCAACTCACTCATATACTATGTACTACACTGTGCGTTTCTTATATTCTAAGTTTTTCAGTGCAACTCACTCATATACTATGTACTACACTGTGCATTTCGTGTAATGCGGGTTTTTCAGTAAATTCTAAGTTTTTCAGTGCAACTCACTCATATACTATGTACTACACTGTGCGTTTCTTATATTCTAAGTTTTTCAGTGCAACTCACTCATATACTATGTACTACACTGAGCATTTCTTATATTCTAAGTTTTTCAGTGCAACTCACTCATATACTATGTACTACACTGTGCGTTTCTTATATTCTAAGTTTTTCAGTGCAACTCACTCATATACTATGTACTACACTGTGCGTTTCTTATATTCTAAGTTTTTCAGTGCAACTCACTCATATACTATGTACTACACTGTGCATTTCGTGTAATGCGGGTTTTCCTGTAAATTCTAAGTTTTTTAGTGCAACTCACTCATATACTATGTACTACACTGTGCGTTTCTTAAATTCTAAGTTTTTCAGTGCAACTCACTCATATACTATGTACTACACTGTTCGTTTCTTATATTCTAAGTTTTTCAGTGCAACTCACTCATATACTATGTACTACACTGTGCGTTTCTTATATTCTAAGTTTTTCAGTGCAACTCACTCATATACTATGTACTACACTGTGCGTTTCTTATATTCTAAGTTTTTCAGTGCAACTCACTCATATACTATGTACTACACTGTTCGTTTCTTATATTCTAAGTTTTTCAGTGCAACTCACTCATATACTATGTACTACACTGTGCATTTCGTGTAATACGGGTTTTTTCAGTAAATTCTAAGTTTTTTAGTGCAACTCACTCATATACTATGTACTACACTGTGCGTTTCTTAAATTCTAAGTTTTTCAGTGCAACTCACTCATATACTATGTACTACACTGTGCGTTTCTTATATTCTAAGTTTTTCAGTGCAACTCACTCATATAATATGTACTACACTGTGCGTTTCTTATATTCTAAGTTTTTCAGTGCAACTCACTCATATACTATGTACTACACTGTGCGTTTCTTATATTCTAAGTTTTTCAGTGCAACTCACTCATATACTATGTACTACACTGTGCGCTTCTTATATTCTAACTTTTTCAGTGCAACTCACTCATATACTATGTACTACACTGTGCGTTTCTTATATTCTAAGTTTTTCAGTGCAACTCACTCATATACTATGTACTACACTGTGCGTTTCTTATATTCTAAGTTTTTCAGTGCAACTCACTCATATACTATGTACTACACTGTGCGTTTCTTAAATTCTAAGTTTTTCAGTGCAACTCACTCATATACTATGTACTACACTGTGCGTTTCTTATATTCTAAGTTTTTCAGTGCAACTCACTCATATACTATGTACTACACTGTGCGTTTCTTATATTCTAAGTTTTTCAGTGCAACTCACTCATATACTATGTACTACACTGTGCGTTTCTTATATTCTAAGTTTTTCAGTGCAACTCACTCATATACTATGTACTACACTGTGCATTTCGTGTAATGCGGGTTTTTCAGTAAATTCTAAGTTTTTCAGTGCAACTCACTCATATACTATGTACTACACTGTGCGTTTCTTATATTCTAAGTTTTTCAGTGCAACTCACTCATATACTATGTACAACACTCTGCGTTTCTTATATTCTAAGTTTTTCAGTGCAACTCACTCATATACTATGTACTACACTGTGCGTTTCTTATATTCTAAGTTTTTCAGTGCAACTCACTCATATACTATGTACTACACTGTGCATTTCTTATATTCTAAGTTTTTTATTGCAACTCACTCATATACTATGTACTACACTGTGCGTTTCTTATATTCTAAGTTTTTCAGTGCAACTCACTCATATACTATGTACGACACTCTGCGTTTCTTATATTCTAAGTTTTTCAGTGCAACTCTCTCATATACTATGTACTACACTGTGCGTTTCTTATATTCTAAGTTTTTCAGTGCAACTCACTCATATACTATGTACTACACTGTGCGTTTCTTATATTTTAAGTTTTTCAGTGCAACTCACTCATATACTATGTACTACACTGTGCATTTCGTGTAATGCGGGTTTTCCAGTAAATTCTAAGTTTTTTAGTGCAACTCACTCATATACTATGTACTACACTGTGCGTTTCTTAAATTCTAAGTTTTTCAGTGCAACTCACTCATATACTATGTACTACACTGTGCGTTTCTTATATTCTAAGTTTTTCAGTGCAACTCACTCATATACTATGTACTACACTGTGCGTTTCTTATATTCTAAGTTTTTCAGTGCAACTCACTCATACTATGTACTACACTGTGCATTTCGTGTAATGCGGGTTTTTCAGTAAATTCTAAGTTTTTCAGTGCAACTCACTCATATACTATGTACTACACTGTGCATTTCGTGTAATGCGGGTTTTTCAGTAAATTCTAAGTTTTTCAGTGCAACTCACTCATATACTATGTACTACACTGTGCGTTTCTTATATTCTAAGTTTTTCAGTGCAACTCACTCATATACTATGTACTACACTGAGCATTTCTTATATTCTAAGTTTTTCAGTGCAACTCACTCATATACTATGTACTACACTGTGCGTTTCTTATATTCTAAGTTTTTCAGTGCAACTCACTCATATACTATGTACTACACTGTGCGTTTCTTATATTCTAAGTTTTTCAGTGCAACTCACTCATATACTATGTACTACACTGTGCGTTTCTTATATTCTAAGTTTTTCAGTGCAACTCACTCATATACTATGTACTACACTGTGCGTTTCTTATATTCTAAGTTTTTCAGTGCAACTCACTCATATACTATGTACTACACTGTGCGTTTCTTATATTCTAAGTTTTTCAGTGCAACTCACTCATATACTATGTACTACACTGTGCATTTCGTGTAATGCGGGTTTTCCAGTAAATTCTAAGTGTTTTAGTGCAACTCACTCATATACTATGTACTACACTGTGCGTTTCTTAAATTCTAAGTTTTTCAGTGCAACTCACTCATATACTATGTACTACACTGTGCGTTTCTTAAATTCTAAGTTTTTCAGTGCAACTCACTCATATACTATGTACTACACTGTGCGTTTCTTATATTCTAAGTTTTTCAGTGCAACTCACTCATATACTATGTACTACACTGTGCGTTTCTTATATTCTAAGTTTTTCAGTGCAACTCACTCATACTATGTACTACACTGTGCATTTCGTGTAATGCGGGTTTTTCAGTAAATTCTAAGTTTTTTAGTGCAACTCACTCATATACTATGTACTACACTGTGCGTTTCTTATATTCTAAGTTTTTCAGTGCAACTCACTCATATACTATGTACTACACTGTGCGTTTCTTATATTCTAAGTTTTTCAGTGCAACTCACTCATATACTATGTACTACACTGTGCGTTTCTTATATTCTAAGTTTTTCAGTGCAACTCACTCATATACTATGTACTACACTGTGCGTTTCTTGTATTCTAAGTTTTTCAGTGCAACTCACTCATATACTATGTACTACACTGTGCGTTTCTTATATTCTAAGTTTTTCAGTGCAACTCACTCATATACTATGTACTACACTGTGCATTTCGTGTAATACGGGTTTTTCAGTAAATTCTAAGTTTTTTAGTGCAACTCACTCATATACTATGTACTACACTGTGCGTTTCTTAAATTCTAAGTTTTTCAGTGCAACTCACTCATATACTATGTACTACACTGTGCGTTTCTTATATTCTAAGTTTTTCAGTGCAACTCACTCATATACTATGTACTACACTGTGCCTTTCTTATATTCTAAGTTTTTCAGTGCAACTCACTCATATACTATGTACTACACTGTGCGTTTCTTATATTCTAAGTTTTTCAGTGCAACTCACTCATATACTATGTACTACACTGTGAGCTTCTTATATTCTAACCTTTTCAGTGCAACTCACTCATATACTATGTACTACACTGTGCGTTTCTTATATTCTAAGTTTTTCAGTGCAACTCACTCATATACTATGTACTACACTGTGCGTTTCTTATATTCTAAGTTTTTCAGTGCAACTCACTCATATACTATGTACTACACTGTGCGTTTCTTAAATTCTAAGTTTTTCAGTGCAACTCACTCATATACTATGTACTACACTGTGCGTTTTATATATTCTAAGTTTTTCAGTGCAACTCACTCATATACTATGTACTACACTGTGCGTTTCTTATATTCTAAGTTTTTCAGTGCAACTCACTCATATACTATGTACTACACTGTGCGTTTCTTATATTCTAAGTTTTTCAGTGCAACTCACTCATATACTATGTACTACACTGTGCATTTCGTGTAATGCGGGTTTTTCAGCAAATTCTAAGTTTTTCAGTGCAACTCACTCATATACTATGTACTACACTGTGCGTTTCTTATATTCTAAGTTTTTCAGTGCAACTCACTCATATACTATGTACAACACTCTGCGTTTCTTATATTCTAAGTTTTTCAGTGCAACTCACTCATATACTATGTACTACACTGTGCGTTTCTTATATTCTAAGTTTTTCAGTGCAACTCACTCATATACTATGTACTACACTGTGCATTTCTTATATTCTAAGTTTTTCATTGCAACTCACTCATATACTATGTACTACACTGTGCGTTTCTTATATTCTAAGTTTTTCAGTGCAACTCACTCATATACTATGTACGACACTCTGCGTTTCTTATATTCTAAGTTTTTCAGTGCAACTCTCTCATATACTATGTACTACACTGTGCGTTTCTTATATTCTAAGTTTTTCAGTGCAACTCACTCATATACTATGTACTACACTGTGCGTTTCTTATATTTTAAGTTTTTCAGTGCAACTCACTCATATACTATGTACTACACTGTGCATTTCGTGTAATGCGGGTTTTTCAGTAAATTCTAAGTTTTTCAGTGCAACTCACTCATATACTATGTACTACACTGTGCGTTTCTTATACTGTAAGTTTTTCAGTGCAACTCACTCATATACTATGTACTACACTGTTCGTTTCTTATATTCTAAGTTTTTCAGTGCAACTCACTCATATACTATGTACTACACTGTGCGTTTCTTATATTCTAAGTTTTTCAGTGCAACTCACTCATATACTATGTACTACACTGTGCGTTTCTTATATTCTAAGTTTTTCAGTGCAACTCACTCATATACTATGTACTACACTGTGCGTTTCTTATATTCTAAGTTTTTCAGTGCAACTCACTCATATACTATGTACTACACTGTGCATTTCGTGTAATACGGGTTTTTCAGTAAATTCTAAGTTTTTTAGTGCAACTCACTCATATACTATGTACTACACTGTGCGTTTCTTAAATTCTAAGTTTTTCAGTGCAACTCACTCATATACTATGTACTACACTGTGCGTTTCTTATATTCTAAGTTTTTCAGTGCAACTCACTCATATAATATGTACTACACTGTGCGTTTCTTATATTCTAAGTTTTTCAGTGCAACTCACTCATATACTATGTACTACACTGTGCGTTTCTTATATTCTAAGTTTTTCAGTGCAACTCACTCATATACTATGTACTACACTGTGCGCTTCTTATATTCTAACTTTTTCAGTGCAACTCACTCATATACTATGTACTACACTGTGCGTTTCTTATATTCTAAGTTTTTCAGTGCAACTCACTCATATACTATGTACTACACTGTGCGTTTCTTATATTCTAAGTTTTTCAGTGCAACTCACTCATATACTATGTACTACACTGTGCGTTTCTTAAATTCTAAGTTTTTCAGTGCAACTCACTCATATACTATGTACTACACTGTGCGTTTCTTATATTCTAAGTTTTTCAGTGCAACTCACTCATATACTATGTACTACACTGTGCGTTTCTTATATTCTAAGTTTTTCAGTGCAACTCACTCATATACTATGTACTACACTGTGCGTTTCTTATATTCTAAGTTTTTCAGTGCAACTCACTCATATACTATGTACTACACTGTGCATTTCGTGTAATGCGGGTTTTTCAGTAAATTCTAAGTTTTTCAGTGCAACTCACTCATATACTATGTACTACACTGTGCGTTTCTTATATTCTAAGTTTTTCAGTGCAACTCACTCATATACTATGTACAACACTCTGCGTTTCTTATATTCTAAGTTTTTCAGTGCAACTCACTCATATACTATGTACTACACTGTGCGTTTCTTATATTCTAAGTTTTTCAGTGCAACTCACTCATATACTATGTACTACACTGTGCATTTCTTATATTCTAAGTTTTTTATTGCAACTCACTCATATACTATGTACTACACTGTGCGTTTCTTATATTCTAAGTTTTTCAGTGCAACTCACTCATATACTATGTACGACACTCTGCGTTTCTTATATTCTAAGTTTTTCAGTGCAACTCTCTCATATACTATGTACTACACTGTGCGTTTCTTATATTCTAAGTTTTTCAGTGCAACTCACTCATATACTATGTACTACACTGTGCGTTTCTTATATTTTAAGTTTTTCAGTGCAACTCACTCATATACTATGTACTACACTGTGCATTTCGTGTAATGCGGGTTTTCCAGTAAATTCTAAGTTTTTTAGTGCAACTCACTCATATACTATGTACTACACTGTGCGTTTCTTAAATTCTAAGTTTTTCAGTGCAACTCACTCATATACTATGTACTACACTGTGCGTTTCTTATATTCTAAGTTTTTCAGTGCAACTCACTCATATACTATGTACTACACTGTGCGTTTCTTATATTCTAAGTTTTTCAGTGCAACTCACTCATACTATGTACTACACTGTGCATTTCGTGTAATGCGGGTTTTTCAGTAAATTCTAAGTTTTTCAGTGCAACTCACTCATATACTATGTACTACACTGTGCATTTCGTGTAATGCGGGTTTTTCAGTAAATTCTAAGTTTTTCAGTGCAACTCACTCATATACTATGTACTACACTGTGCGTTTCTTATATTCTAAGTTTTTCAGTGCAACTCACTCATATACTATGTACTACACTGAGCATTTCTTATATTCTAAGTTTTTCAGTGCAACTCACTCATATACTATGTACTACACTGTGCGTTTCTTATATTCTAAGTTTTTCAGTGCAACTCACTCATATACTATGTACTACACTGTGCGTTTCTTATATTCTAAGTTTTTCAGTGCAACTCACTCATATACTATGTACTACACTGTGCGTTTCTTATATTCTAAGTTTTTCAGTGCATATCACTCATATACTATGTACTACACTGTGCGTTTCTTATATTCTAAGTTTTTCAGTGCAACTCACTCATATACTATGTACTACACTGTGCGTTTCTTATATTCTAAGTTTTTCAGTGCAACTCACTCATATACTATGTACTACACTGTGCATTTCGTGTAATGCGGGTTTTCCAGTAAATTCTAAGTGTTTTAGTGCAACTCACTCATATACTATGTACTACACTGTGCGTTTCTTAAATTCTAAGTTTTTCAGTGCAACTCACTCATATACTATGTACTACACTGTGCGTTTCTTAAATTCTAAGTTTTTCAGTGCAACTCACTCATATACTATGTACTACACTGTGCGTTTCTTATATTCTAAGTTTTTCAGTGCAACTCACTCATATACTATGTACTACACTGTGCGTTTCTTATATTCTAAGTTTTTCAGTGCAACTCACTCATACTATGTACTACACTGTGCATTTCGTGTAATGCGGGTTTTTCAGTAAATTCTAAGTTTTTTAGTGCAACTCACTCATATACTATGTACTACACTGTGCGTTTCTTATATTCTAAGTTTTTCAGTGCAACTCACTCATATACTATGTACTACACTGTGCGTTTCTTATATTCTAAGTTTTTCAGTGCAACTCACTCATATACTATGTACTACACTGTGCGTTTCTTATATTCTAAGTTTTTCAGTGCAACTCACTCATATACTATGTACTACACTGTGCGTTTCTTGTATTCTAAGTTTTTCAGTGCAACTCACTCATATACTATGTACTACACTGTGCGTTTCTTATATTCTAAGTTTTTCAGTGCAACTCACTCATATACTATGTACTACACTGTGCATTTCGTGTAATACGGGTTTTTCAGTAAATTCTAAGTTTTTTAGTGCAACTCACTCATATACTATGTACTACACTGTGCGTTTCTTAAATTCTAAGTTTTTCAGTGCAACTCACTCATATACTATGTACTACACTGTGCGTTTCTTATATTCTAAGTTTTTCAGTGCAACTCACTCATATACTATGTACTACACTGTGCCTTTCTTATATTCTAAGTTTTTCAGTGCAACTCACTCATATACTATGTACTACACTGTGCGTTTCTTATATTCTAAGTTTTTCAGTGCAACTCACTCATATACTATGTACTACACTGTGAGCTTCTTATATTCTAACCTTTTCAGTGCAACTCACTCATATACTATGTACTACACTGTGCGTTTCTTATATTCTAAGTTTTTCAGTGCAACTCACTCATATACTATGTACTACACTGTGCGTTTCTTATATTCTAAGTTTTTCAGTGCAACTCACTCATATACTATGTACTACACTGTGCGTTTCTTAAATTCTAAGTTTTTCAGTGCAACTCACTCATATACTATGTACTACACTGTGCGTTTTATATATTCTAAGTTTTTCAGTGCAACTCACTCATATACTATGTACTACACTGTGCGTTTCTTATATTCTAAGTTTTTCAGTGCAACTCACTCATATACTATGTACTACACTGTGCGTTTCTTATATTCTAAGTTTTTCAGTGCAACTCACTCATATACTATGTACTACACTGTGCATTTCGTGTAATGCGGGTTTTTCAGCAAATTCTAAGTTTTTCAGTGCAACTCACTCATATACTATGTACTACACTGTGCGTTTCTTATATTCTAAGTTTTTCAGTGCAACTCACTCATATACTATGTACAACACTCTGCGTTTCTTATATTCTAAGTTTTTCAGTGCAACTCACTCATATACTATGTACTACACTGTGCGTTTCTTATATTCTAAGTTTTTCAGTGCAACTCACTCATATACTATGTACTACACTGTGCATTTCTTATATTCTAAGTTTTTCATTGCAACTCACTCATATACTATGTACTACACTGTGCGTTTCTTATATTCTAAGTTTTTCAGTGCAACTCACTCATATACTATGTACGACACTCTGCGTTTCTTATATTCTAAGTTTTTCAGTGCAACTCTCTCATATACTATGTACTACACTGTGCGTTTCTTATATTCTAAGTTTTTCAGTGCAACTCACTCATATACTATGTACTACACTGTGCGTTTCTTATATTTTAAGTTTTTCAGTGCAACTCACTCATATACTATGTACTACACTGTGCATTTCGTGTAATGCGGGTTTTTCAGTAAATTCTAAGTTTTTCAGTGCAACTCACTCATATACTATGTACTACACTGTGCGTTTCTTATATTCTAAATTTTTCAGTGCAACTCACTCATATACTATGCACTACACTGTGCGTTTCTTATATTCTAAGTTTTTCAGTGCAACTCACTCATATACTATGTACTACACTGTGCGTTTCTTATATTCTAAGTTTTTCAGTGCAACTCACTCATATACTATGTACTACACTGTGCGTTTCTTATATTCTAAGTTTTTCAGTGCAACTCACTCATATACTATGTACTACACTGTGCGTTTCTTATATTCTAAGTTTTTCAGTGCAACTCACTCATATACTATGTACTACACTGTGCATTTCGTGTAATGCGGGTTTTTCAGTAAATTCTAAGTTTTTCAGTGCAACTCACTCATATACTATGTACTACACTGTGCGTTTCTTATATTCTAAGTTTTTCAGTGCAACTCACTCATATACTATGTACTACACTGAGCATTTCTTATATTCTAAGTTTTTCAGTGCAACTCACTCATATACTATGTACTACACTGTGCGTTTCTTATATTCTAAGTTTTTCAGTGCAACTCACTCATATACTATGTACTACACTGTGCGTTTCTTATATTCTAAGTTTTTCAGTGCAACTCACTCATATACTATGTACTACACTGTGCGTTTCTTATATTCTAAGTTTTTCAGTGCAACTCACTCATATACTATGTACTACACTGTGCGTTTCTTATATTCTAAGTTTTTCAGTGCAACTCACTCATATACTATGTACTACACTGTGCATTTCGTGTAATGCGGGTTTTCCAGTAAATTCTAAGTTTTTTAGTGCAACTCACTCATATACTATGTACTACATTGTGCGTTTCTTAAATTCTAAGTTTTTCAGTGCAACTCACTCATATACTATGTACTACACTGTTCGTTTCTTATATTCTAAGTTTTTCAGTGCAACTCACTCATATACTATGTACTACACTGTGCGTTTCTTATATTCTAAGTTTTTCAGTGCAACTCCCTCATATACTATGTACTACACTGTGCGTTTCTTATATTCTAAGTTTTTCAGTGCAACTCACTCATATACTATGTACTACACTGTGCGTTTCTTATATTCTAAGTTTTTCAGTGCAACTCACTCATATACTATGTACTACACTGTGCATTTCGTGTAATACGGGTTTTTCAGTAAATTCTAAGTTTTTTAGTGCAACTCACTCATATACTATGTACTACACTGTGCGTTTCTTAAATTCTAAGTTTTTCAGTGCAACTCACTCATATACTATGTACTACACTGTGCGTTTCTTATATTCTAAGTTTTTCAGTGCAACTCACTCATATAATATGTACTACACTGTGCGTTTCTTATATTCTAAGTTTTTCAGTGCAACTCACTCATATACTATGTACTACACTGTGCGTTTCTTATATTCTAAGTTTTTCAGTGCAACTCACTCATATACTATGTACTACACTGTGCGCTTCTTATATTCTAACTTTTTCAGTGCAACTCACTCATATACTATGTACTACACTGTGCGTTTCTTATATTCTAAGTTTTTCAGTGCAACTCACTCATATACTATGTACTACACTGTGCGTTTCTTATATTCTAAGTTTTTCAGTGCAACTCACTCATATACTATGTACTACACTGTGCGTTTCTTAAATTCTAAGTTTTTCAGTGCAACTCACTCATATACTATGTACTACACTGTGCGTTTCTTATATTCTAAGTTTTTCAGTGCAACTCACTCATATACTATGTACTACACTGTGCGTTTCTTATATTCTAAGTTTTTCAGTGCAACTCACTCATATACTATGTACTACACTGTGCGTTTCTTATATTCTAAGTTTTTCAGTGCAACTCACTCATATACTATGTACTACACTGTGCATTTCGTGTAATGCGGGTTTTTCAGTAAATTCTAAGTTTTTCAGTGCAACTCACTCATATACTATGTACTACACTGTGCGTTTCTTATATTCTAAGTTTTTCAGTGCAACTCACTCATATACTATGTACAACACTCTGCGTTTCTTATATTCTAAGTTTTTCAGTGCAACTCACTCATATACTATGTACTACACTGTGCGTTTCTTATATTCTAAGTTTTTCAGTGCAACTCACTCATATACTATGTACTACACTGTGCATTTCTTATATTCTAAGTTTTTTATTGCAACTCACTCATATACTATGTACTACACTGTGCGTTTCTTATATTCTAAGTTTTTCAGTGCAACTCACTCATATACTATGTACGACACTCTGCGTTTCTTATATTCTAAGTTTTTCAGTGCAACTCTCTCATATACTATGTACTACACTGTGCGTTTCTTATATTCTAAGTTTTTCTGTGCAACTCACTCATATACTATGTACTACACTGTGCGTTTCTTATATTTTAAGTTTTTCAGTGCAACTCACTCATATACTATGTACTACACTGTGCATTTCGTGTAATGCGGGTTTTCCAGTAAATTCTAAGTTTTTTAGTGCAACTCACTCATATACTATGTACTACACTGTGCGTTTCTTAAATTCTAAGTTTTTCAGTGCAACTCACTCATATACTATGTACTACACTGTGCGTTTCTTATATTCTAAGTTTTTCAGTGCAACTCACTCATATACTATGTACTACACTGTGCGTTTCTTATATTCTAAGTTTTTCAGTGCAACTCACTCATACTATGTACTACACTGTGCATTTCGTGTAATGCGGGTTTTTCAGTAAATTCTAAGTTTTTTAGTGCAACTCACTCATATACTATGTACTACACTGTGCGTTTCTTATATTCTAAGTTTTTCAGTGCAACTCACTCATATACTATGTACTACACTGTGCGTTTCTTATATTCTAAGTTTTTCAGTGCAACTCACTCATATACTATGTACTACACTGTGCGTTTCTTATATTCTAAGTTTTTCAGTGCAACTCACTCATATACTATGTACTACACTGTGCGTTTCTTGTATTCTAAGTTTTTCAGTGCAACTCACTCATATACTATGTACTACACTGTGCGTTTCTTATATTCTAAGTTTTTCAGTGCAACTCACTCATATACTATGTACTACACTGTGCATTTCGTGTAATACGGGTTTTTCAGTAAATTCTAAGTTTTTTAGTGCAACTCACTCATATACTATGTACTACACTGTGCGTTTCTTAAATTCTAAGTTTTTCAGTGCAACTCACTCATATACTATGTACTACACTGTTCGTTTCTTATATTCTAAGTTTTTCAGTGCAACTCACTCATATACTATGTACTACACTGTGCGTTTCTTATATTCTAAGTTTTTCAGTGCAACTCACTCATATACTATGTACTACACTGTGCGTTTCTTATATTCTAAGTTTTTCAGTGCAACTCACTCATATACTATGTACTACACTGTGCGTTTCTTATATTCTAAGTTTTTCAGTGCAACTCACTCATATACTATGTACTACACTGTGCATTTCGTGTAATACGGGTTTTTCAGTAAATTCTAAGTTTTTTAGTGCAACTCACTCATATACTATGTACTACACTGTGCGTTTCTTAAATTCTAAGTTTTTCAGTGCAACTCACTCATATACTATGTACTACACTGTGCGTTTCTTATATTCTAAGTTTTTCAGTGCAACTCACTCATATAATATGTACTACACTGTGCGTTTCTTATATTCTAAGTTTTTCAGTGCAACTCACTCATATACTATGTACTACACTGTGCGTTTCTTATATTCTAAGTTTTTCAGTGCAACTCACTCATATACTATGTACTACACTGTGCGCTTCTTATATTCTAACTTTTTCAGTGCAACTCACTCATATACTATGTACTACACTGTGCGTTTCTTATATTCTAAGTTTTTCAGTGCAACTCACTCATATACTATGTACTACACTGTGCGTATCTTATATTCTAAGTTTTTCAGTGCAACTCACTCATATACTATGTACTACACTGTGCGTTTCTTAAATTCTAAGTTTTTCAGTGCAACTCACTCATATACTATGTACTACACTGTGCGTTTCTTATATTCTAAGTTTTTCAGTGCAACTCACTCATATACTATGTACTACACTGTGCGTTTCTTATATTCTAAGTTTTTCAGTGCAACTCACTCATATACTATGTACTACACTGTGCGTTTCTTATATTGTAAGTTTTTCAGTGCAACTCACTCATATACTATGTACTACACTGTGCATTTCGTGTAATGCGGGTTTTTCAGTAAATTCTAAGTTTTTCAGTGCAACTCACTCATATACTATGTACTACACTGTACGTTTCTTATATTCTAAGTTTTTCAGTGCAACTCACTCATATACTATGTACAACACTCTGCGTTTCTTATATTCTAAGTTTTTCAGTGCAACTCACTCATATACTATGTACTACACTGTGCGTTTCTTATATTCTAAGTTTTTCAGTGCAACTCACTCATATACTATGTACTACACTGTGCATTTCGTGTAATGCGGGTTTTTCAGTAAATTCTAAGTTTTTTAGTGCAACTCACTCATATACTATGTACTACACTGTGCGTTTCTTATATTCTAAGTTTTTCAGTGCAACTCACTCATATACTATGTACTACACTGTGCGTTTCTTATATTCTAAGTTTTTCAGTGCAACTCACTCATATACTATGTACTACACTGTGCGTTTCTTGTATTCTAAGTTTTTCAGTGCAACTCACTCATATACTATGTACTACACTGTGCGTTTCTTATATTCTAAGTTTTTCAGTGCAACTCACTCATATACTATGTACTACACTGTGCGTTTCTTATATTCTAAGTTTTTCAGTGCAACTCACTCATATACTATGTACTACACTGTGCGCTTCTTATATTCTAACTTTTTCAGTGCAACTCACTCATATACTATGTACTACACTGTGCGTTTCTTATATTCTAAGTTTTTCAGTGCAACTCACTCATATACTATGTACTACACTGTGCGTTTCTTATATTCTAAGTTTTTCAGTGCAACTCACTCATATACTATGTACTACACTGTGCGTTTCTTAAATTCTAAGTTTTTCAGTGCAACTCATTCATATACTATGTACTACACTGTGCGTTTCTTATATTCTAAGTTTTTCAGTGCAACTCACTCATATACTATGTACTACACTGTGCGTTTCTTATATTCTAAGTTTTTCAGTGCAACTCACTCATATACTATGTACTACACTGTGCGTTTCTTATATTCTAAGTTTTTCAGTGCAACTCACTCATATAATATGTACTACACTGTGCGTTTCTTATATTCTAAGTTTTTCAGTGCAACTCACTCATATACTATGTACTACACTGTGCATTTCGTGTAATACGGGTTTTAAAGTAAATTCTAAGTTTTTTAGTGCAACTCACTCATATACTATGTACTACACTGTGCGTTTCTTAAATTCTAAGTTTTTCAGTGCAACTCTCTCATATACTATGTACTACACTGTGCGTTTCTTATATTCTAAGTTTTTCAGTGCAACTCACTCATATAATATGTACTACACTGTGCGTTTCTTATATTCTAAGTTTTTCAGTGCAACTCACTCATATACTATGTACTACACTGTGCGTTTCTTATATTCTAAGTTTTTCAGTGCAACTCACTCATATACTATGTACTACACTGTGCGCTTCTTATATTCTAACTTTTTAAGTGCAACTCACTCATATACTATGTACTACACTGTGCGTTTCTTATATTCTAAGTTTTTCAGTGCAACTCACTCATATACTATATACTACAATGTGCGTTTCTTATATTCTAAGTTTTTCAGTGCAACTCACTCATATACTATGTACTACACTGTGCGTTTCTTAAATTCTAAGTTTTTCAGTGCAACTCACTCATATACTATGTACTACACTGTGCGTTTCTTATATTCTAAGTTTTTCAGTGCAACTCACTCATATACTATGTACTACACTGTGCGTTTCTTATATTCTAAGTTTTTCAGTGCAACTCACTCATATACTATGTACTACACTGTGCGTTTCTTATATTCTAAGTTTTTCAGTGCAACTCACTCATATACTATGTACTACACTGTGCATTTCGTGTAATGCGGGTTTTTCAGTAAATTCTAAGTTTTTCAGTGCAACTCACTCATATACTATGTACTACACTGTGCGTTTCTTATATTCTAAGTTTTTCAGTGCAACTCACTCATATACTATGTACAACACTCTGCGTTTCTTATATTCTAAGTTTTTCAGTGCAACTCACTCATATACTATGTACTACACTGTGCGTTTCTTATATTCTAAGTTTTTCAGTGCAACTCACTCATATACTATGTACTACACTGTGCATTTCTTATATTCTAAGTTTTTCATTGCAACTCACTCATATACTATGTACTACACTGTGCGTTTCTTATATTCTAAGTTTTTCAGTGCAACTCACTCATATACTATGTACGACACTCTGCGTTTCTTATATTCTAAGTTTTTCAGTGCAACTCTCTCATATACTATGTACTACACTGTGCGTTTCTTATATTCTAAGTTTTTCAGTGCAACTCACTCATATACTATGTACTACACTGTGCGTTTCTTATATTTTAAGTTTTTCAGTGCAACTCACTCATATACTATGTACTACACTGTGCATTTCGTGTAATGCGGGTTTTCCAGTAAATTCTAAGTTTTTTAGTGCAACTCACTCATATACTATGTACTACACTGTGCGTTTCTTAAATTCTAAGTTTTTCAGTGCAACTCACTCATATACTATGTACTACACTGTGCGTTTCTTAAATTCTAAGTTTTTCAGTGCAACTCACTCATATACTATGTACTACACTGTGCGTTTCTTATATTCTAAGTTTTTCAGTGCAACTCACTCATATACTATGTACTACACTGTGCGTTTCTTATATTCTAAGTTTTTCAGTGCAACTCACTCATACTATGTACTACACTGTGCATTTCGTGTAATGCGGGTTTTTCAGTAAATTCTAAGTTTTTTAGTGCAACTCACTCATATACTATGTACTACACTGTGCGTTTCTTATATTCTAAGTTTTTCAGTGCAACTCACTCATATACTATGTACTACACTTTGCGTTTCTTATATTCTAAGTTTTTCAGTGCAACTCACTCATATACTATGTACTACACTGTGTGTTTCTTATATTCTAAGTTTTTCAGTGCAACTCACTCATATACTATGTACTACACTGTGCGTTTCTTGTATTCTAAGTTTTTCAGTGCAACTCACTCATATACTATGTACTACACTGTGCGTTTCTTATATTCTAAGTTTTTCAGTGCAACTCACTCATATACTATGTACTACACTGTGCATTTCGTGTAATACGGGTTTTTCAGTAAATTCTAAGTTTTTTAGTGCAACTCACTCATATACTATGTACTACACTGTGCGTTTCTTAAATTCTAAGTTTTTCAGTGCAACTCTCTCATATACTATGTACTACACTGTGCGTTTCTTATATTCTAAGTTTTTCAGTGCAACTCACTCATATAATATGTACTACACTGTGCGTTTCTTATATTCTAAGTTTTTCAGTGCAACTCACTCATATACTATGTACTACACTGTGCGTTTCTTATATTCTAAGTTTTTCAGTGCAACTCACTCATATACTATGTACTACACTGTGCGCTTCTTATATTCTAACTTTTTCAGTGCAACTCACTCATATACTATGTACTACACTGTGCGTTTCTTATATTCTAAGTTTTTCAGTGCAACTCACTCATATACTATGTACTACACTGTGCGTTTCTTATATTCTAAGTTTTTCAGTGCAACTCACTCATATACTATGTACTACACTGTGCGTTTCTTAAATTCTAAGTTTTTCAGTGCAACTCACTCATATACTATGTACTACACTGTGCGTTTCTTATATTCTAAGTTTTTCAGTGCAACTCACTCATATACTATGTACTACACTGTGCGTTTCTTATATTCTAAGTTTTTCAGTGCAACTCACTCATATACTATGTACTACACTGTGCATTTCGTGTAATGCGGGTTTTTCAGTAAATTCTAAGTTTTTCAGTGCAACTCACTCATATACTATGTACTACACTGTGCGTTTCTTATATTCTAAGTTTTTCAGTGCAACTCACTCATATACTATGTACTACACTGTGCATTTCGTGTAATGCGGGTTTTTCAGTAAATTCTAAGTTTTTCAGTGCAACTCACTCATATACTATGTACTACACTGTGCGTTTCTTATATTCTAAGTTTTTCAGTGCAACTCACTCATATACTATGTACAACACTCTGCGTTTCTTATATTCTAAGTTTTTCAGTGCAACTCACTCATATACTATGTACTACACTGTGCGTTTCTTATATTCTAAGTTTTTCAGTGCAACTCACTCATATACTATGTACTACACTGTGCATTTCTTATATTCTAAGTTTTTCATTGCAACTCACTCATATACTATGTACTACACTGTGCGTTTCTTATATTCTAAGTTTTTCAGTGCAACTCACTCATATACTATGTACTACACTCTGCGTTTCTTATATTCTAAGTTTTTCAGTGCAACTCTCTCATATACTATGTACTACACTGTGCGTTTCTTATATTCTAAGTTTTTCAGTGCAACTCACTCATATACTATGTACTACACTGTGCGTTTCTTATATTTTAAGTTTTTCAGTGCAACTCACTCATATACTATGTACTACACTGTGCATTTCATGTAATGCGGGTTTTCCAGTAAATTCTAAGTTTTTTAGTGCAACTCACTCATATACTATGTACTACACTGTGCGTTTCTTAAATTCTAAGTTTTTCAGTGCAACTCACTCATATACTATGTACTACACTGTGCGTTTCTTATATTCTAAGTTTTTCAGTGCAACTCACTCATATACTATGTACTACACTGTGCGTTTCTTATATTCTAAGTTTTTCAGTGCAACTCACTCATACTATGTACTACACTGTGCATTTCGTGTAATGCGGGTTTTTCAGTAAATTCTAAGTTTTTTAGTGCAACTCACTCATATACTATGTACTACACTGTGCGCTTCTTATATTCTAACTTTTTCAGTGCAACTCACTCATATACTATGTACTACACTGTGCGTTTCTTATATTCTAAGTTTTTCAGTGCAACTCACTCATATACTATGTACTACACTGTGCGTTTCTTATATTCTAAGTTTTTCAGTGCAACTCACTCATATACTATGTACTACACTGTGCATTTCTTATATTCTAAGTTTTTCATTGCAACTCACTCATATACTATGTACTACACTGTGCGTTTCTTATATTCTAAGTTTTTCAGTGCAACTCACTCATATACTATGTACGACACTCTGCGTTTCTTATATTCTAAGTTTTTCAGTGCAACTCTCTCATATACTATGTACTACACTGTGCGTTTCTTATATTCTAAGTTTTTCAGTGCAACTCACTCATATACTATGTACTACACTGTGCGTTTCTTATATTTTAAGTTTTTCAGTGCAACTCACTCATATACTATGTACTACACTGTGCATTTCGTGTAATGCGGGTTTTCCAGTAAATTCTAAGTTTTTTAGTGCAACTCACTCATATACTATGTACTACACTGTGCGTTTCTTAAATTCTAAGTTTTTCAGTGCAACTCACTCATATACTATGTACTACACTGTGCGTTTCTTAAATTCTAAGTTTTTCAGTGCAACTCACTCATATACTATGTACTACACTGTGCGTTTCTTATATTCTAAGTTTTTCAGTGCAACTCACTCATATACTATGTACTACACTGTGCGTTTCTTGTATTCTAAGTTTTTCAGTGCAACTCACTCATATACTATGTACTACACTGTGCGTTTCTTATATTCTAAGTTTTTCAGTGCAACTCACTCATATACTATGTACTACACTGTGCATTTCGTGTAATACAAGTTTTTCAGTAAATTCTAAGTTTTTTAGTGCAACTCACTCATATACTATGTACTACACTGTGCGTTTCTTAAATTCTAAGTTTTTCAGTGCAACTCTCTCATATACTATGTACTACACTGTGCGTTTCTTATATTCTAAGTTTTTCAGTGCAACTCACTCATATACTATGTACTACACTGTGCGTTTCTTATATTCTAAGTTTTTCAGTGCAACTCACTCATATACTATGTACTACACTGTGCGTTTCTTAAATTCTAAGTTTTTCAGTGCAACTCACTCATATACTATGTACTACACTGTGCGTTTCTTATATTCTAAGTTTTTCAGTGCAACTCACTCATATACTATGTACTACACTGTGCGTTTCTTATATTCTAAGTTTTTCAGTGCAACTCACTCATATACTATGTACTACACTGTGCGTTTCTTATATTCTAAGTTTTTCAGTGCAACTCACTCATATACTATGTACTACACTGTGCATTTCGTGTAATGCGGGTTTTTCAGTAAATTCTAAGTTTTTCAGTGCAACTCACTCATATACTATGTACTACACTGTGCGTTTCTTATATTCTAAGTTTTTCAGTGCAACTCACTCATATACTATGTACAACACTCTGCGTTTCTTATATTCTAAGTTTTTCAGTGCAACTCACTCATATACTATGTACTACACTGTGCGTTTCTTATATTCTAAGTTTTTCAGTGCAACTCACTCATATACTATGTACTACACTGTGCATTTCTTATATTCTAAGTTTTTCATTGCAACTCACTCATATACTATGTACTACACTGTGCGTTTCTTATATTCTAAGTTTTTCAGTGCAACTCACTCATATACTATGTACGACACTCTGCGTTTCTTATATTCTAAGTTTTTCAGTGCAACTCTCTCATATACTATGTACTACACTGTGCGTTTCTTATATTCTAAGTTTTTCAGTGCAACTCACTCATATACTATGTACTACACTGTGCGTTTCTTATATTTTAAGTTTTTCAGTGCAACTCACTCATATACTATGTACTACACTGTGCATTTCGTGTAATGCGGGTTTTCCAGTAAATTCTAAGTTTTTTAGTGCAACTCACTCATATACTATGTACTACACTGTGCGTTTCTTAAATTCTAAGTTTTTCAGTGCAACTCACTCATATACTATGTACTACACTGTGCGTTTCTTAAATTCTAAGTTTTTCAGTGCAACTCACTCATATACTATGTACTACACTGTGCGTTTCTTATATTCTAAGTTTTTCAGTGCAACTCACTCATATACTATGTACTACACTGTGCGTTTCTTATATTCTAAGTTTTTCAGTGCAACTCACTCATACTATGTACTACACTGTGCATTTCGTGTAATGCGGGTTTTTCAGTAAATTCTAAGTTTTTTAGTGCAACTCACTCATATACTATGTACTACACTGTGCGTTTCTTATATTCTAAGTTTTTCAGTGCAACTCACTCATATACTATGTACTACACTTTGCGTTTCTTATATTCTAAGTTTTTCAGTGCAACTCACTCATATACTATGTACTACACTGTGCATTTCTTATATTCTAAGTTTTTCAGTGCAACTCACTCATATACTATGTACTACACTGTGCGTTTCTTGTATTCTAAGTTTTTCAGTGCAACTCACTCATATACTATGTACTACACTGTGCGTTTCTTATATTCTAAGTTTTTCAGTGCAACTCACTCATATACTATGTACTACACTGTGCATTTCGTGTAATACGGGTTTTTCAGTAAATTCTAAGTTTTTTAGTGCAACTCACTCATATACTATGTACTACACTGTGCGTTTCTTAAATTCTAAGTTTTTCAGTGCAACTCACTCATATACTATGTACTACACTGTGCGTTTCTTATATTCTAAGTTTTTCAGTGCAACTCACTCATATACTATGTACTACACTGTGCGTTTCTTATATTCTAAGTTTTTCAATGCAACTCACTCATATACTATGTACTACACTGTGCGTTTCTTATATTCTAAGTTTTTCAGTGCAACTCACTCATATACTATGTACTACACTGTGAGCTTCTTATATTCTAACTTTTTCAGTGCAACTCACTCATATACTATGTACTACACTGTGCGTTTCTTATATTCTAAGTTTTTCAGTGCAACTCACTCATATACTATGTACTACACTGTGCGTTTCTTATATTCTAAGTTTTTCAGTGCAACTCACTCATATACTATGTACTACACTGTGCGTTTCTTAAATTCTAAGTTTTTCAGTGCAACTCACTCATATACTATGTACTACACTGTGCGTTTCTTATATTCTAAGTTTTTCAGTGCAACTCACTCATATACTATGTACTACACTGTGCGTTTCTTATATTCTAAGTTTTTCAGTGCAACTCACTCATATACTATGTACTACACTGTGCATTTCGTGTAATGCGGGTTTTTCAGTAAATTCTAAGTTTTTCAGTGCAACTCACTCATATACTATGTACTACACTGTGCGTTTCTTATATTCTAAGTTTTTCAGTGCAACTCACTCATATACTATGTACAACACTCTGCGTTTCTTATATTCTAAGTTTTTCAGTGCAACTCACTCATATACTATGTACTACACTGTGCGTTTCTTATATTCTAAGTTTTTCAGTGCAACTCACTCATATACTATGTACTACACTGTGCATTTCTTATATTCTAAGTTTTTCATTGCAACTCACTCATATACTATGTACTACACTGTGCGTTTCTTATATTCTAAGTTTTTCAGTGCAACTCACTCATATACTATGTACGACACTCTGCGTTTCTTATATTCTAAGTTTTTCAGTGCAACTCTCTCATATACTATGTACTACACTGTGCGTTTCTTATATTCTAAGTTTTTCAGTGCAACTCACTCATATACTATGTACTACACTGTGCGTTTCTTATATTTTAAGTTTTTCAGTGCAACTCACTCATATACTATGTACTACACTGTGCATTTCGTGTAATGCGGGTTTTTGAGTAAATTCTAAGTTTTTCAGTGCAACTCACTCATATACTATGTACTACACTGTGCGTTTCTTATATTCTAAATTTTTCAGTGCAACTCACTCATATACTATGCACTACACTGTGCGTTTCTTATATTCTAAGTTTTTCAGTGCAACTCACTCATATACTATGTACTACACTGTGCGTTTCTTATATTCTAAGTTTTTCAGTGCAACTCACTCATATACTATGTACTACACTGTGCGTTTCTTATATTCTAAGTTTTTCATTGCAACTCACTCATATACTATGTACTACACTGTGCGTTTCTTATATTCTAAGTTTTTCAGTGCAACTCACTCATATACTATGTACTACACTGTGCATTTCGTGTAATGCGGGTTTTTCAGTAAATTCTAAGTTTTTCAGTGCAACTCACTCATATACTATGTACTACACTGTGCGTTTCTTATATTCTAAGTTTTTCAGTGCAACTCACTCATATACTATGTACTACACTTAGCATTTCTTATATTCTAAGTTTTTCAGTGCAACTCACTCATATACTATGTACTACACTGTGCGTTTCTTATATTCTAAGTTTTTCAGTGCAACTCACTCATATACTATGTACTACACTGTGCGTTTCTTATATTCTAAGTTTTTCAGTGCAACTCACTCATATACTATGTACTACACTGTGCGTTTCTTATATTCTAAGTTTTTCAGTGCAACTCACTCATATACTATGTACTACACTGTGCGTTTCTTATATTCTAAGTTTTTCAGTGCAACTCACTCATATACTATGTACTACACTGTGCGTTTCTTATATTCTAAGTTTTTCAGTGCAACTCACTCATATACTATGTACTACACTGTGCATTTCGTGTAATGCGGGTTTTCCAGTAAATTCTAAGTTTTTTAGTGCAACTCACTCATATACTATGTACTACACTGTGCGTTTCTTAAATTCTAAGTTTTTCAGTGCAACTCACTCATATACTATGTACTACACTGTGCGTTTCTTATATTCTAAGTTTTTCAGTGCAACTCACTCATATACTATGTACTACACTGTGCGTTTCTTATATTCTAAGTTTTTCAGTGCAACTCACTCATATACTATGTACTACACTGTGCGTTTCTTATATTCTAAGTTTTTCAGTGCAACTCACTCATATACTATGTACTACACTGTGCATTTCGTGTAATACGGGTTTTTCAGTAAATTCTAAGTTTTTTAGTGCAACTCACTCATATACTATGTACTACACTGTGCGTTTCTTAAATTCTAAGTTTTTCAGTGCAACTCACTCATATACTATGTACTACACTGTGCGTTTCTTATATTCTAAGTTTTTCAGTGCAACTCACTCATATAATATGTACTACACTGTGCGTTTCTTATATTCTAAGTTTTTCAGTGCAACTCACTCATATACTATGTACTACACTGTGCGTTTCTTATATTCTAAGTTTTTCAGTGCAACTCACTCATATACTATGTACTACACTGTGCGCTTCTTATATTCTAACTTTTTCAGTGCAACTCACTCATATACTATGTACTACACTGTGCGTTTCTTATATTCTAAGTTTTTCAGTGCAACTCACTCATATACTATGTACTACACTGTGCGTTTCTTATATTCTAAGTTTTTCAGTGCAACTCACTCATATACTATGTACTACACTCTGCGTTTCTTATATTCTAAGTTTTTCAGTGCAACTCACTCATATACTATGTACTACACTGTGCGTTTCTTATATTCTAAGTTTTTCAGTGCAACTCACTCATATACTATGTACTACACTGTGCGTTTCTTATATTCTAAGTTTTTCAGTGCAACTCACTCATATACTATGTACTACACTGTGCGTTTCTTATATTCTAAGTTTTTCAGTGCAACTCACTCATATACTATGTACTACACTGTGCATTTCGTGTAATGCGGGTTTTCCAGTAAATTCTAAGTTTTTTAGTGCAACTCACTCATATACTATGTACTACACTGTGCGTTTCTTAAATTCTAAGTTTTTCAGTGCAACTCACTCATATACTATGTACTACACTGTGCGTTTCTTATATTCTAAGTTTTTCAGTGCAACTCACTCATATACTATGTACTACACTGTGCGTTTCTTATATTCTAAGTTTTTCAGTGCAACTCACTCATATACTATGTACTACACTGTGCGTTTCTTATATTCTAAGTTTTTCAGTGCAACTCACTCATATACTATGTACTACACTGTGCGTTTCTTATATTCTAAGTTTTTCAGTGCAACTCACTCATATACTATGTACTACACTGTGCATTTCGTGTAATACGGGTTTTTCAGTAAATTCTAAGTTTTTTAGTGCAACTCACTCATATACTATGTACTACACTGTGCGTTTCTTAAATTCTAAGTTTTTCAGGGCAACTCACTCATATACTATGTACTACACTGTGCGTTTCTTATATTCTAAGTTTTTCAGTGCAACTCACTCATATAATATGTACTACACTGTGCGTTTCTTATATTCTAAGTTTTTCAGTGCAACTCACTCATATACTATGTACTACACTGTGCGTTTCTTATATTCTAAGTTTTTCAGTGCAACTCACTCATATACTATGTACTACACTGTGCGCTTCTTATATTCTAACTTTTTCAGTGCAACTCACTCATATACTATGTACTACACTGTGCGTTTCTTATATTCTAAGTTTTTCAGTGCAACTCACTCATATACTATGTACTACACTGTGCGTTTCTTATATTCTAACTTTTTCAGTGCAACTCACTCATATACTATGTACTACACTGTGCGTTTCTTAAATTCTAAGTTTTTCAGTGCAACTCACTCATATACTATGTACTACACTGTGCGTTTCTTATATTCTAAGTTTTTCAGTGCAACTCACTCATATACTATGTACTACACTGTGCGTTTCTTATATTCTAAGTTTTTCAGTGCAACTCACTCATATACTATGTACTACACTGTGCGTTTCTTATATTCTAAGTTTTTCAGTGCAACTCACTCATATACTATGTACTACACTGTGCATTTCGTGTAATGCGGGTTTTTCAGTAAATTCTAAGTTTTTCAGTGCAACTCACTCATATACTATGTACTACACTGTGCGTTTCTTATATTCTAAGTTTTTCAGTGCAACTCACTCATATACTATGTACAACACTCTGCGTTTCTTATATTCTAAGTTTTTCAGTGCAACTCACTCATATACTATGTACTACACTGTGCGTTTCTTATATTCTAAGTTTTTCAGTGCAACTCACTCATATACTATGTACTACACTGTGCATTTCTTATATTCTAAGTTTTTCATTGCAACTCACTCATATACTATGTACTACACTGTGCGTTTCTTATATTCTAAGTTTTTCAGTGCAACTCACTCATATACTATGTACTACACTGTGCGTTTCTTATATTCTAAGTTTTTCAGTGCAACTCACTCATATACTATGTACTACACTGTGCGTTTCTTATATTCTAAGTTTTTCAGTGCAACTCTCTCATATACTATGTACTACACTGTGCGTTTCTTATATTCTAAGTTTTTCAGTGCAACTCACTCATATACTATGTACTACACTGTGCGTTTCTTATATTTTAAGTTTTTCAGTGCAACTCACTCATATACTATGTACTACACTGTGCATTTCGTGTAATGCGGGTTTTTCAGTAAATATAAGTTTTTCAGTGCAACTCACTCATATACTATGTACTACACTGTGCGTTTCTTATATTCTAAATTTTTCAGTGCAACTCACTCATATACTATGCACTACACTGTGCATTTCTTATATTCTAAGTTTTTCATTGCAACTCACTCATATACTATGTACTACACTGTGCGTTTCTTATATTCTAAATTTTTCAGTGCAACTCACTCATATACTATGTACTACACTGTGCATTTCTTATATTCTAAGTTTTTCATTGCAACTCACTCATATACTATGTACTACACTGTGCATTTCGTGTAATGCGGGTTTTTCAGTAAATTCAAAGTTTTTCAGTGCAACTCACTCATATACTATGTACTACACTGTGCGTTTCTTATATTCTAAGTTTTTCAGTGCAACTCACTCATATACTATGTACTACACTGTGCGTTTCTTATACTGTAAGTTTTTCAGTGCAACTCACTCATATACTATGTACTACGCTGTGCGTTTCTTATATTCTAAGTTTTTCAGTGCAACTCACTCATATACTATGTACTACACTGTGCATTTCGTGTAATGCGGGTTTTTCAGTAAATTCTAAGTTTTTCAGTGCAACTCACTCATATACTATGTACTACACTGTGCGTTTCTTATATTCTAAGTTTTTCAGTGCAACTCACTCATATACTATGTACTACACTGTGCGTTTCTTATATTCTAAGTTTTTCAGTGCAACTCACTCATATACTATGTACTATACTGTGCATTTCTTATATTCTAAGTTTTTCAGTGCAACTCACTCATATACTATGTACTACACTGTGCGTTTATTATATTTTAAGTTTTTCAGTGCAACTCACTCATATACTATGTACTACACTGTGCATTTCGTGTAATGCGGGTTTTTCAGTAAATTCTAAGTTTTTCAGTGCAACTCACTCATATACTATGTACTACACTGTGCGTTTCTTATATTCTAAATTTTTCAGTGCAACTCACTCATATACTATGTACTACACTGTGCGTTTCTTATATTCTAAGTTTTTCAGTGCAACTCACTCATATACTATGTACTACACTGTGCGTTTCTTATATTCTAAGTTTTTCAGTGCAACTCACTCATATACTATGTACTACACTGTGCGTTTCTTATATTCTAAGTTTTTCAGTGCAACTCACTCATATACTATGTACTACACTGTGCGTTTCTTATATTCTAAGTTTTTCAGTGCAACTCACTCATATACTATGTATTACACTGTGCATTTCGTGTAATGCGGGTTTTTCAGTAAATTCTAAGTTTTTCAGTGCAACTCACTCATATACTATGTACTACACTGTGCGTTTCTTATATTCTAAGTTTTTCAGTGCAACTCACTCATATACTATGTACTACACTGTGCGTTTCTTATATTCTAAGTTTTTCAGTGCAACTCACTCATATACTATGTACTACACTGTGCGTTTCTTATATTCTAAGTTTTTCAGTGCAACTCACTCATATACTATGTACTACACTGTGCGTTTCTTATATTCTAAGTTTTTCAGTGCAACTCACTCATATACTATGTACGACACTCTGCGTTTCTTATATTCTAAGTTTTTCAGTGCAAATCTCTCATATACTATGTACTACACTGTGCGTTTCTTATATTCTAAGTTTTTCAGTGCAACTCACTCATATACTATGTACTACACTGTGCGTTTCTTATATTTTAAGTTTTTCAGTGCAACTCACTCATATACTATGTACTACACTGTGCATTTCGTGTAATGCGGGTTTTTCAGTAAATTCTAAGTTTTTCAGTGCAACTCACTCATATACTATGTACTACACTGTGCGTTTCTTATATTCTAAATTTTTCAGTGCAACTCACTCATATACTATGTACTACACTGTGCGTTTCTTATATTCTAAGTTTTTCAGTGCAACTCACTCATATACTATGTACTACACTGTGCGTTTCTTATATTCTAAGTTTTTCAGTGCAACTCACTCATATACTATGTACTACACTGTGCGTTTCTTATATTCTAAGTTTTTCAGTGCAACTCACTCATATACTATGTACTACACTGTGCGTTTCTTATATTCTAAGTTTTTCAGTGCAACTCACTCATATACTATGTACTACACTGTGCGTTTCTTATATTCTAAGTTTTTCAGTGCAACTCACTCATATACTATGTACTACACGGTGCATTTCGTGTAATGCGGTTTTTCCAGTAAATTCTAAGTTTTTTAGTGCAACTCACTCATATACTATGTACTACACTGTGCGTTTCTTAAATTCTAAGTTTTTCAGTGCAACTCACTCATATACTATGTACTACACTGTGCGTTTCTTAAATTCTAAGTTTTTCAGTGCAACTCACTCATATACTATGTACTACACTGTCCGTTTCTTATATTCTAAGTTTTTCAGTGCAACTCACTCATATACTATGTACTACACTGTGCGTTTCTTATATTCTAAGTTTTTCAGTGCAACTCACTCATATACTATGTACTACACTGTGCATTTCGTGTAATGCGGGTTTTTCAGTAAATTCTAAGTTTTTCAGTGCAACTCACTCATATACTATGTACTACACTGTGCGTTTCTTATATTCTAAGTTTTTCAGTGCAACTCACTCATAAACTATGTACTACACTGTGCTTTTCTTATACTCTAAGTTTTTCAGTGCAACTCACTCATATACTATGTACTACACTGTGCGTTTCTTATATTCTAAGTTTTTCAGTGCAACTCACTCATATACTATGTACTACACTGTGCGTTTCTTATATTCTAAGTTTTTCAGTGCAACTCACTCATATACTATGTACTACACTGTGCGTTTCTTATATTCTAAGTTTTTCAGTGCAACTCACTCATATACTATGTACTACACTGTGCGTTTCTTATATTCTACGTTTTTCAGTGCAACTCACTCATATACTATGTACTACACTGTGCATTTCGTGTAATGCGGGTTTTCCAGTAAATTCTAAGTTTTTCAGTGCAACTCACTCATATACTATGTACTACACTGTGCGTTTCTGAAATTCTAAGTTTTTCAGTGCAACTCACTCATATACTATGTACTACACTGTGCGTTTCTTATATTCTAAGTTTTTCAGTGCAACTCACTCATATACTATGTACTACACTGTGCGTTTCTTATATTCTAAGTTTTTCAGTGCAACTCACTCATACTATGTACTACACTGTGCATTTCGTGTAATGCGGGTTTTTCAGTAAATTCTAAGTTTTTTAGTGCAACTCACTCATATACTTTGTACTACACTGTGCGTTTCTTATATTCTAAGTTTTTCAGTGCAACTCACTCATATACTATGTACGACACTCTGCGTTTCTTATATTCTAAGTTTTTCAGTGCAAATCTCTCATATACTATGTACTACACTGTGCGTTTCTTATATTCTAAGTTTTTCAGTGCAACTCACTCATATACTATGTACTACACTGTGCGTTTCTTATATTTTAAGTTTTTCAGTGCAACTCACTCATATACTATGTACTACACTGTGCATTTCGTGTAATGCGGGTTTTTCAGTAAATTCTAAGTTTTTCAGTGCAACTCACTCATATACTATGTACTACACTGTGCGTTTCTTATATTCTAAATTTTTCAGTGCAACTCACTCATATACTATGTACTACACTGTGCGTTTCTTATATTCTAAGTTTTTCAGTGCAACTCACTCATATACTATGTACTACACTGTGCGTTTCTTATATTCTAAGTTTTTCAGTGCAACTCACTCATATACTATGTACTACACTGTGCGTTTCTTATATTCTAAGTTTTTCAGTGCAACTCACTCATATACTATGTACTACACTGTGCGTTTCTTATATTCTAAGTTTTTCAGTGCAACTCACTCATATACTATGTACTACACTGTGCGTTTCTTATATTCTAAGTTTTTCAGTGCAACTCACTCATATACTATGTACTACACGGTGCATTTCGTGTAATGTGGTTTTTCCAGTAAATTCTAAGTTTTTTAGTGCAACTCACTCATATACTATGTACTACACTGTGCGTTTCTTAAATTCTAAGTTTTTCAGTGCAACTCACTCATATAGTATGTACTACACTGTGCGTTTCTTAAATTCTAAGTTTTTCAGTGCAACTCACTCATATACTATGTACTACACTGTCCGTTTCTTATATTCTAAGTTTTTCAGTGCAACTCACTCATATACTATGTACTACACTGTGCGTTTCTTATATTCTAAGTTTTTCAGTGCAACTCACTCATATACTATGTACTACACTGTGCATTTCGTGTAATGCGGGTTTTTCAGTAAATTCTAAGTTTTTCAGTGCAACTCACTCATATACTATGTACTACACTGTGCGTTTCTTATATTCTAAGTTTTTCAGTGCAACTCACTCATAAACTATGTACTACACTGTGCTTTTCTTATACTCTAAGTTTTTCAGTGCAACTCACTCATATACTATGTACTACACTGTGCGTTTCTTATATTCTAAGTTTTTCAGTGCAACTCACTCATATACTATGTACTACACTGTGCGTTTCTTATATTCTAAGTTTTTCAGTGCAACTCACTCATATACTATGTACTACACTGTGCGTTTCTTATATTCTAAGTTTTTCAGTGCAACTCACTCATATACTATGTACTACACTGTGCGTTTCTTATATTCTACGTTTTTCAGTGCAACTCACTCATATACTATGTACTACACTGTGCATTTCGTGTAATGCGGGTTTTCCAGTAAATTCTAAGTTTTTCAGTGCAACTCACTCATATACTATGTACTACACTGTGCGTTTCTGAAATTCTAAGTTTTTCAGTGCAACTCACTCATATACTATGTACTACACTGTGCGTTTCTTATATTCTAAGTTTTTCAGTGCAACTCACTCATATACTATGTACTACACTGTGCGTTTCTTATATTCTAAGTTTTTCAGTGCAACTCACTCATACTATGTACTACACTGTGCATTTCGTGTAATGCGGGTTTTTCAGTAAATTCTAAGTTTTTTAGTGCAACTCACTCATATACTTTGTACTACACTGTGCGTTTCTTATATTCTAAGTTTTTCAGTGCAACTCACTCATATACTATGTACTACACTGTGCGTTTCTTATATTCTAAGTTTTTCAGTGCAACTCACTCATATACTATGTACTACACTGTGCGTTTCTTATATTCTAAGTTTTTCAGTGCAACTCACTCATATACTATGTACTACACTGTGCGTTTCTTATATTCTAAGTTTTTCAGTGCAACTCACTCATATACTATGTACTACACTGTGCGTTTCTTATATTCTAAGTTTTTCAGTGCAACTCACTCATATACTATGTACTACACTGTGCGTTTCTTATATTCTAAGTTTTTCAGTGCAACTCACTCATATACTATGTACTACACTGTGCGTTTCTTATATTCTAAGTTTTTCAGTGCAACTCACTCATATACTATGTACTACACTGTGCGTTTCTTATATTCTAAGTTTTTCAGTGCAACTCACTCATATACTATGTACGACACTCTGCGTTTCTTATATTCTAAGTTTTTCAGTGCAACTCTCTCATATACTATGTACTACACTGTGCGTTTCTTATATTCTAAGTTTTTCAGTGCAACTCACTCATATACTATGTACTACACTGTGCGTTTCTTATATTTTAAGTTTTTCAGTGCAACTCACTCATATACTATGTACTACACTGTGCATTTCGTGTAATGCGGGTTTTTCAGTAAATTCTAAGTTTTTCAGTGCAACTCACTCATATACTATGTACTACACTGTGCGTTTCTTATATTCTAAGTTTTTCAGTGCAACTCACTCATATACTATGTACTACACTGTGCGTTTCTTATATTCTAAGTTTTTCAGTGCAACTCACTCATATACTATGTACTACACTGTGCGTTTCTTATATTCTAAGTTTTTCAGTGCAACTCACTCATATACTATGTACTACACTGTGCATTTCGTGTAATACGGGTTTTTCAGTAAATTCTAAGTTTTTTAGTTCAACTCACTCATATACTATGTACTACACTGTGCGTTTCTTAAATTCTAAGTTTTTCAGTGCAACTCACTCATATACTATGTACTACACTGTGCATTTCGTGTAATGCGGGTTTTTCAGTAAATTCTAAGTTTTTCAGTGCAACTCACTCATATACTATGTACTACACTGTGCGTTTCTTATATTCTAAGTTTTTCAGTGCAACTCACTGATATACTATGTACTACACTGTGCGTTTCTTATATTCTAAGTTTTTCAGTGCAACTCACTCATATACTATGTACTACACTGTGTGCTTCTTATATTCTAAGTTTTTCAGTGCAACTCACTCATATACTATGTACTACACTGTGCGCTTCTTATATTCTAACTTTTTCAGTGCAACTCACTCATATACTATGTACTACACTGTGCGTTTCTTATATTCTAAGTTTTTCAGTGCAACTCACTCATATACTATGTACTACACTGTGCGTTTCTTATATTCTAAGTTTTTCAGTGCAACTCACTCATATACTATGTACTACACTGTGCGTTTCTTAAATTCTAAGTTTTTCAGTGCAACTCACTCATATACTATGTACTACACTGTGCGTTTCTTATATTCTAAGTTTTTCAGTGCAACTCACTCATATACTATGTACTACACTGTGCGTTTCTTATATTCTAAGTTTTTCAGTGCAACTCACTCATATACTATGTACTACACTGTGCGTTTCTTATATTCTAAGTTTTTCAGTGCAACTCACTCATATACTATGTACTACACTGTGCGTTTCTTATATTCTAAGTTTTTCAGTGCAACTCACTCATATACTATGTACGACACTCTGCGTTTCTTATATTCTAAGTTTTTCAGTGCAACTCTCTCATATACTATGTACTACACTGTGCGTTTCTTATATTCTAAGTTTTTCAGTGCAACTCACTCATATACTATGTACTACACTGTGCGTTTCTTATATTTTAAGTTTTTCAGTGCAACTCACTCATATACTATGTACTACACTGTGCATTTCGTGTAATGCGGGTTTTTCAGTAAATTCTAAGTTTTTCAGTGCAACTCACTCATATACTATGTACTACACTGTGCGTTTCTTATATTCTAAATTTTTCAGTGCAACTCACTCATATACTATGTACTACACTGTGCGTTTCTTATATTCTAAGTTTTTCAGTGCAACTCACTCATATACTATGTACTACACTGTGCGTTTCTTATATTCTAAGTTTTTCAGTGCAACTCACTCATATACTATGTACTACACTGTGCGTTTCTTATATTCTAAGTTTTTCAGTGCAACTCACTCATATACTATGTACTACACTGTGCATTTCGTGTAATGCGGGTTTTTCAGTAAATTCTAAGTTTTTCAGTGCAACTCACTCATATACTATGTACTACACTGTGCGTTTCTTATATTCTAAGTTTTTCAGTGCAACTCACTCATATACTATGTACTACACTGTGCGTTTCTTATACTGTAAGTTTTTCAGTGCAACTCACTCATATACTATGTACTACACTGTGCGTTTCTTATATTCTAAGTTTTTCAGTGCAACTCACTCATATACTATGTACTACACTGTGCATTTCGTGTAATGCGGGTTTTTCAGTAAATTCTAAGTTTTTCAGTGCAACTCACTCATATACTATGTACTACACTGTGCGTTTCTTATATTCTAAGTTTTTCAGTGCAACTCACTCATATACTATGTACTACACTGTGCGTTTCTTATATTCTAAGTTTTTCAGTGCAACTCACTCATATACTATGTACTACACTGTGCATTTCTTATATTCTAAGTTTTTCAGTGCAACTCACTCATATACTATGTACTACACTGTGCGTTTATTATATTTTAAGTTTTTCAGTGCAACTCACTCATATACTATGTACTACACTGTGCATTTCGTGTAATGCGGGTTTTTCAGTAAATTCTAAGTTTTTCAGTGCAACTCACTCATATACTATGTACTACACTGTGCGTTTTTTATATTCTAAGTTTTTCAGTGCAACTCACTCATATACTATGTACTACACTGTGCGTTTCTTATGTTCTAAGTTTTTCAGTGCAACTCACTCATATACTATGTACTACACTGTGCGTTTCTAATATTCTAAGTTTTTCAGTGCAACTCACTCATATACTATGTACTACACTGTGCATTTCGTGTAATGCGGGTTTTTCAGTAAATTCTAAGTGTTTCAGTGCAACTCACTCATATACTATGTACTACACTGTGCGTTTCTTATATTCTAAGTTTTTCAGTGCAACTCACTCATATACTATGTACTACACTGTGCGTTTCTTATACTCTAAGTTTTTCAGTGCAACTCACTCATATACTATGTACTACACTGTGCGTTTCTTATATTCTAAGTTTTTCAGTGCAACTCACTCATATACTATGTACTACACTGTGCATTTCGTGTAATGCGGGTTTTTCAGTAAATTCTAAGTTTTTTAGTGCAACTCACTCATATACTATGTACTACACTGTGCGTTTCTGAAATTCTAAGTTTTTCAGTGCAACTCACTCATATACTATGTACTACACTGTGCGTTTCTTAAATTCTAAGTTTTTCAGTGCAACTCACTCATATACTATGTACTACACTGTGCGTTTCTTATATTCTAAGTTTTTCAGTGCAACTCACTCATATACTATGTACTACACTGTGCGTTTCTTATATTCTAAGTTTTTCAGTGCAACTCACTCATACTATGTACTACACTGTGCATTTCGTGTAATGCGGGTTTGTCAGTAAATTCTAAGTTTTTTAGTGCAACTCACTCATATACTTTGTACTACACTGTGCGTTTCTTAAATTCTAAGTTTTTCAGTGCAACTCACTCATATACTATGTACTACACTGTGCATTTCGTGTAATGCGGGTTTTTCAGTAAATTCTAAGTTTTTCAGTGCAACTCACTCATATACTATGTACTACACTGTGCGTTTCTTATATTCTAAGTTTTTCAGTGCAACTCACTCATATACTATGTACTACACTGTGCGTTTCTTATATTCTAAGTTTTTCAGTGCAACTCACTCATATACTATGTACTACACTGTGTGCTTCTTATATTCTAAGTTTTTCAGTGCAACTCACTCATATACTATGTACTACACTGTGCGCTTCTTATATTCTAACTTTTTCAGTGCAACTCACTCATATACTATGTACTACACTGTGCGTTTCTTATATTCTAAGTTTTTCAGTGCAACTTACTCATATACTATGTACTACACTGTGCGTTTCTTATATTCTAAGTTTTTCAGTGCAACTCACTCATATACTATGTACTACACTGTGCGTTTCTTAAATTCTAAGTTTTTCAGTGCAACTCACTCATATACTATGTACTACACTGTGCGTTTCTTATATTCTAAGTTTTTCAGTGCAACTCACTCATATACTATGTACTACACTGTGCGTTTCTTATATTCTAAGTTTTTCAGTGCAACTCACTCATATACTATGTACTACACTGTGCGTTTCTTATATTCTAAGTTTTTCAGTGCAACTCACTCATATACTATGTACTACACTGTGCGTTTCTTATATTCTAAGTTTTTCAGTGCAACTCACTCATATACTATGTACGACACTCTGCGTTTCTTATATTCTAAGTTTTTCAGTGCAACTCTCTCATATACTATGTACTACACTGTGCGTTTCTTATATTCTAAGTTTTTCAGTGCAACTCACTCATATACTATGTACTACACTGTGCGTTTCTTATATTTTAAGTTTTTCAGTGCAACTCACTCATATACTATGTACTACACTGTGCATTTCGTGTAATGCGGGTTTTTCAGTAAATTCTAAGTTTTTCAGTGCAACTCACTCATATACTATGTACTACACTGTGCGTTTCTTATATTCTAAGTTTTTCAGTGCAACTCACTCATATACTATGTACTACACTGTGCGTTTCTTATATTCTAAGTTTTTCAGTGCAACTCACTCATATACTATGTACTACACTGTGCATTTCGTGTAATACGGGTTTTTCAGTAAATTCTAAGTTTTTTAGTTCAACTCACTCATGTACTATGTACTACACTGTGCGTTTCTTAAATTCTAAGTTTTTCAGTGCAACTCACTCATATACTATGTACTACACTGTGCATTTCGTGTAATGCGGGTTTTTCAGTAAATTCTAAGTTTTTCAGTGCAACTCACTCATATACTATGTACTACACTGTGCGTTTCTTATATTCTAAGTTTTTAAGTGCAACTCACTCATATACTATGTACTACACTGTGCGTTTCTTATATTCTAAGTTTTTCAGTGCAACTCACTCATATACTATGTACTACACTGTGTGCTTCTTATATTCTAAGTTTTTCAGTGCAACTCACTCATATACTATGTACTACACTGTGCGCTTCTTATATTCTAACTTTTTCAGTGCAACTCACTCATATACTATGTACTACACTGTGCGTTTCTTATATTCTAAGTTTTTCAGTGCAACTCACTCATATACTATGTACTACACTGTGCGTTTCCTATATTCTAAGTTTTTCAGTGCAACTCACTCATATACTATGTACTACACTGTGCGTTTCTTAAATTCTAAGTTTTTCAGTGCAACTCACTCATATACTATGTACTACACTGTGCGTTTCTTATATTCTAAGTTTTTCAGTGCAACTCACTCATATACTATGTACTACACTGTGCGTTTCTTATATTCTAAGTTTTTCAGTGCAACTCACTCATATACTATGTACTACACTGTGCGTTTCTTATATTCTAAGTTTTTCAGTGCAACTCACTCATACTATGTACTACACTGTGCATTTCGTGTAATGCGGGTTTGTCAGTAAATTCTAAGTTTTTTAGTGCAACTCACTCATATACTTTGTACTACACTGTGCGTTTCTTATATTCTAAGTTTTTCAGTGCAACTCACTCATATACTATGTACTACACTGTGCGTTTCTTATATTCTAAGTTTTTCAGTGCAACTCACTCATATACTATGTACTACACTGTGCGTTTCTTATATTCTAAGTTTTTCAGTGCAACTCACTCATATACTATGTACTACACTGTGCGTTTCTTATATTCTAAGTTTTTCAGTGCAACTCACTCATATACTATGTACTACACTGTGCGTTTCTTATATTCTAAGTTTTTCAGTGCAACTCACTCATATACTATGTACTACACTGTGCATTTCGTGTAATACGGGTTTTTCAGTAAATTCTAAGTTTTTTAGTTCAACTCACTCATGTACTATGTACTACACTGTGCGTTTCTTAAATTCTAAGTTTTTCAGTGCAACTCACTCATATACTATGTACTACACTGTGCATTTCGTGTAATGCGGGTTTTTCAGTAAATTCTAAGTTTTTCAGTGCAACTCACTCATATACTATGTACTACACTGTGCGTTTCTTATATTCTAAGTTTTTCAGTGCAACTCACTCATATACTATGTACTACACTGTGCGTTTCTTATATTCTAAGTTTTTCAGTGCAACTCACTCATATACTATGTACTACACTGTGCGTTTCTTATATTCTAAGTTTTTCAGTGCAACTCACTCATATACTATGTACTACACTGTGCGTTTCTTATATTCTAAGTTTTTCAGTGCAACTCACTCATATACTATGTACTACACTGTGTGCTTCTTATATTCTAAGTTTTTCAGTGCAACTCACTCATATACTATGTACTACACTGTGCGCTTCTTATATTCTAACTTTTTCAGTGCAACTCACTCATATACTATGTACTACACTGTGCGTTTCTTATATTCTAAGTTTTTCAGTGCAACTCACTCATATACTATGTACTACACTGTGCGTTTCTTATATTCTAAGTTTTTCAGTGCAACTCACTCATATACTATGTACTACACTGTGCGTTTCTTAAATTCTAAGTTTTTCAGTGCAACTCACTCATATACTATGTACTACACTGTGCGTTTCTTATATTCTAAGTTTTTCAGTGCAACTCACTCATATACTATGTACGACACTCTGCGTTTCTTATATTCTAAGTTTTTCAGTGCAACTCTCTCATATACTATGTACTACACTGTGCGTTTCTTATATTCTAAGTTTTTCAGTGCAACTCACTCATATACTATGTACTACACTGTGCGTTTCTTATATTTTAAGTTTTTCAGTGCAACTCACTCATATACTATGTACTACACTGTGCATTTCGTGTAATGCGGGTTTTTCAGTAAATTCTAAGTTTTTCAGTGCAACTCACTCATATACTATGTACTACACTGTGCGTTTCTTATATTCTAAATTTTTCAGTGCAACTCACTCATATACTATGTACTACACTGTGCGTTTCTTATATTCTAAGTTTTTCAGTGCAACTCACTCATATACTATGTACTACACTGTGCGTTTCTTATATTCTAAGTTTTTCAGTGCAACTCACTCATATACTATGTACTACACTGTGCGTTTCTTATATTCTAAGTTTTTCAGTGCAACTCACTCATATACTATGTACTACACTGTGCGTTTCTTATATTCTAAGTTTTTCAGTGCAACTCACTCATATACTATGTACTACACTGTGCATTTCGTGTAATACGGGTTTTTCAGTAAATTCTAAGTTTTTTAGTTCAACTCACTCATGTACTATGTACTACACTGTGCGTTTCTTAAATTCTAAGTTTTTCAGTGCAACTCACTCATATACTATGTACTACACTGTGCATTTCGTGTAATGCGGGTTTTTCAGTAAATTCTAAGTTTTTCAGTGCAACTCACTCATATACTATGTACTACACTGTGCGTTTCTTATATTCTAAGTTTTTCAGTGCAACTCACTCATATACTATGTACTACACTGTGCGTTTCTTATATTCTAAGTTTTTCAGTGCAACTCACTCATATACTATGTACTACACTGTGTGCTTCTTATATTCTAAGTTTTTCAGTGCAACTCACTCATATACTATGTACTACACTGTGCGCTTCTTATATTCTAACTTTTTCAGTGCAACTCACTCATATACTATGTACTACACTGTGCGTTTCTTATATTCTAAGTTTTTCAGTGCAACTCACTCATATACTATGTACTACACTGTGCGTTTCCTATATTCTAAGTTTTTCAGTGCAACTCACTCATATACTATGTACTACACTGTGCGTTTCTTAAATTCTAAGTTTTTCAGTGCAACTCACTCATATACTATGTACTACACTGTGCGTTTCTTATATTCTAAGTTTTTCAGTGCAACTCACTCATATACTATGTACTACACTGTGCGTTTCTTATATTCTAAGTTTTTCAGTGCAACTCACTCATATACTATGTACTACACTGTGCGTTTCTTATATTCTAAGTTTTTCAGTGCAACTCACTCATATACTATGTACTACACTGTGCGTTTCTTATATTCTAAGTTTTTCAGTGCAACTCACTCATATACTATGTACGACACTCTGCGTTTCTTATATTCTAAGTTTTTCAGTGCAAATCTCTCATATACTATGTACTACACTGTGCGTTTCTTATATTCTAAGTTTTTCAGTGCAACTCACTCATATACTATGTACTACACTGTGCGTTTCTTATATTTTAAGTTTTTCAGTGCAACTCACTCATATACTATGTACTACACTGTGCATTTCGTGTAATGCGGGTTTTTCAGTAAATTCTAAGTTTTTCAGTGCAACTCACTCATATACTATTTACTACACTGTGCGTTTCTTATATTCTAAATTTTTCAGTGCAACTCACTCATATACTATGTACTACACTGTGCGTTTCTTATATTCTAAGTTTTTCAGTGCAACTCACTCATATACTATGTACTACACTGTGCGTTTCTTATATTCTAAGTTTTTCAGTGCAACTCACTCATATACTATGTACTACACTGTGCGTTTCTTATATTCTAAGTTTTTCAGTGCAACTCACTCATATACTATGTACTACACTGTGCATTTCGTGTAATGCGGGTTTTTCAGTAAATTCTAAGTTTTTCAGTGCAACTCACTCATATACTATGTACTACACTGTGCGTTTCTTATATTCTAAGTTTTTCAGTGCAACTCACTCATATACTATGTACTACACTGTGCGTTTCTTATACTGTAAGTTTTTCAGTGCAACTCACTCATATACTATGTACTACACTGTGCGTTTCTTATATTCAAAGTTTTTCAGTGCAACTCACTCATATACTATGTACTACACTGTGTATTTCGTGTAATGCGGGTTTTTCAGTAAATTCTAAGTTTTTCAGTGCAACTCACTCATATACTATGTACTACACTGTGCGTTTCTTATATTCTAAGTTTTTCAGTGCAACTCACTCATATACTATGTACTACACTGTGCGTTTCTTATATTCTAAGTTTTTCAGTGCAACTCACTCATATACTATGTACTACACTGTGCATTTCTTATATTCTAAGTTTTTCAGTGCAACTCACTCATATACTATGTACTACACTGTGCGTTTATTATATTTTAAGTTTTTCAGTGCAACTCACTCATATACTATGTACTACACTGTGCATTTCGTGTAATGCGGGTTTTTCAGTAAATTCTAAGTTTTTCAGTGCAACTCACTCATATACTATGTACTACACTGTGCGTTTCTTATATTCTAAGTTTTTCAGTGCAACTCACTCATATACTATGTACTACACTGTGCGTTTCTTATGTTCTAAGTTTTTCAGTGCAACTCACTCATATACTATGTACTACACTGTGCGTTTCTAATATTCTAAGTTTTTCAGTGCAACTCACTCATATACTATGTACTACACTGTGCATTTCGTGTAATGCGGGTTTTTCAGTAAATTCTAAGTTTTTCAGTGCAACTCACTCATATACTATGTACTACACTGTGCGTTTCTTATATTCTAAGTTTTTCAGTGCAACTCACTCATATACTATGTACTACACTGTGCGTTTCTTATACTCTAAGTTTTTCAGTGCAACTCACTCATATACTATGTACTACACTGTGCGTTTCTTATATTCTAAGTTTTTCAGTGCAACTCACTCATATACTATGTACTACACTGTGCATTTTGTGTAATGCGGGTTTTTCAGTAAATTCTAAGTTTTTCAGTGCAACTCACTCATATACTATGTACTACACTGTGCGTTTCTTATATTCTAAATTTTTCAGTGCAACTCACTCATATACTATGTACTACACTGTGCGTTTCTTATATTCTAAGTTTTTCAGTGCAACTCACTCATATACTATGTACTACACTGAGCATTTCTTATATTCTAAGTTTTTCAGTGCAACTCACTCATATACTATGTACTACACTGTGCGTTTCTTATATTCTAAGTTTTTCAGTGCAACTCACTCATATACTATGTACTACACTGTGCGTTTCTTATATTCTAAGTTTTTCAGTGCAACTCACTCATATACTATGTACTACACTGTGCGTTTCTTATATTCTAAGTTTTTCAGTGCAACTCACTCATATAGTATGTACTACACTGTGCGTTTCTTATATTCTAAGTTTTTCAGTGCAACTCACTCATATACTATGTACTACACTGTGCGTTTCTTATATTCTAAGTTTTTCAGTGCAACTCACTCATATACTATGTACTACACGGTGCATTTCGTGTAATGCGGGTTTTCCAGTAAATTCTAAGTTTTTTAGTGCAACTCACTCATATACTATGTACTACACTGTGCGTTTCTTAAATTCTAAGTTTTTCAGTGCAACTCACTCATATAGTATGTACTACAATGTGCGTTTCTTAAATTCTAAGTTTTTCAGTGCAACTCACTCATATACTATGTACTACACTGTGCGTTTCTTATATTCTAAGTTTTTCAGTGCAACTCACTCATATATTATGTACTACACTGTGCGTTTCTTATATTCTAAGTTTTTCAGTGCAACTCACTCATATACTATGTACTACACTGTGCATTTCGTGTAATGCGGGTTTTTCAGTAAATTCTAAGTTTTTCAGTGCAACTCACTCATATACTATGTACTACACTGTGCGTTTCTTATATTCTAAGTTTTTCAGTGCAACTCACTCATATACTATGTACTACACTGTGCGTTTCTTATACTCTAAGTTTTTCAGTGCAACTCACTCATATACTATGTACTACACTGTGCGTTTCTTATATTCTAAGTTTTTCAGTGCAACTCACTCATATACTATGTACTACACTGTGCATTTCGTGTAATGCGGGTTTTTCAGTAAATTCTAAGTTTTTCAGTGCAACTCACTCATATACTATGTACTACACTGTGCGTTTCTTATATTCTAAGTTTTTCAGTGCAACTCACTCATATACTATGTACTACACTGAGCGTTTCTTATATTCTAAGTTTTTCAGTGCAACTCACTCATATACTATGTACTACACTGTGCGTTTTTTATATTCTAAGTTTTTCAGTGCAACTCACTCATATACTATGTACTACACTGTGCGTTTCTTATATTCTAAGTTTTTCAGTGCAACTCACTCATATACTATGTACTACACTGTGCGTTTCTTATATTCTAAGTTTTTCAGTGCAACTCACTCATATACTATGTACTACACTGTGCGTTTCTTATATTCTAAGTTTTTCAGTGCAACTCACTCATATACTATGTACTACACTGTGCGTTTCTTATATTCTAAGTTTTTCAGTGCAACTCACTCATATACTATGTACTACACTGTGCATTTCGTGTAATGCGGGTTTTCCAGTAAATTCTAAGTTTTTTAGTGCAACTCAATCATATACTATGTACTACACTGTGCGTTTCTTAAATTCTAAGTTTTTCAGTGCAACTCACTCATATACTATGTACTACACTGTGCGTTTCTTAAATTCTAAGTTTTTCAGTGCAACTCACTCATATACTATGTACTACACTGTGCGTTTCTTATATTCTAAGTTTTTCAGTGCAACTCACTCATATACTATGTACTACACTGTGCGTTTCTTATATTCTAAGTTTTTCAGTGCAACTCACTCATACTATGTACTACACTGTGCATTTCGTGTAATGCGGGTTTTTCAGTAAATTCTAAGTTTTTCAGTGCAACTCACTCATATACTATGTACTACACTGAGCATTTCTTATATTCTAAGTTTTTCAGTGCAACTCACTCATATACTATGTACTACACTGTGCGTTTCTTATATTCTAAGTTTTTCAGTGCAACTCACTCATATACTATGTACTACACTGTGCGTTTCTTATATTCTAAGTTTTTCAGTGCAACTCACTCATATACTATGTACTACACTGTGCGTTTCTTATATTCTAAGTTTTTCAGTGCAACTCACTCATATACTATGTACTACACTGTGCGTTTCTTATATTCTAAGTTTTTCAGTGCAACTCACTCATATACTATGTACTACACTGTGCGTTTCTTATATTCTAAGTTTTTCAGTGCAACTCACTCATATACTATGTACTACACGGTGCATTTCGTGTAATGCGGGTTTTCCAGTAAATTCTAAGTTTTTTAGTGCAACTCACTCATATACTATGTACTACACTGTGCGTTTCTTAAATTCTAAGTTTTTCAGTGCAACTCACTCATATAGTATGTACTACAATGTGCGTTTCTTAAATTCTAAGTTTTTCAGTGCAACTCACTCATATACTATGTACTACACTGTGCGTTTCTTATATTCTAAGTTTTTCAGTGCAACTCACTCATATATTATGTACTACACTGTGCGTTTCTTATATTCTAAGTTTTTCAGTGCAACTCACTCATATACTATGTACTACACTGTGCATTTCGTGTAATGCGGGTTTTTCAGTAAATTCTAAGTTTTTCAGTGCAACTCACTCATATACTATGTACTACACTGTGCGTTTCTTATATTCTAAGTTTTTCAGTGCAACTCACTCATATACTATGTACTACACTGTGCGTTTCTTATACTCTAAGTTTTTCAGTGCAACTCACTCATATACTATGTACTACACTGTGCGTTTCTTATATTCTAAGTTTTTCAGTGCAACTCACTCATATACTATGTACTACACTGTGCATTTCGTGTAATGCGGGTTTTTCAGTAAATTCTAAGTTTTTCAGTGCAACTCACTCATATACTATGTACTACACTGTGCGTTTCTTATATTCTAAGTTTTTCAGTGCAACTCACTCATATACTATGTACTACACTGAGCGTTTCTTATATTCTAAGTTTTTCAGTGCAACTCACTCATATACTATGTACTACACTGTGCGTTTCTTATATTCTAAGTTTTTCAGTGCAACTCACTCATATACTATGTACTACACTGTGCTTTTCTTATATTCTAAGTTTTTCAGTGCAACTCACTCATATACTATGTACTACACTGTGCGTTTCTTATATTCTAAGTTTTTCAGTGCAACTCACTCATATACTATGTACTACACTGTGCGTTTCTTATATTCTAAGTTTTTCAGTGCAACTCACTCATATACTATGTACTACACTGTGCGTTTCTTATATTCTAAGTTTTTCAGTGCAACTCACTCATATACTATGTACTACACTGTGCATTTCGTGTAATGCGGGTTTTCCAGTAAATTCTAAGTTTTTTAGTGCAACTCAATCATATACTATGTACTACACTGTGCGTTTCTTAAATTCTTAGTTTTTCAGTGCAACTCACTCATATACTATGTACTACACTGTGCGTTTCTTAAATTCTAAGTTTTTCAGTGCAACTCACTCATATACTATGTACTACACTGTGCGTTTCTTATATTCTAAGTTTTTCAGTGCAACTCACTCATATACTATGTACTACACTGTGCGTTTCTTATATTCTAAGTTTTTCAGTGCAACTCACTCATACTATGTACTACACTGTGCATTTCGTGTAATGCGGGTTTTTCAGTAAATTCTAAGTTTTTTAGTGCAACTCACTCATATACTATGTACTACACTGTGCGTTTCTTATATTCTAAGTTTTTCAGTGCAACTCACTCATATACTAGTACTACACTGTGCGTTTCTTATATTCTAAGTTTTTCAGTGCAACTCACTCATATACTATGTACTACACGGTGCATTTCGTGTAATGCGGGTTTTCCAGTAAATTCTAAGTTTTTTAGTGCAATTCACTCATATACTATGTACTACACTGTGCGTTTCTTAAATTCTAAGTTTTTCAGTGCAACTCACTCTTATAGTATGTACTACACTGTGCGTTTCTTAAATTCTAAATTTTTCAGTGCAACTCACTCATATACTATGTACTACACTGAGCATTTCTTATATTCTAAGTTTTTCAGTGCAACTCACTCATATACTATGTACTACACTGTGCGTTTCTTATATTCTAAGTTTTTCAGTGCAACTCACTCATATACTATGTACTACACTGTGCGTTTCTTATATTCTAAGTTTTTCAGTGCAACTCACTCATATACTATGTACTACACTGTGCGTTTCTTATATTCTAAGTTTTTCAGTGCAACTCACTCATATACTATGTACTACACTGTGCGTTTCTTATATTCTAAGTTTTTCAGTGCAACTCACTCATATACTATGTACTACACGGTGCATTTCGTGTAATGCGGGTTTTCCAGTAATTCTAAGTTTTTTAGTGCAACTCACTCATATAATATGTACTACACTGTGCGTTTCTTAAATTCTAAGTTTTTCAGTGCAACTCACTCATATAGTATGTACTACACTGTGCGTTTCTTAAATTCTAAGTTTTTCAGTGCAACTCACTCATATACTATGTACTACACTGTGCGTTTCTTATATTCTAAGTTTTTCAGTGCAACTCACTCATATATTATGTACTACACTGTGCGTTTCTTATATTCTAAGTTTTTCAGTGCAACTCACTCATATACTATGTACTACACTGTGCATTTCGTGTAATGCGGGTTTTTCAGTAAATTCTAAGTTTTTCAGTGCAACTCACTCATATACTATGTACTACACTGTGCGTTTCTTATATTCTAAGTTTTTCAGTGCAACTCACTCATATACTATGTACTACACTGTGCGTTTCTTATACTCTAAGTTTTTCAGTGCAACTCACTCATATACTATGTACTACACTGTGCGTTTCTTATATTCTAAGTTTTTCAGTGCAACTCACTCATATACTATGTACTACACTGTGCATTTCGTGTAATGCGGGTTTTTCAGTAAATTCTAAGTTTTTCAGTGCAACTCACTCATATACTATGTACTACACTGTGTGTTTCTTATATTCTAAGTTTTTCAGTGCAACTCACTCATATACTATGTACTACACTGAGCATTTCTTATATTCTAAGTTTTTCAGTGCAACTCACTCATATACTATGTACTACACTGTGCGTTTCTTATATTCTAAGTTTTTCAGTGCAACTCACTCATATACTATGTACTACACTGTGCGTTTCTTATATTCTAAGTTTTTCAGTGCAACTCACTCATATACTATGTACTACACTGTGCGTTTCTTATATTCTAAGTTTTTCAGTGCAACTCACTCATATACTATGTACTACACTGTGCATTTCGTGTAATGCGGGTTTTCCAGTAAATTCTAAGTTTTTTAGTGCAACTCACTCATATACTATGTACTACACTGTGCGTTTCTTAAATTCTAAGTTTTTCAGTGCAACTCACTCATATACTATGTACTACACTGTGCGTTTCTTAAATTCTAAGTTTTTCAGTGCAACTCACTCATATACTATGTACTACACTGTGCGTTTCTTATATTCTAAGTTTTTCAGTGCAACTCACTCATATACTATGTACTACACTGTGCGTTTCTTATATTCTAAGTTTTTCAGTGCAACTCACTCATACTATGTACTACACTGTGCATTTCGTGTAATGCGGGTTTTTCAGTAAATTCTAAGTTTTTTAGTGCAACTCACTCATATACTATGTACTACACTGTGCGTTTCTTATATTCTAAGTTTTTCAGTGCAACTCACTCATATACTATGTACTACACTGTGCGTTTCTTATATTCTAAGTTTTTCAGTGCAACTCACTCATATACTATGTACTACACGGTGCATTTCGTGTAATGCGGGTTTTCCAGTAAATTCTAAGTTTTTTAGTGCAACTCACTCATATACTATGTACTACACTGTGCGTTTCTTAAATTCTAAGTTTTTCAGTGCAACTCACTCATATACTATGTACTACACTGTGCGTTTCTTATATTCTAAGTTTTTCAGTGCAACTCACTCATATACTATGTAATACACTGTGCATTTCGTGTAATGCGGGTTTTTCAGTAAATTCTAAGTTTTTCAGTGCAACTCACTCATATACTATGTACTACACTGTGCGTTTCTTATATTCTAAGTTTTTCAGTGCACCTCACTCATATACTATGTACTACACTGAGCATTTCTTATATTCTAAGTTTTTCAGAGCAACTCACTCATATAATATGTACTACACTGTGCGTTTCTTATATTCTAAGTTTTTCAGTGCAACTCACTCATATACTATGTACTACACTGTGCGTTTCTTATATTCTAAGTTTTTCAGTGCAACTCACTCATATACTATGTACTACACTGTGCGTTTCTTATATTCTAAGTTTTTCAGTGCAACTCACTCATATACTATGTACTACACTGTGCGTTTCTTATATTCTAAGTTTTTCAGTGCAACTCACTCATATACTATGTACTACACTGTGCGTTTCTTATATTCTAAGTTTTTCAGTGCAACTCACTCATATACTATGTACTACACTGTGCATTTCGTGTAATGCGGGTTTTCCAGTAAATTCTAAGTTTTTTAGTGCAACTCACTCATATACTATGTACTACACTGTGCGTTTCTTAAATTCTAAGTTTTTCAGTGCAACTCACTCATATACTATGTACTACACTGTGCGTTTCTTATACTGTAAGTTTTTCAGTGCAACTCACTCATATACTATGTACTACGCTGTGCGTTTCTTATATTCTAAGTTTTTCAGTGCAACTCACTCATATACTATGTACTACACTGTGCATTTCGTGTAATGCGGGTTTTTCAGTAAATTCTAAGTTTTTCAGTGCAACTCACTCATATACTATGTACTACACTGTGCGTTTCTTATATTCTAAGTTTTTCAGTGCAACTCACTCATATACTATGTACTACACTGTGCATTTCTTATATTCTAAGTTTTTCAGTGCAACTCACTCATATACTATGTACTATACTGTGCATTTCTTATATTCTAAGTTTTTCAGTGCAACTCACTCATATACTATGTACTACACTGTGCGTTTCTTATATTCTAAGTTTTTCAGTGCAACTCACTCATATACTATGTACTACACTGTGCGTTTCTTATATTCTAAGTTTTTCAGTGCAACTCACTCATACTATGTACTACACTGTGCATTTCGTGTAATGCGGGTTTTTCAGTAAATTCTAAGTTTTTTAGTGCAACTCACTCATATACTATGTACTACACTGTGCGTTTCTTATATTCTAAGTTTTTCAGTGCAACTCACTCATATACTAGTACTACACTGTGCGTTTCTTATATTCTAAGTTTTTCAGTGCAACTCACTCATATACTATGTACTACACGGTGCATTTCGTGTAATGCGGGTTTTCCAGTAAATTCTAAGTTTTTTAGTGCAATTCACTCATATACTATGTACTACACTGTGCGTTTCTTAAATTCTAAGTTTTTCAGTGCAACTCACTCTTATAGTATGTACTACACTGTGCGTTTCTTAAATTCTAAATTTTTCAGTGCAACTCACTCATATACTATGTACTACACTGAGCATTTCTTATATTCTAAGTTTTTCAGTGCAACTCACTCATATACTATGTACTACACTGTGCGTTTCTTATATTCTAAGTTTTTCAGTGCAACTCACTCATATACTATGTACTACACTGTGCGTTTCTTATATTCTAAGTTTTTCAGTGCAACTCACTCATATACTATGTACTACACTGTGCGTTTCTTATATTCTAAGTTTTTCAGTGCAACTCACTCATATACTATGTACTACACTGTGCGTTTCTTATATTCTAAGTTTTTCAGTGCAACTCACTCATATACTATGTACTACACGGTGCATTTCGTGTAATGCGGGTTTTCCAGTAAATTCTAAGTTTTTTAGTGCAACTCACTCATATAATATGTACTACACTGTGCGTTTCTTAAATTCTAAGTTTTTCAGTGCAACTCACTCATATAGTATGTACTACACTGTGCGTTTCTTAAATTCTAAGTTTTTCAGTGCAACTCACTCATATACTATGTACTACACTGTGCGTTTCTTATATTCTAAGTTTTTCAGTGCAACTCACTCATATATTATGTACTACACTGTGCGTTTCTTATATTCTAAGTTTTTCAGTGCAACTCACTCATATACTATGTACTACACTGTGCATTTCGTGTAATGCGGGTTTTTCAGTAAATTCTAAGTTTTTCAGTGCAACTCACTCATATACTATGTACTACACTGTGCGTTTCTTATATTCTAAGTTTTTCAGTGCAACTCACTCATATACTATGTACTACACTGTGCGTTTCTTATACTCTAAGTTTTTCAGTGCAACTCACTCATATACTATGTACTACACTGTGCGTTTCTTATATTCTAAGTTTTTCAGTGCAACTCACTCATATACTATGTACTACACTGTGCATTTCGTGTAATGCGGGTTTTTCAGTAAATTCTAAGTTTTTCAGTGCAACTCACTCATATACTATGTACTACACTGTGCGTTTCTTAAATTCTAAGTTTTTCAGTGCAACTCACTCATATACTATGTACTACACTGTGCGTTTCTTATATTCTAAGTTTTTCAGTGCAACTCACTCATATACTATGTACTACACTGTGCGTTTCTTATATTCTAAGTTTTTCAGTGCAACTCACTCATACTATGTACTACACTGTGCATTTCGTGTAATGCGGGTTTTTCAGTAAATTCTAAGTTTTTTAGTGCAACTCACTCATATACTATGTACTACACTGTGCGTTTCTTATATTCTAAGTTTTTCAGTGCAACTCACTCATATACTATGTACTACACTGTGCGTTTCTTATATTCTAAGTTTTTCAGTGCAACTCACTCATATACTATGTACTACACGGTGCATTTCGTGTAATGCGGGTTTTCCAGTAAATTCTAAGTTTTTTAGTGCAACTCACTCATATACTATGTACTACACTGTGCGTTTCTTAAATTCTAAGTTTTTCAGTGCAACTCACTCATATACTATGTACTACACTGTGCGTTTCTTATATTCTAAGTTTTTCAGTGCAACTCACTCATATACTATGTAATACACTGTGCATTTCGTGTAATGCGGGTTTTTCAGTAAATTCTAAGTTTTTCAGTGCAACTCACTCATATACTATGTACTACACTGTGCGTTTCTTATATTCTAAGTTTTTCAGTGCAACTCACTCATATACTATGTACTACACTGAGCATTTCTTATATTCTAAGTTTTTCAGAGCAACTCACTCATATAATATGTACTACACTGTGCGTTTCTTATATTCTAAGTTTTTCAGTGCAACTCACTCATATACTATGTACTACACTGTGCGTTTCTTATATTCTAAGTTTTTCAGTGCAACTCACTCATATACTATGTACTACATACACTGTGCGTTTCTTATATTCTAAGTTTTTCAGTGCAACTCACTCATATACTATGTACTACACTGTGCGTTTCTTATATTCTAAGTTTTTCAGTGCAACTCACTCATATACTATGTACTACACTGTGCGTTTCTTATATTCTAAGTTTTTCAGTGCAACTCACTCATATACTAGTACTACACTGTGCGTTTCTTATATTCTAAGTTTTTCAGTGCAACTCACTCATATACTATGTACTACACGGTGCATTTCGTGTAATGCGGGTTTTCCAGTAAATTCTAAGTTTTTTAGTGCAATTCACTCATATACTATGTACTACACTGTGCGTTTCTTAAATTCTAAGTTTTTCAGTGCAACTCACTCTTATAGTATGTACTACACTGTGCGTTTCTTAAATTCTAAATTTTTCAGTGCAACTCACTCATATACTATGTACTACACTGAGCATTTCTTATATTCTAAGTTTTTCAGTGCAACTCACTCATATACTATGTACTACACTGTGCGTTTCTTATATTCTAAGTTTTTCAGTGCAACTCACTCATATACTATGTACTACACTGTGCGTTTCTTATATTCTAAGTTTTTCAGTGCAACTCACTCATATACTATGTACTACACTGTGCGTTTTTTATATTCTAAGTTTTTCAGTGCAACTCACTCATATACTATGTACTACACTGTGCGTTTCTTATATTCTAAGTTTTTCAGTGCAACTCACTCATATACTATGTACTACACGGTGCATTTCGTGTAATGCGGGTTTTCCAGTAAATTCTAAGTTTTTTAGTGCAACTCACTCATATAATATGTACTACACTGTGCGTTTCTTAAATTCTAAGTTTTTCAGTGCAACTCACTCATATAGTATGTACTACACTGTGCGTTTCTTAAATTCTAAGTTTTTCAGTGCAACTCACTCATATACTATGTACTACACTGTGCGTTTCTTATATTCTAAGTTTTTCAGTGCAACTCACTCATATATTATGTACTACACTGTACGTTTCTTATATTCTAAGTTTTTCAGTGCAACTCACTCATATACTATGTACTACACTGTGCATTTCGTGTAATGCGGGTTTTTCAGTAAATTCTAAGTTTTTCAGTGCAACTCACTCATATACTATGTACTACACTGTGCGTTTCTTATATTCTAAGTTTTTCAGTGCAACTCACTCATATACTATGTACTACACTGTGCGTTTCTTATACTCTAAGTTTTTCAGTGCAACTCACTCATATACTATGTACTACACTGTGCGTTTCTTATATTCTAAGTTTTTCAGTGCAACTCACTCATATACTATGTACTACACTGTGCATTTCGTGTAATGCGGGTTTTTCAGTAAATTCTAAGTTTTTCAGTGCAACTCACTCATATACTATGTACTACACTGTGCGTTTCTTATATTCTAAGTTTTTCAGTGCAACTCACTCATATACTATGTACTACACTGTGCGTTTCTTATACTCTAAGTTTTTCAGTGCAACTCACTCATATACTATGTACTACACTGTGCGTTTCTTATATTCTAAGTTTTTCAGTGCAACTCACTCATATACTATGTACTACACTGTGCATTTCGTGTAATGCGGGTTTTTCAGTAAATTCTAAGTTTTTCAGTGCAACTCACTCATATACTATGTACTACACTGTGCGTTTCTTAAATTCTAAGTTTTTCAGTGCAACTCACTCATATACTATGTACTACACTGTGCGTTTCTTATATTCTAAGTTTTTCAGTGCAACTCACTCATATACTATGTACTACACTGTGCGTTTCTTATATTCTAAGTTTTTCAGTGCAACTCACTCATACTATGTACTACACTGTGCATTTCGTGTAATGCGGGTTTTTCAGTAAATTCTAAGTTTTTTAGTGCAACTCACTCATATACTATGTACTACACTGTGCGTTTCTTAAATTCTAAGTTTTTCAGTGCAACTCACTCATATACTATGTACTACACTGTGCGTTTCTTATATTCTAAGTTTTTCAGTGCAACTCACTCATATACTATGTACTACACGGTGCATTTCGTGTAATGCGGGTTTTCCAGTAAATTCTAAGTTTTTTAGTGCAACTCACTCATATACTATGTACTACACTGTGCGTTTCTTAAATTCTAAGTTTTTCAGTGCAACTCACTCATATACTATGTACTACACTGTGCGTTTCTTATATTCTAAGTTTTTCAGTGCAACTCACTCATATACTATGTAATACACTGTGCATTTCGTGTAATGCGGGTTTTTCAGTAAATTCTAAGTTTTTCAGTGCAACTCACTCATATACTATGTACTACACTGTGCGTTTCTTATATTCTAAGTTTTTCAGTGCAACTCACTCATATACTATGTACTACACTGAGCATTTCTTATATTCTAAGTTTTTCAGAGCAACTCACTCATATAATATGTACTACACTGTGCGTTTCTTATATTCTAAGTTTTTCAGTGCAACTCACTCATATACTATGTACTACACTGTGCGTTTCTTATATTCTAAGTTTTTCAGTGCAACTCACTCATATACTATGTACTACACTGTGCGTTTCTTATATTCTAAGTTTTTCAGTGCAACTCACTCATATACTATGTACTACACTGTGCGTTTCTTATATTCTAAGTTTTTCAGTGCAACTCACTCATATACTATGTACTACACTGTGCGTTTCTTATATTCTAAGTTTTTCAGTGCAACTCACTCATATACTAGTACTACACTGTGCGTTTCTTATATTCTAAGTTTTTCAGTGCAACTCACTCATATACTATGTACTACACGGTGCATTTCGTGTAATGCGGGTTTTCCAGTAAATTCTAAGTTTTTTAGTGCAATTCACTCATATACTATGTACTACACTGTGCGTTTCTTAAATTCTAAGTTTTTCAGTGCAACTCACTCTTATAGTATGTACTACACTGTGCGTTTCTTAAATTCTAAATTTTTCAGTGCAACTCACTCATATACTATGTACTACACTGAGCATTTCTTATATTCTAAGTTTTTCAGTGCAACTCACTCATATACTATGTACTACACTGTGCGTTTCTTATATTCTAAGTTTTTCAGTGCAACTCACTCATATACTATGTACTACACTGTGCGTTTCTTATATTCTAAGTTTTTCAGTGCAACTCACTCATATACTATGTACTACACTGTGCGTTTTTTATATTCTAAGTTTTTCAGTGCAACTCACTCATATACTATGTACTACACTGTGCGTTTCTTATATTCTAAGTTTTTCAGTGCAACTCACTCATATACTATGTACTACACGGTGCATTTCGTGTAATGCGGGTTTTCCAGTAAATTCTAAGTTTTTTAGTGCAACTCACTCATATAATATGTACTACACTGTGCGTTTCTTATATTCTAAGTTTTTCAGTGCAACTCACTCATATACTATGTACTACACTGTGCATTTCGTGTAATGCGGGTTTTTCAGTAAATTCTAAGTTTTTCAGTGCAACTCACTCATATACTATGTACTACACTGTGCGTTTCTTAAATTCTAAGTTTTTCAGTGCAACTCACTCATATACTATGTACTACACTGTGCGTTTCTTATATTCTAAGTTTTTCAGTGCAACTCACTCATATACTATGTACTACACTGTGCGTTTCTTATATTCTAAGTTTTTCAGTGCAACTCACTCATACTATGTACTACACTGTGCATTTCGTGTAATGCGGGTTTTTCAGTAAATTCTAAGTTTTTTAGTGCAACTCACTCATATACTATGTACTACACTGTGCGTTTCTTATATTCTAAGTTTTTCAGTGCAACTCACTCATATACTATGTACTACACTGTGCGTTTCTTATATTCTAAGTTTTTCAGTGCAACTCACTCATATACTATGTACTACACGGTGCATTTCGTGTAATGCGGGTTTTCCAGTAAATTCTAAGTTTTTTAGTGCAACTCACTCATATACTATGTACTACACTGTGCGTTTCTTAAATTCTAAGTTTTTCAGTGCAACTCACTCATATACTATGTACTACACTGTGCGTTTCTTATATTCTAAGTTTTTCAGTGCAACTCACTCATATACTATGTAATACACTGTGCATTTCGTGTAATGCGGGTTTTTCAGTAAATTCTAAGTTTTTCAGTGCAACTCACTCATATACTATGTACTACACTGTGCGTTTCTTATATTCTAAGTTTTTCAGTGCAACTCACTCATATACTATGTACTACACTGAGCATTTCTTATATTCTAAGTTTTTCAGAGCAACTCACTCATATAATATGTACTACACTGTGCGTTTCTTATATTCTAAGTTTTTCAGTGCAACTCACTCATATACTATGTACTACACTGTGCGTTTCTTATATTCTAAGTTTTTCAGTGCAACTCACTCATATACTATGTACTACATACACTGTGCGTTTCTTATATTCTAAGTTTTTCAGTGCAACTCACTCATATACTATGTACTACACTGTGCGTTTCTTATATTCTAAGTTTTTCAGTGCAACTCACTCATATACTATGTACTACACTGTGCGTTTCTTATATTCTAAGTTTTTCAGTGCAACTCACTCATATACTAGTACTACACTGTGCGTTTCTTATATTCTAAGTTTTTCAGTGCAACTCACTCATATACTATGTACTACACGGTGCATTTCGTGTAATGCGGGTTTTCCAGTAAATTCTAAGTTTTTTAGTGCAATTCACTCATATACTATGTACTACACTGTGCGTTTCTTAAATTCTAAGTTTTTCAGTGCAACTCACTCTTATAGTATGTACTACACTGTGCGTTTCTTAAATTCTAAATTTTTCAGTGCAACTCACTCATATACTATGTACTACACTGAGCATTTCTTATATTCTAAGTTTTTCAGTGCAACTCACTCATATACTATGTACTACACTGTGCGTTTCTTATATTCTAAGTTTTTCAGTGCAACTCACTCATATACTATGTACTACACTGTGCGTTTCTTATATTCTAAGTTTTTCAGTGCAACTCACTCATATACTATGTACTACACTGTGCGTTTTTTATATTCTAAGTTTTTCAGTGCAACTCACTCATATACTATGTACTACACTGTGCGTTTCTTATATTCTAAGTTTTTCAGTGCAACTCACTCATATACTATGTACTACACGGTGCATTTCGTGTAATGCGGGTTTTCCAGTAAATTCTAAGTTTTTTAGTGCAACTCACTCATATAATATGTACTACACTGTGCGTTTCTTAAATTCTAAGTTTTTCAGTGCAACTCACTCATATAGTATGTACTACACTGTGCGTTTCTTAAATTCTAAGTTTTTCAGTGCAACTCACTCATATACTATGTACTACACTGTGCGTTTCTTATATTCTAAGTTTTTCAGTGCAACTCACTCATATATTATGTACTACACTGTACGTTTCTTATATTCTAAGTTTTTCAGTGCAACTCACTCATATACTATGTACTACACTGTGCATTTCGTGTAATGCGGGTTTTTCAGTAAATTCTAAGTTTTTCAGTGCAACTCACTCATATACTATGTACTACACTGTGCGTTTCTTATATTCTAAGTTTTTCAGTGCAACTCACTCATATACTATGTACTACACTGTGCGTTTCTTATACTCTAAGTTTTTCAGTGCAACTCACTCATATACTATGTACTACACTGTGCGTTTCTTATATTCTAAGTTTTTCAGTGCAACTCACTCATATACTATGTACTACACTGTGCATTTCGTGTAATGCGGGTTTTTCAGTAAATTCTAAGTTTTTCAGTGCAACTCACTCATATACTATGTACTACACTGTGCGTTTCTTATATTCTAAGTTTTTCAGTGCAACTCACTCATATACTATGTACTACACTGTGCGTTTCTTATACTCTAAGTTTTTCAGTGCAACTCACTCATATACTATGTACTACACTGTGCGTTTCTTATATTCTAAGTTTTTCAGTGCAACTCACTCATATACTATGTACTACACTGTGCATTTCGTGTAATGCGGGTTTTTCAGTAAATTCTAAGTTTTTCAGTGCAACTCACTCATATACTATGTACTACACTGTGCGTTTCTTAAATTCTAAGTTTTTCAGTGCAACTCACTCATATACTATGTACTACACTGTGCGTTTCTTATATTCTAAGTTTTTCAGTGCAACTCACTCATATACTATGTACTACACTGTGCGTTTCTTATATTCTAAGTTTTTCAGTGCAACTCACTCATACTATGTACTACACTGTGCATTTCGTGTAATGCGGGTTTTTCAGTAAATTCTAAGTTTTTTAGTGCAACTCACTCATATACTATGTACTACACTGTGCGTTTCTTAAATTCTAAGTTTTTCAGTGCAACTCACTCATATACTATGTACTACACTGTGCGTTTCTTATATTCTAAGTTTTTCAGTGCAACTCACTCATATACTATGTACTACACGGTGCATTTCGTGTAATGCGGGTTTTCCAGTAAATTCTAAGTTTTTTAGTGCAACTCACTCATATACTATGTACTACACTGTGCGTTTCTTAAATTCTAAGTTTTTCAGTGCAACTCACTCATATACTATGTACTACACTGTGCGTTTCTTATATTCTAAGTTTTTCAGTGCAACTCACTCATATACTATGTAATACACTGTGCATTTCGTGTAATGCGGGTTTTTCAGTAAATTCTAAGTTTTTCAGTGCAACTCACTCATATACTATGTACTACACTGTGCGTTTCTTATATTCTAAGTTTTTCAGTGCAACTCACTCATATACTATGTACTACACTGAGCGTTTCTTATATTCTAAGTTTTTCAGTGCAACTCACTCATATACTATGTACTACACTGTGCGTTTCTTATATTCTAAGTTTTTCAGTGCAACTCACTCATATACTATGTACTACACTGTGCGTTTCTTATATTCTAAGTTTTTCAGTGCAACTCACTCATATACTATGTACTACACTGTGCGTTTCTTATATTCTAAGTTTTTCAGTGCAACTCACTCATATACTATGTACTACACTGTGCGTTTCTTATATTCTAAGTTTTTCAGTGCAACTCACTCATATACTATGTACTACACTGTGCGTTTCTTATATTCTAAGTTTTTCAGTGCAACTCACTCATATACTAGTACTACACTGTGCGTTTCTTATATTCTAAGTTTTTCAGTGCAACTCACTCATATACTATGTACTACACGGTGCATTTCGTGTAATGCGGGTTTTCCAGTAAATTCTAAGTTTTTTAGTGCAATTCACTCATATACTATGTACTACACTGTGCGTTTCTTAAATTCTAAGTTTTTCAGTGCAACTCACTCTTATAGTATGTACTACACTGTGCGTTTCTTAAATTCTAAATTTTTCAGTGCAACTCACTCATATACTATGTACTACACTGAGCATTTCTTATATTCTAAGTTTTTCAGTGCAACTCACTCATATACTATGTACTACACTGTGCGTTTCTTATATTCTAAGTTTTTCAGTGCAACTCACTCATATACTATGTACTACACTGTGCGTTTCTTATATTCTAAGTTTTTCAGTGCAACTCACTCATATACTATGTACTACACTGTGCGTTTTTTATATTCTAAGTTTTTCAGTGCAACTCACTCATATACTATGTACTACACTGTGCGTTTCTTATATTCTAAGTTTTTCAGTGCAACTCACTCATATACTATGTACTACACGGTGCATTTCGTGTAATGCGGGTTTTCCAGTAAATTCTAAGTTTTTTAGTGCAACTCACTCATATAATATGTACTACACTGTGCGTTTCTTAAATTCTAAGTTTTTCAGTGCAACTCACTCATATAGTATGTACTACACTGTGCGTTTCTTAAATTCTAAGTTTTTCAGTGCAACTCACTCATATACTATGTACTACACTGTGCGTTTCTTATATTCTAAGTTTTTCAGTGCAACTCACTCATATATTATGTACTACACTGTACGTTTCTTATATTCTAAGTTTTTCAGTGCAACTCACTCATATACTATGTACTACACTGTGCATTTCGTGTAATGCGGGTTTTTCAGTAAATTCTAAGTTTTTCAGTGCAACTCACTCATATACTATGTACTACACTGTGCGTTTCTTATATTCTAAGTTTTTCAGTGCAACTCACTCATATACTATGTACTACACTGTGCGTTTCTTATACTCTAAGTTTTTCAGTGCAACTCACTCATATACTATGTACTACACTGTGCGTTTCTTATATTCTAAGTTTTTCAGTGCAACTCACTCATATACTATGTACTACACTGTGCATTTCGTGTAATGCGGGTTTTTCAGTAAATTCTAAGTTTTTCAGTGCAACTCACTCATATACTATGTACTACACTGTGCGTTTCTTAAATTCTAAGTTTTTCAGTGCAACTCACTCATATACTATGTACTACACTGTGCGTTTCTTATATTCTAAGTTTTTCAGTGCAACTCACTCATATACTATGTACTACACTGTGCGTTTCTTATATTCTAAGTTTTTCAGTGCAACTCACTCATACTATGTACTACACTGTGCATTTCGTGTAATGCGGGTTTTTCAGTAAATTCTAAGTTTTTTAGTGCAACTCACTCATATACTATGTACTACACTGTGCGTTTCTTATATTCTAAGTTTTTCAGTGCAACTCACTCATATACTATGTACTACACTGTGCGTTTCTTATATTCTAAGTTTTTCAGTGCAACTCACTCATATACTATGTACTACACGGTGCATTTCGTGTAATGCGGGTTTTCCAGTAAATTCTAAGTTTTTTAGTGCAACTCACTCATATACTATGTACTACACTGTGCGTTTCTTAAATTCTAAGTTTTTCAGTGCAACTCACTCATATACTATGTACTACACTGTGCGTTTCTTATATTCTAAGTTTTTCAGTGCAACTCACTCATATACTATGTAATACACTGTGCATTTCGTGTAATGCGGGTTTTTCAGTAAATTCTAAGTTTTTCAGTGCAACTCACTCATATACTATGTACTACACTGTGCGTTTCTTATATTCTAAGTTTTTCAGTGCAACTCACTCATATACTATGTACTACACTGAGCATTTCTTATATTCTAAGTTTTTCAGAGCAACTCACTCATATAATATGTACTACACTGTGCGTTTCTTATATTCTAAGTTTTTCAGTGCAACTCACTCATATACTATGTACTACACTGTGCGTTTCTTATATTCTAAGTTTTTCAGTGCAACTCACTCATATACTATGTACTACACTGTGCGTTTCTTATATTCTAAGTTTTTCAGTGCAACTCACTCATATACTATGTACTACACTGTGCGTTTCTTATATTCTAAGTTTTTCAGTGCAACTCACTCATATACTATGTACTACACTGTGCGTTTCTTATATTCTAAGTTTTTCAGTGCAACTCACTCATATACTAGTACTACACTGTGCGTTTCTTATATTCTAAGTTTTTCAGTGCAACTCACTCATATACTATGTACTACACGGTGCATTTCGTGTAATGGGGGTTTTCCAGTAAATTCTAAGTTTTTTAGTGCAATTCACTCATATACTATGTACTACACTGTGCGTTTCTTAAATTCTAAGTTTTTCAGTGCAACTCACTCTTATAGTATGTACTACACTGTGCGTTTCTTAAATTCTAAATTTTTCAGTGCAACTCACTCATATACTATGTACTACACTGAGCATTTCTTATATTCTAAGTTTTTCAGTGCAACTCACTCATATACTATGTACTACACTGTGCGTTTCTTATATTCTAAGTTTTTCAGTGCAACTCACTCATATACTATGTACTACACTGTGCGTTTCTTATATTCTAAGTTTTTCAGTGCAACTCACTCATATACTATGTACTACACTGTGCGTTTTTTATATTCTAAGTTTTTCAGTGCAACTCACTCATATACTATGTACTACACTGTACGTTTCTTATATTCTAAGTTTTTCAGTGCAACTCACTCATATACTATGTACTACACTGTGCATTTCGTGTAATGCGGGTTTTTCAGTAAATTCTAAGTTTTTCAGTGCAACTCACTCATATACTATGTACTACACTGTGCGTTTCTTATATTCTAAGTTTTTCAGTGCAACTCACTCATATACTATGTACTACACTGTGCGTTTCTTATACTCTAAGTTTTTCAGTGCAACTCACTCATATACTATGTACTACACTGTGCGTTTCTTATATTCTAAGTTTTTCAGTGCAACTCACTCATATACTATGTACTACACTGTGCATTTCGTGTAATGCGGGTTTTTCAGTAAATTCTAAGTTTTTCAGTGCAACTCACTCATATACTATGTACTACACTGTGCGTTTCTTATATTCTAAGTTTTTCAGTGCAACTCACTCATATACTATGTACTACACTGAGCATTTCTTATATTCTAAGTTTTTCATTGCAACTCACTCATATACTATGTACTACACTGTGCGTTTCTTATATTCTAAGTTTTTCAGTGCAACTCACTCATATACTATGTACTACACTGTGCGTTTCTTATATTCTAAGTTTTTCAGTGCAACTCACTCATATACTATGTACTACACTGTGCGTTTCTTATATTCTAAGTTTTTCAGTGCAACTCACTCATATACTATGTACTACACTGTGCATTTCGTGTAATGCGGGTTTTCCAGTAAATTCTAAGTTTTTTAGTGCAACTCACTCATATACTATGTACTACACTGTGCGTTTCTTAAATTCTAAGTTTTTCAGTGCAACTCACTCATATACTATGTACTACACTGTGCGTTTCTTAAATTCTAAGTTTTTCAGTGCAACTCACTCATATACTATGTACTACACTGTGCGTTTCTTATATTCTAAGTTTTTCAGTGCAACTCACTCATATACTATGTACTACACTGTGCGTTTCTTATATTCTAAGTTTTTCAGTGCAACTCACTCATACTATGTACTACACTGTGCATTTCGTGTAATGCGGGTTTTTCAGTAAATTCTAAGTTTTTTAGTGCAACTCACTCATATACTATGTACTACACTGTGCGTTTCTTATATTCTAAGTTTTTCAGTGCAACTCACTCATATACTATGTACTACACTGTGCGTTTCTTATATTCTAAGTTTTTCAGTGCAACTCACTCATATACTATGTACTACACGGTGCATTTCGTGTAATGCGGGTTTTCCAGTAAATTCTAAGTTTTTTAGTGCAACTCACTCATATACTATGTACTACACTGTGCGTTTCTTAAATTCTAAGTTTTTCAGTGCAACTCACTCATATACTATGTACTACACTGTGCGTTTCTTATATTCTAAGTTTTTCAGTGCAACTCACTCATATACTATGTAATACACTGTGCATTTCGTGTAATGCGGGTTTTTCAGTAAATTCTAAGTTTTTCAGTGCAACTCACTCATATACTATGTACTACACTGTGCATTTCGTGTAATGCGGGTTTTTCAGTAAATTCTAAGTTTTTCAGTGCAACTCACTCATATACTATGTACTACACTGTGCGTTTCTTATATTCTAAGTTTTTCAGTGCAACTCACTCATATACTATGTACTACACTGTGCATTTCTTATATTCTAAGTTTTTCAGTGCAACTCACTCATATACTATGTACTATACTGTGCATTTCTTATATTCTAAGTTTTTCAGTGCAACTCACTCATATACTATGTACCACACTGTGCGTTTATTATATTTTAAGTTTTTCAGTGCAACTCACTCATATACTATGTACTACACTGTGCATTTCGTGTAATGCGGGTTTTTCAGTAAATTCTAAGTTTTTCAGTGCAACTCACTCATATACTATGTACTACACTGTGCGTTTCTTATATTCTAAATTTTTCAGTGCAACTAACTCATATACTATGTACTACACTGTGTGTTTCTTATATTCTAAGTTTTTCAGTGCAACTCACTCATATACTATGTACTACACTGTGCGTTTCTTATATTCTAAGTTTTTCAGTGCAACTCACTCATATACTATGTACTACACTGTGGGTTTCTTATATTCTAAGTTTTTCAGTGCAACTCACTCATATACAAATGTACTACACTGTGCGTTTCTAATATTCTAAGTTTTTCAGTGCAACTCACTCATATACTATGTACTACACTGTGCATTTCGTGTAATGCGGGTTTTTCAGTAAATTCTAAGTTTTTCAGTGCAACTCACTCATATACTATGTACTACACTGTACGTTTCTTATATTCTAAATTTTTCAGTGCAACTCACTCATATACTATGTACTACACTGTGCGTTTCTTATATTCTAAGTTTTTCAGTGCAACTCACTCATATACTATGTACTACACTGAGCATTTCTTATATTCTAAGTTTTTCAGTGCAACTCACTCATATACTATGTACTACACTGTGCGTTTCTTATATTCTAAGTTTTTCAGTGCAACTCACTCATATACTATGTACTACACTGCGCGTTTCTTATATTCTAAGTTTTTCAGTGCAACTCACTCATATACTATGTACTACACTGTGCGTTTCTTAAATTCTAAGTTTTTCAGTGCAACTCACTCATATAGTATGTACTACACTGTGCGTTTCTTAAATTCTAAGTTTTTCAGTGCAACTCACTCATATACTATGTACTACACTGTGCGTTTCTTATATTCTAAGTTTTTCAGTGCAACTCACTCATATACTATGTACTACACTGTGCGTTTCTTATATTCTAAGTTTTTCAGTGCAACTCACTCATATACTATGTACTACACTGTGCATTTCGTGTAATGCGGGTTTTTCAGTAAATTCTAAGTTTTTCAGTGCAACTCACTCATATACTATGTACTACACTGTGCGTTTCTTATATTCTAAGTTTTTCAGTGCAACTCACTCATATACTATGTACTACACTGTGCTTTTCTTATACTCTAAGTTTTTCAGTGCAACTCACTCATATACTATGTACTACACTGTGCGTTTCTTATATTCTAAGTTTTTCAGTGCAACTCACTCATATACTATGTACTACACTGTGCATTTCGTGTAATGCGGGTTTTTCAGTAAATTCTAAGTTTTTCAGTGCAACTCACTCATATACTATGTACTACACTGTGCGTTTCTTATATTCTAAGTTTTTCAGTGCAACTCACTCATATACTATGTACTACACTGTGTGCTTCTTATATTCTAAGTTTTTCAGTGCAACTCACTCATATACTATGTACTACACTGTGCGCTTCTTATATTCTAACTTTTTCAGTGCAACTCACTCATATACTATGTACTACACTGTGCGTTTCTTATATTCTAAGTTTTTCAGTGCAACTCACTCATATACTATGTACTACACAGTGCGTTTCTTATATTCTAAGTTTTTCAGTGCAACTCACTCATATACTATGTACTACACTGTGCGTTTCTTAAATTCTAAGTTTTTCAGTGCAACTCACTCATATACTATGTACTACACTGTGCGTTTCTTATATTCTAAGTTTTTCAGTGCAACTCACTCATATACTATGTACTACACTGTGCGTTTCTTATACTCTAAGTTTTTCAGTGCAACTCACTCATATACTATGTACTACACTGTGCGTTTCTTATATTCTAAGTTTTTCAGTGCAACTCACTCATATACTATGTACTACACTGTGCATTTCGTGTAATGCGGGTTTTTCAGTAAATTCTAAGTTTTTCAGTGCAACTCACTCATATACTATGTACTACACTGTGCGTTTCTTATATTCTAAATTTTTCAGTGCAACTCACTCATATACTATGTACTACACTGTGCGTTTCTTATATTCTAAGTTTTTCAGTGCAACTCACTCATATACTATGTACTACACTGAGCATTTCTTATATTCTAAGTTTTTCAGTGCAACTCACTCATATACTATGTACTACACTGTGCGTTTCTTATATTCTAAGTTTTTCAGTGCAACTCACTCATATACTATGTACTACACTGTGCGTTTCTTATATTCTAAGTTTTTCAGTGCAACTCACTCATATACTATGTACTACACTGTGCGTTTCTTATATTCTAAGTTTTTCAGTGCAACTCACTCATATACTATGTACTACACTGTGCGTTTCTTATATTCTAAGTTTTTCAGTGCAACTCACTCATATACTATGTACTACACTGTGCGTTTCTTATATTCTAAGTTTTTCAGTGCAACTCACTCATATACTATGTACTACACGGTGCATTTCGTGTAATGCGGGTTTTCCAGTAAATTCTAAGTTTTTTAGTGCAACTCACTCATATACTATGTACTACACTGTGCGTTTCTTAAATTCTAAGTTTTTCAGTGCAACTCACTCATATAGTATGTACTACACTGTGCGTTTCTTAAATTCTAAGTTTTTCAGTGCAACTCACTCATATACTATGTACTACACTGTGCGTTTCTTATATTCTAAGTTTTTCAGTGCAACTCACTCATATATTATGTACTACACTGTGCGTTTCTTATATTCTAAGTTTTTCAGTGCAACTCACTCATATACTATGTACTACACTGTGCATTTCGTGTAATGCGGGTTTTTCAGTAAATTCTAAGTTTTTCAGTGCAACTCACTCATATACTATGTACTACACTGTGCGTTTCTTATATTCTAAGTTTTTCAGTGCAACTCACTCATATACTATGTACTACACTCTGCGTTTCTTATACTCTAAGTTTTTCAGTGCAACTCACTCATATACTATGTACTACACTGTGCGTTTCTTATATTCTAAGTTTTTCAGTGCAACTCACTCATATACTATGTACTACACTGTGCATTTCGTGTAATGCGGGTTTTTCAGTAAATTCTAAGTTTTTCAGTGCAACTCACTCATATACTATGTACTACACTGTGCGTTTCTTATATTCTAAGTTTTTCAGTGCAACTCACTCATATACTATGTACTACACTGTGCGTTTCTTATATTCTAAGTTTTTCAGTGCAACTCACTCATATACTATGTACTACACTGTGCGTTTCTTATATTCTAAGTTTTTCAGTGCAACTCACTCATATACTATGTACTACACTGTGCGTTTCTTATATTCTAAGTTTTTCAGTGCAACTCACTCATATACTATGTACTACACTGTGCGTTTCTTATATTCTAAGTTTTTCAGTGCAACTCACTCATATACTATGTACTACACTGTGCATTTCGTGTAATGCGGGTTTTCCAGTAAATTCTAAGTTTTTTAGTGCAACTCACTCATATACTATGTACTACACTGTGCGTTTCTTAAATTCTAAGTTTTTCAGTGCAACTCACTCATATACTATGTACTACACTGTGCGTTTCTTAAAATCTAAGTTTTTCAGTGCAACTCACTCATATACTATGTACTACACTGTGCGTTTCTTATATTCTAAGTTTTTCAGTGCAACTCACTCATATACTATGTACTACACTGTGCGTTTCTTATATTCTTAGTTTTTCAGTGCAACTCACTCATACTATGTACTACACTGTGCATTTCGTGTAATGCGGGTTTTTCAGTAAATTCTAAGTTTTTTAGTGCAACTCACTCATATACTATGTACTACACTGTGCGTTTCTTATATTCTAAGTTTTTCAGTGCAACTCACTCATATACTATGTACTACACTGTGTGTTTCTTATATTCTAAGTTTTTCAGTGCAACTCACTCATATACTATGTACTACACGGTGCATTTCGTGTAATGCGGGTTTTCTAGTAAATTCTAAGTTTTTTAGTGCAACTCACTCATATACTATGTACTACACTGTGCGTTTCTTAAATTCTAAGTTTTTCAGTGCAACTCACTCTTATAGTATGTACTACACTGTGCGTTTCTTAAATTCTAAATTTTTCAGTGCAACTCACTCATATACTATGTACTACACTGTGCGTTTCTTATATTCTAAGTTTTTCAGTGCAACTCACTCATATACTATGTACTACACTGTGCGTTTCTTATATTCTAAGTTTTTCAGTGCAACTCACTCATATACTATGTACTACACTGTGCATTTCGTGTAATGCGGGTTTTTCAGTAAATTCTAAGTTTTTCAGTACAACTCACTCATATACTATGTACTACACTGTGCGTTTCTTATATTCTAAGTTTTTCAGTGCAACTCACTCATATACTATGTACTACACTGTGCGTTTCTTATACTCTAAGTTTTTCAGTGCAACTCACTCATATACTATGTACTACACTGTGCGTTTCTTATATTCTAAGTTTTTCAGTGCAACTCACTCATATACTATGTAATACACTGTGCATTTCGTGTAATGCGGGTTTTTCAGTAAATTCTAAGTTTTTCAGTGCAACTCACTCATATACTATGTACTACACTGTGCGTTTCTTATATTCTAAGTTTTTCAGTGCAACTCACTCATATACTATGTACTACACTGTGCATTTCTTATATTCTAAGTTTTTCAGTGCAACTCACTCATATACTATGTACTACACTGTGCGTTTCTTATATTCTAATTTTTTCAGTGCAACTCACTCATATACTATGTACTACACTGTGCATTTCGTGTAATGCGGGTTTTCCAGTAAATTCTTAGTTTTTTAGTGCAACTCACTCATATACTATGTACTACACTGTGCGTTTCTTAAATTCTAAGTTTTTCAGTGCAACTCACTCATATACTATGTACTACACTGTGCGTTTCTTAAATTCTAAGTTTTTCAGTGCAACTCACTCATATACTATTTACTACACTGTGCGTTTCTTATATTCTAAGTTTTTCAGTGCAACTCACTCATATACTATGTACTACACTGTGCGTTTCTTATATTCTAAGTTTTTCAGTGCAACTCTCTCATATACTATGTACTACACTGTGCGTTTCGTGTAATGCGGGTTTTTCAGTAAATTCTAAGTTTTTTAGTGCAACTCACTCATATACTATGTACTACACTGTGCGTTTCTTATATTCTAAGTTTTTCAGTGCAACTCACTCATATACTATGTACTACACTGTGCATTTCGTGTAATGCGGGTTTTTCAGTAAATTCTAAGTTTTTCAGTGCAACTCACTCATATACTATGTACTACACTGTGCGTTTCTTATATTCTAAGTTTTTCAGTGCAACTCACTCATATACTATGTACTACACTGTGCGTTTCTTATACTCTAAATTTTTCAGTGCAACTCACTCATATACTATGTACTACACTGTGTTTTTCTTATATTCTAAGTTTTTCAGTGCAACTCACTCATATACTATGTACTACACTGTGCATGACGTGTAATGCAGGTTTTTCAGTAAATTCTAAGTTTTTCAGTGCAACTCACTCATATACTATGTACTACACTGTGCGTTTCTTATATTCTAAGTTTTTCAGTGCAACTCACTCTTATACTATGTACTACACTGAGCATTTCTTATATTCTAAGTTTTTCAGTGCAACTCACTCATATACTATGTACTACACTGTGCGTTTCTTATATTCTAAGTTTTTCAGTGCAACTCACTCATATACTATGTACTACACTGTGCGTTTCTTATATTCTAAGTTTTTCAGTGCAACTCACTCATATACTATGTACTACACTGTGCGTTTCTTATATTCTAAGTTTTTCAGTGCAACTCACTCATATACTATGTACTACACTGTGCGTTTCTTATATTCTAAGTTTTTCAGTGCAACTCACTCATATACTATGTACTACACTGTGCATTTCGTGTAATGCGGGTTTTCCAGTAAATTCTAAGTTTTTTAGTGCAACTCACTCATATACTATGTACTACACTGTGCGTTTATTAAATTCTAAGTTTTTCAGTGCAACTCACTCATATACTATGTACTACACTGTGCGTTTCTTAAATTCTAAGTTTTTCAGTGCAACTCACTCATATACTATGTACTACACTGTGCGTTTCTTATATTCTAAGTTTTTCAGTGCAACTCACTCATATACTATGTACTACACTGTGCGTTTATTATATTCTAAGTTTTTCAGTGCAACTCACTCATACTATGTACTACACTGTGCATTTCGTGTAATGCGGGTTTTTCAGTAAATTCTAAGTTTTTTAGTGCAACTCACTCATATACTATGTACTACACTGTGCGTTTCTTATATTCTAAGTTTTTCAGTGCAACTCACTCATATACTATGTACTACACTGTGCGTTTCTTATATTCTAAGTTTTTCAGTGCAACTCACTCATATACTATGTACTACACGGTGCATTTCGTGTAATGCGGGTTTTCCAGTAAATTCTAAGTTTTTTAGTGCAACTCACTCATATACTATGTACTACACTGTGCGTTTCTTAAATTCTAAGTTTTTCAGTGCAACTCACTCTTATAGTATGTACTACACTGTGCGTTTCTTAAATTCTAAGTTTTTCAATGCAACTCACTCATATACTATGTACTACACTGTGCATTTCGTGTAATGCGGGTTTTTCAGTAAATTCTAAGTTTTTCAGTGCAACTCACTCATATACTATGTACTACACTGTGCGTTTCTTATATTCTAAGTTTTTCAGTGCAACTCACTCATATACTATGTACTACACTGTGCGTTTCTTATACTCTAAGTTTTTCAGTGCAACTCACTCATATACTATGTACTACACTGTGCGTTTCTTATATTCTAAGTTTTTCAGTGCAACTCACTCATATACTATGTACTACACTGTGCGTTTCTTATATTCTAAGTTTTTCAGTGCAACTCACTCATATACTATGTACTACACTGTGCATTTCGTGTAATGCGGGTTTTCCAGTAAATTCTAAGTTTTTTAGTGCAACTCACTCATATACTATGTACTACACTGTGCGTTTCTTAAATTCTAAGTTTTTCAGTGCAACTCACTCATATACTATGTACTACACTGTGCGTTTCTTAAATTCTAAGTTTTTCAGTGCAACTCACTCATATACTATGTACTACACTGTGCGTTTCTTATATTCTAAGTTTTTCAGTGCAACTCACTCATATACTATGTACTACACTGTGCGTTTCTTATATTCTAAGTTTTTCAGTGCAACTCACTCATACTATGTACTACACTGTGCATTTCGTGTAATGCGGGTTTTTCAGTAAATTCTAAGTTTTTTAGTGCAACTCACTCATATACTATGTACTACACTGTGCGTTTCTTATATTCTAAGTTTTTCAGTGCAACTCACTCATATACTATGTACTACACTGTGCGTTTCTTATATTCTAAGTTTTTCAGTGCAACTCACTCATATACTATGTACTACACGGTGCATTTCGTGTAATGCGGGTTTTCCAGTAAATTCTAAGTTTTTTAGTGGAACTCACTCATATACTATGTACTACACTGTGCGTTTCTTAAATTCTAAGTTTTTCAGTGCAACTCACTCTTATAGTATGTACTACACTGTGCGTTTCTTAAATTCTAAGTTTTTCAGTGCAACTCACTCATATACTATGTACTACACTGTGCATTTCGTGTAATGCGGGTTTTTCAGTAAATTCTAAGTTTTTCAGTGCAACTCACTCATATACTATGTACTACACTGTGCGTTTCTTATATTCTAAGTTTTTCAGTGCAACTCACTCATATACTATGTACTACACTGTGCGTTTCTTATACTCTAAGTTTTTCAGTGCAACTCACTCATATACTATGTACTACACTGTGCGTTTCTTATATTCTAAGTTTTTCAGTGCAACTCACTCATATACTATGTACTACACTGTGCGTTTCTTATATTCTAAGTTTTTCAGTGCAACTCACTCATATACTATGTACTACACTGTGCGTTTCTTATATTCTAAGTTTTTCAGTGCAACTCACTCATATACTATGTACTACACTGTGCATTTCGTGTAATGCGGGTTTTCCAGTAAATTCTAAGTTTTTTAGTGCAACTCACTCATATACTATGTACTACACTGTGCGTTTCTTAAATTCTAAGTTTTTCAGTGCAACTCACTCATATACTATGTACTACACTGTGCGTTTCTTAAATTCTAAGTTTTTCAGTGCAACTCACTCATATACTATGTACTACACTGTGCATTTCGTGTAATACGGGTTTTTCAGTAAATTCTAAGTTTTTTAGTGCAACTCACTCATATACTATGTACTACACTGTGCGTTTCTTATATTCTAAGTTTTTCAGTGCAACTCACTCATATACTATGTACTACACTGTGCGTTTCTTATATTCTAAGTTTTTCAGTGCAACTCACTCATATACTATGTACTACACTGTGCGTTTCTTATATTCTAAGTTTTTCAGTGCAACTCACTCATATACTATGTACTACACTGTGCATTTTGTGTAATGCGGGTTTTTCAGTAAATTCTAAGTTTTTCAGTGCAACTCACTCATATACTATGTACTACACTGTGCGTTTCTTATATTCTAAGTTTTTCAGTGCAACTCACTCATATACTATGTACTACACTGTGCATTTCGTGTAATGCGGGTTTTTCAGTAAATTCTAAGTTTTTCAGTGCAACTCACTCATATACTATGTACTACACTGTGCGTTTCTTATATTCTAAGTTTTTCAGTGCAACTCACTCATATACTATGTACAACACTCTGCTTTTCTTATATTCTAAGTTTATTAGTGCAACTCACTCATATACTATGTACTACACTGTGCGTTTCTTATATTCTAAGTTTTTCAGTGCAACTCACTCATATACTATGTACTACACTGTGCATTTCTTATATTCTAAGTTTTTCAGTGCAACTCACTCATATACTATGTACTACACTGTGCGTTTCTTATATTCTAAGTTTTTCAGTGCATCTCACTCATATACTATGTACGACACTCTGCGTTTCTTATATTCTAAGTTTTTCAGTGCAACTCTCTCATATACTATGTTCTACACTGTGCGTTTCTTATATTCTAAGTTTTTCAGTGCAACTCACTCATATACTATGTACTACACTGTGCGTTTCTTATATTTTAAGTTTTTCAGTGCAACTCACTCATATACTATGTACTACACTGTGCATTTCGTGTAATGCGGGTTTTTCAGTAAATTCTAAGTTTTTCAGTGCAACTCACTCATATACTATGTACTACACTGTGCGTTTCTTATATTCTAAATTTTTCAGTGCAACTCACTCATATACTATGCACTACACTGTGCGTTTCTTATATTCTAAGTTTTTCAGTGCAACTCACTCATATACTATGTACTACACTGTGCGTTTCTTATATTCTAAGTTTTTCAGTGCAACTCACTCATATACTATGTACTACACTGTGCGTTTCTTATATTCTAAGTTTTTCAGTGCAACTCACTCATATACTATGTACTACACTGTGCGTTTCTTATATTCTAAGTTTTTCAGTGCAACTCACTCATATACTATGTACTACACTGTGCATTTCGTGTAATGCGGGTTTTTCAGTAAATTCTAAGTTTTTCAGTGCAACTCACTCATATACTATGTACTACACTGTGCGTTTCTTATATTCTAAGTTTTTCAGTGCAACTCACTCATATACTATGTACTACACTGTGCGTTTCTTATACTGTAAGTTTTTCAGTGCAACTCACTCATATACTATGTACTACACTGTGCGTTTCTTATATTCTAAGTTTTTCAGTGCAACTCACTCATATACTATGTACTACACTGTGCATTTCGTGTAATGCGGGTTTTTCAGTAAATTCTAAGTTTTTCAGTGCAACTCACTCATATACTATGTACTACACTGTGCGTTTCTTATATTCTAAGTTTTTCAGTGCAACTCACTCATATACTATGTACTACACTGTGCGTTTCTTAAATTCTAAGTTTTTCAGTGCAACTCACTCATATACTATGTACTACACTGTGCGTTTCTTATATTCTAAGTTTTTCAGTGCAACTCACTCATATACTATGTACTACACTGTGCGTTTCTTATATTCTAAGTTTATCAGTGCAACTCACTCATATACTATGTACTACACTGTGCGTTTCTTATATTCTAAGTTTTTCAGTGCAACTCACTCATATACTATGTACTACACTGTGCGTTTCTTATATTCTAAGTTTTTCAGTGCAACTCACTCATATACTATGTACTACACTGTGCGTTTCTTATATTCTAAGTTTTTCAGTGCAACCCACTCATATACTATGTACTACACTGTGCGTTTCTTAAATTCTAAGTTTTTCAGTGCAACTCACTCATATACTATGTACTACACTGTGCGTTTCTTATATTCTAAGTTTTTCAGTGCAACTCACTCATATACTATGTACTACACTGTGCGTTTCTTATATTCTAAGTTTTTCAGTGCAACTCACTCATATACTATGTACTACACTGTGCGTTTCTTATATTCTAAGTTTTTCAGTGCAACTCACTCATATACTATGTACTACACTGTGCGTTTCTTATATTCTAAGTTTTTCAGTGCAACTCACTCATATACTATGTACTACACTGTGCATTTCGTGTAATACGGGTTTTTCAGTAAATTCTAAGTTTTTTAGTGCAACTCATTCATATACTATGTACTACACTGTGCGTTTCTTAAATTCTAAGTTTTTCAGTGCAACTCACTCTTATAGTATGTACTACACTGTGCGTTTCTTAAATTCTAAGTTTTTCAGTGCAACTCACTCATATACTATGTACTACACTGTGCGTTTCTTATATTCTAAGTTTTTCAGTGCAACTCACTCATATACTATGTACTACACTGTGCGTTTCTTATACTCTAAGTTTTTCAGTGCAACTCACTCATATACTATGTACTACACTGTGCGTTTCTTATATTCTAAGTTTTTCAGTGCAACTCACTCATATACTATGTAATACACTGTGCATTTCGTGTAATGCGGGTTTTTCAGTAAATTCTAAGTTTTTCAGTGCAACTCACTCATATACTATGTACTACACTGTGCGTTTCTTATATTCTAAGTTTTTCAGTGCAACTCACTCATATACTATGTACTACACTGAGCATTTCTTATATTCTAAGTTTTTCAGAGCAACTCACTCACATATTATGTACTACACTGTGCGTTTCTTATATTCTAAGTTTTTCAGTGCAACACACTCATATTCTATGTACTACACTGTGCGTTTCTTATATTCTAAGTTTTTCAGTGCAACTCACTCATATACTATGTACTACACTGTGCGTTTCTTATATTCTAAGTTTTTCAGTGCAACTCACTCATATACTATGTACTACACTGTGCGTTTCTTATATTCTAAGTTTTTCAGTGCAACTCACTCATATACTATGTACTACACTGTGCGTTTCTTATATTCTAAGTTTTTCAGTGCAACTCTCTCATATACTATGTACTACACTGTGCGTTTCGTGTAATGCGGGTTTTTCAGTAAATTCTAAGTTTTTTAGTGCAACTCACTCATATACTATGTACTACACTGTGCGTTTCTTATATTCTAAGTTTTTCAGTGCAACTCACTCATATACTATGTACTACACTGTGCATTTCGTGTAATGCGGGTTTTTCAGTAAATTCTAAGTTTTTCAGTGCAACTCACTCATATACTATGTACTACACTGTGCGTTTCTTATATTCTAAGTTTTTCAGTGCAACTCACTCATATACTATGTACTACACTGTGCGTTTCTTATACTCTAAATTTTTCAGTGCAACTCACTCATATACTATGTACTACACTGTGTTTTTCTTATATTCTAAGTTTTTCAGTGCAACTCACTCATATACTATGTACTACACTGTGCATGACGTGTAATGCAGGTTTTTCAGTAAATTCTAAGTTTTTCAGTGCAACTCACTCATATACTATGTACTACACTGTGCGTTTCTTATATTCTAAGTTTTTCAGTGCAACTCACTCATATACTATGTACTACACTGAGCATTTCTTATATTCTAAGTTTTTCAGTGCAACTCACTCATATACTATGTACTACACTGTGCGTTTCTTATATTCTAAGTTTTTCAGTGCAACTCACTCATATACTATGTACTACACTGTGCGTTTCTTAAATTCTAAGTTTTTCAGTGCAACTCACTCATATACTATGTACTACACTGTGCGTTTCTTATATTCTAAGTTTTTCAGTGCAACTCACTCATATACTATGTACTACACTGTGCGTTTCTTAAATTCTAAGTTTTTCAGTGCAACTCACTCATATACTATGTACTACACTGTGCGTTTCTTATATTCTAAGTTTTTCAGTGCAACTCACTCATATACTATGTACTACACTGTGCGTTTATTATATTCTAAGTTTTTCAGTGCAACTCACTCATATACTATGTACTACACTGTGCGTTTCTTATATTCTAAGTTTTTCAGTGCAACTCACTCATATACTATGTACTACACGGTGCATTTCGTGTAATGCGGGTTTTCCAGTAAATTCTAAGTTTTTTAGTGCAACTCACTCATATACTATGTACTACACTGTGCGTTTCTTAAATTCTAAGTTTTTCAGTGCAACTCACTCTTATAGTATGTACTACACTGTGCGTTTCTTAAATTCTAAGTTTTTCAGTGCAACTCACTCATATACTATGTACTACACTGTGCATTTCGTGTAATGCGGGTTTTTCATTAAATTCTAAGTTTTTCAGTGCAACTCACTCATATACTATGTACTACACTGTGCGTTTCTTATATTCTAAGTTTTTCAGTGCAACTCACTCATATACTATGTACTACACTGTGCGTTTCTTATACTCTAAGTTTTTCAGTGCAACTCACTCATATACTATGTACTACACTGTGCGTTTCTTATATTCTAAGTTTTTCAGTGCAACTCACTCATATACTATGTACTACACTGTGCGTTTCTTATATTCTAAGTTTTTCAGTGCAACTCACTCATATACTATGTACTACACTGTGCATTTCGTGTAATGCGGGTTTTCCAGTAAATTCTAAGTTTTTTAGTGCAACTCACTCATATACTATGTACTACACTGTGCGTTTCTTAAATTCTAAGTTTTTCAGTGCAACTCACTCATATACTATGTACTACACTGTGCGTTTCTTAAATTCTAAGTTTTTCAGTGCAACTCACTCATATACTATGTACTACACTGTGCGTTTCTTATATTCTAAGTTTTTCAGTGCAACTCACTCATATACTATGTACTACACTGTGCGTTTCTTATATTCTAAGTTTTTCAGTGCAACTCACTCATACTATGTACTACACTGTGCATTTCGTGTAATGCGGGTTTTTCAGTAAATTCTAAGTTTTTTAGTGCAACTCACTCATATACTATGTACTACACTGTGCGTTTCTTATATTCTAAGTTTTTCAGTGCAACTCACTCATATACTATGTACTACACTGTGCGTTTCTTATATTCTAAGTTTTTCAGTGCAACTCACTCATATACTATGTACTACACGGTGCATTTCGTGTAATGCGGGTTTTCCAGTAAATTCTAAGTTTTTTAGTGCAACTCACTCATATACTATGTACTACACTGTGCGTTTCTTAAATTCTAAGTTTTTCAGTGCAACTCACTCTTATAGTATGTACTACACTGTGCGTTTCTTAAATTCTAAGTTTTTCAGTGCAACTCACTCATATACTATGTACTACACTGTGCATTTCGTGTAATGCGGGTTTTTCAGTAAATTCTAAGTTTTTCAGTGCAACTCACTCATATACTATGTACTACACTGTGCGTTTCTTATATTCTAAGTTTTTCAGTGCAACTCACTCATATACTATGTACTACACTGTGCGTTTCTTATACTCTAAGTTTTTCAGTGCAACTCACTCATATACTATGTACTACACTGTGCGTTTCTTATATTCTAAGTTTTTCAGTGCAACTCACTCATATACTATGTACTACACTGTGCGTTTCTTATATTCTAAGTTTTTCAGTGCAACTCACTCATATACTATGTACTACACTGTGCGTTTCTTATATTCTAAGTTTTTCAGTGCAACTCACTCATATACTATGTACTACACTGTGCATTTCGTGTAATGCGGGTTTTCCAGTAAATTCTAAGTTTTTTAGTGCAACTCACTCATATACTATGTACTACACTGTGCGTTTCTTAAATTCTAAGTTTTTCAGTGCAACTCACTCATATACTATGTACTACACTTTGCGTTTCTTAAATTCTAAGTTTTTCAGTGCAACTCACTCATATACTATGTACTACACTGTGCATTTCGTGTAATACGGGTTTTTCAGTAAATTCTAAGTTTTTTAGTGCAACTCACTCATATACTATGTACTACACTGTGCGTTTCTTATATTCTAAGTTTTTCAGTGCAACTCACTCATATACTATGTACTACACTGTGCGTTTCTTATATTCTAAGTTTTTCAGTGCAACTCACTCATATACTATGTACTACACTGTGCGTTTCTTATATTCTAAGTTTTTCAGTGCAACTCACTCATATACTATGTACTACACTGTGCATTTTGTGTAATGCGGGTTTTTCAGTAAATTCTAAGTTTTTCAGTGCAACTCACTCATATACTATGTACTACACTGTGCGTTTCTTATATTCTAAGTTTTTCAGTGCAACTCACTCATATACTATGTACTACACTGTGCATTTCGTGTAATGCGGGTTTTTCAGTAAATTCTAAGTTTTTCAGTGCAACTCACTCATATACTATGTACTACACTGTGCGTTTCTTATATTCTAAGTTTTTCAGTGCAACTCACTCATATACTATGTACAACACTCTGCTTTTCTTATATTCTAAGTTTATTAGTGCAACTCACTCATATACTATGTACTACACTGTGCGTTTCTTATATTCTAAGTTTTTCAGTGCAACTCACTCATATACTATGTACTACACTGTGCATTTCTTATATTCTAAGTTTTTCAGTGCAACTCACTCATATACTATGTACTACACTGTGCGTTTCTTATATTCTAAGTTTTTCAGTGCATCTCACTCATATACTATGTACGACACTCTGCGTTTCTTATATTCTAAGTTTTTCAGTGCAACTCTCTCATATACTATGTTCTACACTGTGCGTTTCTTATATTCTAAGTTTTTCAGTGCAACTCACTCATATACTATGTACTACACTGTGCGTTTCTTATATTTTAAGTTTTTCAGTGCAACTCACTCATATACTATGTACTACACTGTGCATTTCGTGTAATGCGGGTTTTTCAGTAAATTCTAAGTTTTTCAGTGCAACTCACTCATATACTATGTACTACACTGTGCGTTTCTTATATTCTAAATTTTTCAGTGCAACTCACTCATATACTATGCACTACACTGTGCGTTTCTTATATTCTAAGTTTTTCAGTGCAACTCACTCATATACTATGTACTACACTGTGCGTTTCTTATATTCTAAGTTTTTCAGTGCAACTCACTCATATACTATGTACTACACTGTGCGTTTCTTATATTCTAAGTTTTTCAGTGCAACTCACTCATATACTATGTACTACACTGTGCGTTTCTTATATTCTAAGTTTTTCAGTGCAACTCACTCATATACTATGTACTACACTGTGCATTTCGTGTAATGCGGGTTTTTCAGTAAATTCTAAGTTTTTCAGTGCAACTCACTCATATACTATGTACTACACTGTGCGTTTCTTATATTCTAAGTTTTTCAGTGCAACTCACTCATATACTATGTACTACACTGTGCGTTTCTTATACTGTAAGTTTTTCAGTGCAACTCACTCATATACTATGTACTACACTGTGCGTTTCTTATATTCTAAGTTTTTCAGTGCAACTCACTCATATACTATGTACTACACTGTGCATTTCGTGTAATGCGGGTTTTTCAGTAAATTCTAAGTTTTTCAGTGCAACTCACTCATATACTATGTACTACACTGTGCGTTTCTTATATTCTAAGTTTTTCAGTGCAACTCACTCATATACTATGTACTACACTGTGCGTTTCTTAAATTCTAAGTTTTTCAGTGCAACTCACTCATATACTATGTACTACACTGTGCGTTTCTTATATTCTAAGTTTTTCAGTGCAACTCACTCATATACTATGTACTACACTGTGCGTTTCTTATATTCTAAGTTTTTCAGTGCAACTCACTCATATACTATGTACTACACTGTGCGTTTCTTATATTCTAAGTTTTTCAGTGCAACTCACTCATATACTATGTACTACACTGTGCGTTTCTTATATTCTAAGTTTTTCAGTGCAACTCACTCATATACTATGTACTACACTGTGCATTTCGTGTAATACGGGTTTTTCAGTAAATTCTAAGTTTTTTAGTGCAACTCACTCATATACTATGTACTACACTGTGCGTTTCTTAAATTCTAAGTTTTTCAGTGCAACTCACTCTTATAGTATGTACTACACTGTGCGTTTCTTAAATTCTAAGTTTTTCAGTGCAACTCACTCATATACTATGTACTACACTGTGCGTTTCTTATATTCTAAGTTTTTCAGTGCAACTCACTCATATACTATGTACTACACTGTGTGTTTCTTATACTCTAAGTTTTTCAGTGCAACTCACTCATATACTATGTACTACACTGTGCGTTTCTTATATTCTAAGTTTTTCAGTGCAACTCACTCATACTATGTACTACACTGTGCATTTCGTGTAATGCGGGTTTTTCAGTAAATTCTAAGTTTTTTAGTGCAACTCACTCATATACTATGTACTACACTGTGCGTTTCTTATATTCTAAGTTTTTCAGTGCAACTCACTCATATACTATGTACTACACTGTGCGTTTCTTATATTCTAAGTTTTTCAGTGCAACTCACTCATATACTATGTACTACACGGTGCATTTCCTGTAATGCGGGTTTTCCAGTAAATTCTAAGTTTTTTAGTGCAACTCACTCATATACTATGTACTACACTGTGCGTTTCTTAAATTCTAAGTTTTTCAGTGCAACTCACTCATATACTATGTACTACACTGTGCGTTTCTTATATTCTAAGTTTTTCAGTGCAACTCACTCATATACTATGTAATACACTGTGCATTTCGTGTAATGCGGGTTTTTCAGTAAATTCTAAGTTTTTCAGTGCAACTCACTCATATACTATGTACTACACTGTGCGTTTCTTATATTCTAAGTTTTTCAGTGCAACTCACTCATATACTATGTACTACACTGAGCATTTCTTATATTCTAAGTTTTTCAGAGCAACTCACTCATATAATATGTACTACACTGTGCGTTTCTTATATTCTAAGTTTTTCAGTGCAATTCACTCATATACTATGTACTACACTGTGCGTTTCTTAAATTCTAAGTTTTTCAGTGCAACTCACTCTTATAGTATGTACTACACTGTGCGTTTCTTAAATTCTAAATTTTTCAGTGCAACTCACTCATATACTATGTACTACACTGAGCATTTCTTATATTCTAAGTTTTTCAGTGCAACTCACTCATATACTATGTACTACACTGTGCGTTTCTTATATTCTAAGTTTTTCAGTGCAACTCACTCATATACTATGTACTACACTGTGCGTTTCTTATATTCTAAGTTTTTCAGTGCAACTCACTCATATACTATGTACTACACTGTGCGTTTTTTATATTCTAAGTTTTTCAGTGCAACTCACTCATATACTATGTACTACACTGTACGTTTCTTATATTCTAAGTTTTTCAGTGCAACTCACTCATATACTATGTACTACACTGTGCATTTCGTGTAATGCGGGTTTTTCAGTAAATTCTAAGTTTTTCAGTGCAACTCACTCATATACTATGTACTACACTGTGCGTTTCTTATATTCTAAGTTTTTCAGTGCAACTCACTCATATACTATGTACTACACTGTGCGTTTCTTATACTCTAAGTTTTTCAGTGCAACTCACTCATATACTATGTACTACACTGTGCGTTTCTTATATTCTAAGTTTTTCAGTGCAACTCACTCATATACTATGTACTACACTGTGCATTTCGTGTAATGCGGGTTTTTCAGTAAATTCTAAGTTTTTCAGTGCAACTCACTCATATACTATGTACTACACTGTGCGTTTCTTATATTCTAAGTTTTTCAGTGCAACTCACTCATATACTATGTACTACACTGAGCATTTCTTATATTCTAAGTTTTTCATTGCAACTCACTCATATACTATGTACTACACTGTGCGTTTCTTATATTCTAAGTTTTTCAGTGCAACTCACTCATATACTATGTACTACACTGTGCGTTTCTTATATTCTAAGTTTTTCAGTGCAACTCACTCATATACTATGTACTACACTGTGCGTTTCTTATATTCTAAGTTTTTCAGTGCAACTCACTCATATACTATGTACTACACTGTGCATTTCGTGTAATGCGGGTTTTCCAGTAAATTCTAAGTTTTTTAGTGCAACTCACTCATATACTATGTACTACACTGTGCGTTTCTTAAATTCTAAGTTTTTCAGTCCAACTCACTCATATACTATGTACTACACTGTGCGTTTCTTAAATTCTAAGTTTTTCAGTGCAACTCACTCATATACTATGTACTACACTGTGCGTTTCTTATATTCTAAGTTTTTCAGTGCAACTCACTCATATACTATGTACTACACTGTGCGTTTCTTATATTCTAAGTTTTTCAGTGCAACTCACTCATACTATGTACTACACTGTGCATTTCGTGTAATGCGGGTTTTTCAGTAAATTCTAAGTTTTTTAGTGCAACTCACTCATATACTATGTACTACACTGTGCGTTTCTTATATTCTAAGTTTTTCAGTGCAACTCACTCATATACTATGTACTACACTGTGCGTTTCTTATATTCTAAGTTTTTCAGTGCAACTCACTCATATACTATGTACTACACGGTGCATTTCGTGTAATGCGGGTTTTCCAGTAAATTCTAAGTTTTTTAGTGCAACTCACTCATATACTATGTACTACACTGTGCGTTTCTTAAATTCTAAGTTTTTCAGTGCAACTCACTCATATACTATGTACTACACTGTGCGTTTCTTATATTCTAAGTTTTTCAGTGCAACTCACTCATATACTATGTAATACACTGTGCATTTCGTGTAATGCGGGTTTTTCAGTAAATTCTAAGTTTTTCAGTGCAACTCACTCATATACTATGTACTACACTGTGCATTTCGTGTAATGCGGGTTTTTCAGTAAATTCTAAGTTTTTCAGTGCAACTCACTCATATACTATGTACTACACTGTGCATTTCTTATATTCTAAGTTTTTCAGTGCAACTCACTCATATACTATGTACTATACTGTGCATTTCTTATATTCTAAGTTTTTCAGTGCAACTCACTCATATACTATGTACCACACTGTGCGTTTATTATATTTTAAGTTTTTCAGTGCAACTCACTCATATACTATGTACTACACTGTGCATTTCGTGTAATGCGGGTTTTTCAGTAAATTCTAAGTTTTTCAGTGCAACTCACTCATATACTATGTACTACACTGTGCGTTTCTTATATTCTAAATTTTTCAGTGCAACTAACTCATATACTATGTACTACACTGTGTGTTTCTTATATTCTAAGTTTTTCAGTGCAACTCACTCATATACTATGTACTACACTGTGCGTTTCTTATATTCTAAGTTTTTCAGTGCAACTCACTCATATACTATGTACTACACTGTGGGTTTCTTATATTCTAAGTTTTTCAGTGCAACTCACTCATATACAATGTACTACACTGTGCGTTTCTAATATTCTAAGTTTTTCAGTGCAACTCACTCATATACTATGTACTACACTGTGCATTTCGTGTAATGCGGGTTTTTCAGTAAATTCTAAGTTTTTCAGTGCAACTCACTCATATACTATGTACTACACTGTACGTTTCTTATATTCTAAATTTTTCAGTGCAACTCACTCATATACTATGTACTACACTGTGCGTTTCTTATATTCTAAGTTTTTCAGTGCAACTCACTCATATACTATGTACTACACTGAGCATTTCTTATATTCTAAGTTTTTCAGTGCAACTCACTCATATACTATGTACTACACTGTGCGTTTCTTATATTCTAAGTTTTTCAGTGCAACTCACTCATATACTATGTACTACACTGCGCGTTTCTTATATTCTAAGTTTTTCAGTGCAACTCACTCATATACTATGTACTACACTGTGCGTTTCTTAAATTCTAAGTTTTTCAGTGCAACTCACTCATATAGTATGTACTACACTGTGCGTTTCTTAAATTCTAAGTTTTTCAGTGCAACTCACTCATATACTATGTACTACACTGTGCGTTTCTTATATTCTAAGTTTTTCAGTGCAACTCACTCATATACTATGTACTACACTGTGCGTTTCTTATATTCTAAGTTTTTCAGTGCAACTCACTCATATACTATGTACTACACTGTGCGTTTCTTATATTCTAAGTTTTTCAGTGCAACTCACTCATATACTATGTACTACACTGTGCGTTTCTTATATTCTAAGTTTTTCAGTGCAACTCACTCATATACTATGTACTACACTGTGCATTTCGTGTAATACGGGTTTTTCAGTAAATTCTAAGTTTTTTAGTGCAACTCACTCATATACTATGTACTACACTGTGCGTTTCTTAAATTCTAAGTTTTTCAGTGCAACTCACTCTTATAGTATGTACTACACTGTGCGTTTCTTAAATTCTAAGTTTTTCAGTGCAACTCACTCATATACTATGTACTACACTGTGCGTTTCTTATATTCTAAGTTTTTCAGTGCAACTCACTCATATACTATGTACTACACTGTGCGTTTCTTATACTCTAAGTTTTTCAGTGCAACTCACTCATATACTATGTACTACACTGTGCGTTTCTTATATTCTAAGTTTTTCAGTGCAACTCACTCATACTATGTACTACACTGTGCATTTCGTGTAATGCGGGTTTTTCAGTAAATTCTAAGTTTTTTAGTGCAACTCACTCATATACTATGTACTACACTGTGCGTTTCTTATATTCTAAGTTTTTCAGTGCAACTCACTCATATACTATGTACTACACTGTGCGTTTCTTATATTCTAAGTTTTTCAGTGCAACTCACTCATATACTATGTACTACACGGTGCATTTCGTGTAATGCGGGTTTTCCAGTAAATTCTAAGTTTTTTAGTGCAACTCACTCATATACTATGTACTACACTGTGCGTTTCTTAAATTCTAAGTTTTTCAGTGCAACTCACTCATATACTATGTACTACACTGTGCGTTTCTTATATTCTAAGTTTTTCAGTGCAACTCACTCATATACTATGTAATACACTGTGCATTTCGTGTAATGCGGGTTTTTCAGTAAATTCTAAGTTTTTCAGTGCAACTCACTCATATACTATGTACTACACTGTGCGTTTCTTATATTCTAAGTTTTTCAGTGCACCTCACTCATATACTATGTACTACACTGAGCATTTCTTATATTCTAAGTTTTTCAGAGCAACTCACTCATATAATATGTACTACACTGTGCGTTTCTTATATTCTAAGTTTTTCAGTGCAATTCACTCATATACTATGTACTACACTGTGCGTTTCTTAAATTCTAAGTTTTTCAGTGCAACTCACTCTTATAGTATGTACTACACTGTGCGTTTCTTAAATTCTAAATTTTTCAGTGCAACTCACTCATATACTATGTACTACACTGAGCATTTCTTATATTCTAAGTTTTTCAGTGCAACTCACTCATATACTATGTACTACACTGTGCGTTTCTTATATTCTAAGTTTTTCAGTGCAACTCACTCATATACTATGTACTACACTGTGCGTTTCTTATATTCTAAGTTTTTCAGTGCAACTCACTCATATACTATGTACTACACTGTGCGTTTTTTATATTCTAAGTTTTTCAGTGCAACTCACTCATATACTATGTACTACACTGTACGTTTCTTATATTCTAAGTTTTTCAGTGCAACTCACTCATATACTATGTACTACACTGTGCATTTCGTGTAATGCGGGTTTTTCAGTAAATTCTAAGTTTTTCAGTGCAACTCACTCATATACTATGTACTACACTGTGCGTTTCTTATATTCTAAGTTTTTCAGTGCAACTCACTCATATACTATGTACTACACTGTGCGTTTCTTATACTCTAAGTTTTTCAGTGCAACTCACTCATATACTATGTACTACACTGTGCGTTTCTTATATTCTAAGTTTTTCAGTGCAACTCACTCATATACTATGTACTACACTGTGCATTTCGTGTAATGCGGGTTTTTCAGTAAATTCTAAGTTTTTCAGTGCAACTCACTCATATACTATGTACTACACTGTGCGTTTCTTATATTCTAAGTTTTTCAGTGCAACTCACTCATATACTATGTACTACACTGAGCATTTCTTATATTCTAAGTTTTTCATTGCAACTCACTCATATACTATGTACTACACTGTGCGTTTCTTATATTCTAAGTTTTTCAGTGCAACTCACTCATATACTATGTACTACACTGTGCGTTTCTTATATTCTAAGTTTTTCAGTGCAACTCACTCATATACTATGTACTACACTGTGCGTTTCTTATATTCTAAGTTTTTCAGTGCAACTCACTCATATACTATGTACTACACTGTGCATTTCGTGTAATGCGGGTTTTCCAGTAAATTCTAAGTTTTTTAGTGCAACTCACTCATATACTATGTACTACACTGTGCGTTTCTTAAATTCTAAGTTTTTCAGTCCAACTCACTCATATACTATGTACTACACTGTGCGTTTCTTAAATTCTAAGTTTTTCAGTGCAACTCACTCATATACTATGTACTACACTGTGCGTTTCTTATATTCTAAGTTTTTCAGTGCAACTCACTCATATACTATGTACTACACTGTGCGTTTCTTATATTCTAAGTTTTTCAGTGCAACTCACTCATACTATGTACTACACTGTGCATTTCGTGTAATGCGGGTTTTTCAGTAAATTCTAAGTTTTTTAGTGCAACTCACTCATATACTATGTACTACACTGTGCGTTTCTTATATTCTAAGTTTTTCAGTGCAACTCACTCATATACTATGTACTACACTGTGCGTTTCTTATATTCTAAGTTTTTCAGTGCAACTCACTCATATACTATGTACTACACGGTGCATTTCGTGTAATGCGGGTTTTCCAGTAAATTCTAAGTTTTTTAGTGCAACTCACTCATATACTATGTACTACACTGTGCGTTTCTTAAATTCTAAGTTTTTCAGTGCAACTCACTCATATACTATGTACTACACTGTGCGTTTCTTATATTCTAAGTTTTTCAGTGCAACTCACTCATATACTATGTAATACACTGTGCATTTCGTGTAATGCGGGTTTTTCAGTAAATTCTAAGTTTTTCAGTGCAACTCACTCATATACTATGTACTACACTGTGCATTTCGTGTAATGCGGGTTTTTCAGTAAATTCTAAGTTTTTCAGTGCAACTCACTCATATACTATGTACTACACTGTGCATTTCTTATATTCTAAGTTTTTCAGTGCAACTCACTCATATACTATGTACTATACTGTGCATTTCTTATATTCTAAGTTTTTCAGTGCAACTCACTCATATACTATGTACCACACTGTGCGTTTATTATATTTTAAGTTTTTCAGTGCAACTCACTCATATACTATGTACTACACTGTGCATTTCGTGTAATGCGGGTTTTTCAGTAAATTCTAAGTTTTTCAGTGCAACTCACTCATATACTATGTACTACACTGTGCGTTTCTTATATTCTAAATTTTTCAGTGCAACTAACTCATATACTATGTACTACACTGTGTGTTTCTTATATTCTAAGTTTTTCAGTGCAACTCACTCATATACTATGTACTACACTGTGCGTTTCTTATATTCTAAGTTTTTCAGTGCAACTCACTCATATACTATGTACTACACTGTGGGTTTCTTATATTCTAAGTTTTTCAGTGCAACTCACTCATATACAATGTACTACACTGTGCGTTTCTAATATTCTAAGTTTTTCAGTGCAACTCACTCATATACTATGTACTACACTGTGCATTTCGTGTAATGCGGGTTTTTCAGTAAATTCTAAGTTTTTCAGTGCAACTCACTCATATACTATGTACTACACTGTACGTTTCTTATATTCTAAATTTTTCAGTGCAACTCACTCATATACTATGTACTACACTGTGCGTTTCTTATATTCTAAGTTTTTCAGTGCAACTCACTCATATACTATGTACTACACTGAGCATTTCTTATATTCTAAGTTTTTCAGTGCAACTCACTCATATACTATGTACTACACTGTGCGTTTCTTATATTCTAAGTTTTTCAGTGCAACTCACTCATATACTATGTACTACACTGCGCGTTTCTTATATTCTAAGTTTTTCAGTGCAACTCACTCATATACTATGTACTACACTGTGCGTTTCTTAAATTCTAAGTTTTTCAGTGCAACTCACTCATATAGTATGTACTACACTGTGCGTTTCTTAAATTCTAAGTTTTTCAGTGCAACTCACTCATATACTATGTACTACACTGTGCGTTTCTTATATTCTAAGTTTTTCAGTGCAACTCACTCATATACTATGTACTACACTGTGCGTTTCTTATATTCTAAGTTTTTCAGTGCAACTCACTCATATACTATGTACTACACTGTGCATTTCGTGTAATGCGGGTTTTTCAGTAAATTCTAAGTTTTTCAGTGCAACTCACTCATATACTATGTACTACACTGTGCGTTTCTTATATTCTAAGTTTTTCAGTGCAACTCACTCATATACTATGTACTACACTGTGCTTTTCTTATACTCTAAGTTTTTCAGTGCAACTCACTCATATACTATGTACTACACTGTGCGTTTCTTATATTCTAAGTTTTTCAGTGCAACTCACTCATATACTATGTACTACACTGTGCATTTCGTGTAATGCGGGTTTTTCAGTAAATTCTAAGTTTTTCAGTGCAACTCACTCATATACTATGTACTACACTGTGCGTTTCTTATATTCTAAGTTTTTCAGTGCAACTCACTCATATACTATGTACTACACTGTGTGCTTCTTATATTCTAAGTTTTTCAGTGCAACTCACTCATATACTATGTACTACACTGTGCGCTTCTTATATTCTAACTTTTTCAGTGCAACTCACTCATATACTATGTACTACACTGTGCGTTTCTTATATTCTAAGTTTTTCAGTGCAACTCACTCATATACTATGTACTACACAGTGCGTTTCTTATATTCTAAGTTTTTCAGTGCAACTCACTCATATACTATGTACTACACTGTGCGTTTCTTAAATTCTAAGTTTTTCAGTGCAACTCACTCATATACTATGTACTACACTGTGCGTTTCTTATATTCTAAGTTTTTCAGTGCAACTCACTCATATACTATGTACTACACTGTGCGTTTCTTATATTCTAATTTTTTCAGTGCAACTCACTCATATACTATGTACTACACTGTGCGTTTCTTATATTCTAAGTTTTTCAGTGCAACTCACTCATATACTATGTACTACACTGTGCGTTTCTTATATTCTAAGTTTTTCAGTGCAACTCACTCATATACTATGTAAGACACTCTGCGTTTCTTATATTCTAAGTTTTTCAGTGCAACTCTCTCATATACTATGTACTACACTGTGCGTTTCTTATATTCTAAGTTTTTCAGTGCAACTCACTCATATACTATGTACTACACTGTGCGTTTCTTATATTTTAAGTTTTTCAGTGCAACTCACTCATATACTATGTACTACACTGTGCATTTCGTGTAATGCGGGTTTTTCAGTAAATTCTGAGTTTTTAAGTGCAACTCACTCATATACCATGTACTACACTGTGCGTTTCTTATATTCTAAATTTTTCAGTGCAACTCACTCATATACTATGTACTACACTGTGCGTTTCTTATATTCTAAGTTTTTCAGTGCAACTCACTCATATACTATGTACTACACTGTGCGTTTCTTATATTCTAAGTTTTTCAGTGCAACTCACTCATATACTATGTACTACACTGTGCGTTTCTTATATTCTAAGTTTTTCAGTGCAACTCACTCATATACTATGTACTACACTGTGCATTTCGTGTAATGCGGGTTTTTCAGTAAATTCTAAGTTTTTCAGTGCAACTCACTCATATACTATGTACTACACTGTGCGTTTCTTATATTCTAAGTTTTTCAGTGCAACTCACTCATATACTATGTACTACACTGTGCATTTCTTATATTCTAAGTTTTTCAGTGCAACTCACTCATATACTATGTACTACACTGTGCGTTTATTATATTTTAAGTTTTTCAGTGCAACTCACTCATATACTATGTACTACACTGTGCATTTCGTGTAATGCGGGTTTTTCAGTAAATTCTAAGTTTTTCAGTGCAACTCACTCATATACTATGTACTACACTGTGCGTTTCTTATGTTCTAAGTTTTTCAGTGCAACTCACTCATATACTATGTACTACACTGTGCGTTTCTAATATTCTAAGTTTTTCAGTGCAACTCACTCATATACTATGTACTACACTGTGCATTTCGTGTAATGCGGGTTTTTCAGTAAATTCTAAGTTTTTCAGTGCAACTCACTCATATACTATGTACTACACTGTGCGTTTCTTATATTCTAAGTTTTTCAGTGCAACTCACTCATATACTATGTACTACACTGTGCGTTTCTTATACTCTAAGTTTTTCAGTGCAACTCACTCATATACTATGTACTACACTGTGCGTTTCTTATATTCTAAGTTTTTCAGTGCAACTCACTCATATACTATGTACTACACTGTGCATTTCGTGTAATGCGGGTTTTTCAGTAAATTCTAAGTTTTTCAGTGCAACTCACTCATATACTATGTACTACACTGTGCGTTTCTTATATTCTAAATTTTTCAGTGCAACTCACTCATATACTATGTACTACACTGTGCGTTTCTTATATTCTAAGTTTTTCAGTGCAACTCACTCATATACTATGTACTACACTGAGCATTTCTTATATTCTAAGTTTTTCAGTGCAACTCACTCATATACTATGTACTACACTGTGCGTTTCTTATATTCTAAGTTTTTCAGTGCAACTCACTCATATACTATGTACTACACTGTGCGTTTCTTATATTCTAAGTTTTTCAGTGCAACTCACTCATATACTATGTACTACACTGTGCGTTTCTTATATTCTAAGTTTTTCAGTGCAACTCACTCATATACTATGTACTACACTGTGCGTTTCTTATATTCTAAGTTTTTCAGTGCAACTCACTCATATACTATGTACTACACTGTGCGTTTCTTATATTCTAAGTTTTTCAGTGCAACTCACTCATATACTATGTACTACACGGTGCATTTCGTGTAATGCGGGTTTTCCAGTAAATTCTAAGTTTTTTAGTGCAACTCACTCATATACTATGTACTACACTGTGCGTTTCTTAAATTCTAAGTTTTTCAGTGCAACTCACTCATATAGTATGTACTACACTGTGCGTTTCTTAAATTCTAAGTTTTTCAGTGCAACTCACTCATATACTATGTACTACACTGTGCGTTTCTTATATTCTAAGTTTTTCAGTGCAACTCACTCATATATTATGTACTACACTGTGCGTTTCTTATATTCTAAGTTTTTCAGTGCAACTCACTCATATACTATGTACTACACTGTGCATTTCGTGTAATGCGGGTTTTTCAGTAAATTCTAAGTTTTTCAGTGCAACTCACTCATATACTATGTACTACACTGTGCGTTTCTTATATTCTAAGTTTTTCAGTGCAACTCACTCATATACTATGTACTACACTCTGCGTTTCTTATACTCTAAGTTTTTCAGTGCAACTCACTCATATACTATGTACTACACTGTGCGTTTCTTATATTCTAAGTTTTTCAGTGCAACTCACTCATATACTATGTACTACACTCTGCGTTTCTTATACTCTAAGTTTTTCAGTGCAACTCACTCATATACTATGTACTACACTGTGCGTTTCTTATATTCTAAGTTTTTCAGTGCAACTCACTCATATACTATGTACTACACTGTGCGTTTCTTATATTCTAAGTTTTTCAGTGCAACTCACTCATACTATGTACTACACTGTGCATTTCGTGTAATGCGGGTTTTTCAGTAAATTCTAAGTTTTTTAGTGCAACTCACTCATATACTATGTACTACACTGTGCGTTTCTTATATTCTAAGTTTTTCAGTGCAACTCACTCATATACTATGTACTACACTGTGCGTTTCTTATATTCTAAGTTTTTCAGTGCAACTCACTCATATACTATGTACTACACGGTGCATTTCGTGTAATGCGGGTTTTCCAGTAAATTCTAAGTTTTTTAGTGCAACTCACTCATATACTATGTACTACACTGTGCGTTTCTTAAATTCTAAGTTTTTCAGTGCAACTCACTCATATACTATGTACTACACTGTGCGTTTCTTATATTCTAAGTTTTTCAGTGCAACTCACTCATATACTATGTAATACACTGTGCATTTCGTGTAATGCGGGTTTTTCAGTAAATTCTAAGTTTTTCAGTGCAACTCACTCATATACTATGTACTACACTGTGCATTTCGTGTAATGCGGGTTTTTCAGTAAATTCTAAGTTTTTCAGTGCAACTCACTCATATACTATGTACTACACTGTGCATTTCTTATATTCTAAGTTTTTCAGTGCAACTCACTCATATACTATGTACTATACTGTGCATTTCTTATATTCTAAGTTTTTCAGTGCAACTCACTCATATACTATGTACCACACTGTGCGTTTATTATATTTTAAGTTTTTCAGTGCAACTCACTCATATACTATGTACTACACTGTGCATTTCGTGTAATGCGGGTTTTTCAGTAAATTCTAAGTTTTTCAGTGCAACTCACTCATATACTATGTACTACACTGTGCGTTTCTTATATTCTAAATTTTTCAGTGCAACTAACTCATATACTATGTACTACACTGTGTGTTTCTTATATTCTAAGTTTTTCAGTGCAACTCACTCATATACTATGTACTACACTGTGCGTTTCTTATATTCTAAGTTTTTCAGTGCAACTCACTCATATACTATGTACTACACTGTGGGTTTCTTATATTCTAAGTTTTTCAGTGCAACTCACTCATATACAATGTACTACACTGTGCGTTTCTAATATTCTAAGTTTTTCAGTGCAACTCACTCATATACTATGTACTACACTGTGCATTTCGTGTAATGCGGGTTTTTCAGTAAATTCTAAGTTTTTCAGTGCAACTCACTCATATACTATGTACTACACTGTACGTTTCTTATATTCTAAATTTTTCAGTGCAACTCACTCATATACTATGTACTACACTGTGCGTTTCTTATATTCTAAGTTTTTCAGTGCAACTCACTCATATACTATGTACTACACTGAGCATTTCTTATATTCTAAGTTTTTCAGTGCAACTCACTCATATACTATGTACTACACTGTGCGTTTCTTATATTCTAAGTTTTTCAGTGCAACTCACTCATATACTATGTACTACACTGCGCGTTTCTTATATTCTAAGTTTTTCAGTGCAACTCACTCATATACTATGTACTACACTGTGCGTTTCTTAAATTCTAAGTTTTTCAGTGCAACTCACTCATATAGTATGTACTACACTGTGCGTTTCTTAAATTCTAAGTTTTTCAGTGCAACTCACTCATATACTATGTACTACACTGTGCGTTTCTTATATTCTAAGTTTTTCAGTGCAACTCACTCATATACTATGTACTACACTGTGCGTTTCTTATATTCTAAGTTTTTCAGTGCAACTCACTCATATACTATGTACTACACTGTGCATTTCGTGTAATGCGGGTTTTTCAGTAAATTCTAAGTTTTTCAGTGCAACTCACTCATATACTATGTACTACACTGTGCGTTTCTTATATTCTAAGTTTTTCAGTGCAACTCACTCATATACTATGTACTACACTGTGCTTTTCTTATACTCTAAGTTTTTCAGTGCAACTCACTCATATACTATGTACTACACTGTGCGTTTCTTATATTCTAAGTTTTTCAGTGCAACTCACTCATATACTATGTACTACACTGTGCATTTCGTGTAATGCGGGTTTTTCAGTAAATTCTAAGTTTTTCAGTGCAACTCACTCATATACTATGTACTACACTGTGCGTTTCTTATATTCTAAGTTTTTCAGTGCAACTCACTCATATACTATGTACTACACTGTGTGCTTCTTATATTCTAAGTTTTTCAGTGCAACTCACTCATATACTATGTACTACACTGTGCGCTTCTTATATTCTAACTTTTTCAGTGCAACTCACTCATATACTATGTACTACACTGTGCGTTTCTTATATTCTAAGTTTTTCAGTGCAACTCACTCATATACTATGTACTACACAGTGCGTTTCTTATATTCTAAGTTTTTCAGTGCAACTCACTCATATACTATGTACTACACTGTGCGTTTCTTAAATTCTAAGTTTTTCAGTGCAACTCACTCATATACTATGTACTACACTGTGCGTTTCTTATATTCTAAGTTTTTCAGTGCAACTCACTCATATACTATGTACTACACTGTGCGTTTCTTATATTCTAATTTTTTCAGTGCAACTCACTCATATACTATGTACTACACTGTGCGTTTCTTATATTCTAAGTTTTTCAGTGCAACTCACTCATATACTATGTACTACACTGTGCGTTTCTTATATTCTAAGTTTTTCAGTGCAACTCACTCATATACTATGTAAGACACTCTGCGTTTCTTATATTCTAAGTTTTTCAGTGCAACTCTCTCATATACTATGTACTACACTGTGCGTTTCTTATATTCTAAGTTTTTCAGTGCAACTCACTCATATACTATGTACTACACTGTGCGTTTCTTATATTTTAAGTTTTTCAGTGCAACTCACTCATATACTATGTACTACACTGTGCATTTCGTGTAATGCGGGTTTTTCAGTAAATTCTGAGTTTTTAAGTGCAACTCACTCATATACCATGTACTACACTGTGCGTTTCTTATATTCTAAATTTTTCAGTGCAACTCACTCATATACTATGTACTACACTGTGCGTTTCTTATATTCTAAGTTTTTCAGTGCAACTCACTCATATACTATGTACTACACTGTGCGTTTCTTATATTCTAAGTTTTTCAGTGCAACTCACTCATATACTATGTACTACACTGTGCGTTTCTTATATTCTAAGTTTTTCAGTGCAACTCACTCATATACTATGTACTACACTGTGCATTTCGTGTAATGCGGGTTTTTCAGTAAATTCTAAGTTTTTCAGTGCAACTCACTCATATACTATGTACTACACTGTGCGTTTCTTATATTCTAAGTTTTTCAGTGCAACTCACTCATATACTATGTACTACACTGTGCATTTCTTATATTCTAAGTTTTTCAGTGCAACTCACTCATATACTATGTACTACACTGTGCGTTTATTATATTTTAAGTTTTTCAGTGCAACTCACTCATATACTATGTACTACACTGTGCATTTCGTGTAATGCGGGTTTTTCAGTAAATTCTAAGTTTTTCAGTGCAACTCACTCATATACTATGTACTACACTGTGCGTTTCTTATGTTCTAAGTTTTTCAGTGCAACTCACTCATATACTATGTACTACACTGTGCGTTTCTAATATTCTAAGTTTTTCAGTGCAACTCACTCATATACTATGTACTACACTGTGCATTTCGTGTAATGCGGGTTTTTCAGTAAATTCTAAGTTTTTCAGTGCAACTCACTCATATACTATGTACTACACTGTGCGTTTCTTATATTCTAAGTTTTTCAGTGCAACTCACTCATATACTATGTACTACACTGTGCGTTTCTTATACTCTAAGTTTTTCAGTGCAACTCACTCATATACTATGTACTACACTGTGCGTTTCTTATATTCTAAGTTTTTCAGTGCAACTCACTCATATACTATGTACTACACTGTGCATTTCGTGTAATGCGGGTTTTTCAGTAAATTCTAAGTTTTTCAGTGCAACTCACTCATATACTATGTACTACACTGTGCGTTTCTTATATTCTAAATTTTTCAGTGCAACTCACTCATATACTATGTACTACACTGTGCGTTTCTTATATTCTAAGTTTTTCAGTGCAACTCACTCATATACTATGTACTACACTGAGCATTTCTTATATTCTAAGTTTTTCAGTGCAACTCACTCATATACTATGTACTACACTGTGCGTTTCTTATATTCTAAGTTTTTCAGTGCAACTCACTCATATACTATGTACTACACTGTGCGTTTCTTATATTCTAAGTTTTTCAGTGCAACTCACTCATATACTATGTACTACACTGTGCGTTTCTTATATTCTAAGTTTTTCAGTGCAACTCACTCATATACTATGTACTACACTGTGCGTTTCTTATATTCTAAGTTTTTCAGTGCAACTCACTCATATACTATGTACTACACTGTGCGTTTCTTATATTCTAAGTTTTTCAGTGCAACTCACTCATATACTATGTACTACACGGTGCATTTCGTGTAATGCGGGTTTTCCAGTAAATTCTAAGTTTTTTAGTGCAACTCACTCATATACTATGTACTACACTGTGCGTTTCTTAAATTCTAAGTTTTTCAGTGCAACTCACTCATATAGTATGTACTACACTGTGCGTTTCTTAAATTCTAAGTTTTTCAGTGCAACTCACTCATATACTATGTACTACACTGTGCGTTTCTTATATTCTAAGTTTTTCAGTGCAACTCACTCATATATTATGTACTACACTGTGCGTTTCTTATATTCTAAGTTTTTCAGTGCAACTCACTCATATACTATGTACTACACTGTGCATTTCGTGTAATGCGGGTTTTTCAGTAAATTCTAAGTTTTTCAGTGCAACTCACTCATATACTATGTACTACACTGTGCGTTTCTTATATTCTAAGTTTTTCAGTGCAACTCACTCATATACTATGTACTACACTCTGCGTTTCTTATACTCTAAGTTTTTCAGTGCAACTCACTCATATACTATGTACTACACTGTGCGTTTCTTATATTCTAAGTTTTTCAGTGCAACTCACTCATATACTATGTACTACACTGTGCATTTCGTGTAATGCGGGTTTTTCAGTAAATTCTAAGTTTTTCAGTGCAACTCACTCATATACTATGTACTACACTGTGCGTTTCTTATATTCTAAGTTTTTCAGTGCAACTCACTCATATACTATGTACTACACTGTGCGTTTCTTATATTCTAAGTTTTTCAGTGCAACTCACTCATATACTATGTACTACACTGTGCGTTTCTTATATTCTAAGTTTTTCAGTGCAACTCACTCATATACTATGTACTACACTGTGCGTTTCTTATATTCTAAGTTTTTCAGTGCAACTCACTCATATACTATGTACTACACTGTGCGTTTCTTATATTCTAAGTTTTTCAGTGCAACTCACTCATATACTATGTACTACACTGTGCATTTCGTGTAATGCGGGTTTTCCAGTAAATTCTAAGTTTTTTAGTGCAACTCACTCATATACTATGTACTACACTGTGCGTTTCTTAAATTCTAAGTTTTTCAGTGCAACTCACTCATATACTATGTACTACACTGTGCGTTTCTTAAAATCTAAGTTTTTCAGTGCAACTCACTCATATACTATGTACTACACTGTGCGTTTCTTATATTCTAAGTTTTTCAGTGCAACTCACTCATATACTATGTACTACACTGTGCGTTTCTTATATTCTTAGTTTTTCAGTGCAACTCACTCATACTATGTACTACACTGTGCATTTCGTGTAATGCGGGTTTTTCAGTAAATTCTAAGTTTTTTAGTGCAACTCACTCATATACTATGTACTACACTGTGCGTTTCTTATATTCTAAGTTTTTCAGTGCAACTCACTCATATACTATGTACTACACTGTGCGTTTCTTATATTCTAAGTTTTTCAGTGCAACTCACTCATATACTATGTACTACACGGTGCATTTCGTGTAATGCGGGTTTTCCAGTAAATTCTAAGTTTTTTAGTGAAACTCACTCATATACTATGTACTACACTGTGCGTTTCTTAAATTCTAAGTTTTTCAGTGCAACTCACTCTTATAGTATGTACTACACTGTGCGTTTCTTAAATTCTAAATTTTTCAGTGCAACTCACTCATATACTATGTACTACACTGTGCGTTTCTTATATTCTAAGTTTTTCAGTGCAACTCACTCATATACTATGTACTACACTGTGCGTTTCTTATATTCTAAGTTTTTCAGTGCAACTCACTCATATACTATGTACTACACTGTGCATTTCGTGTAATGCGGGTTTTTCAGTAAATTCTAAGTTTTTCAGTACAACTCACTCATATACTATGTACTACACTGTGCGTTTCTTATATTCTAAGTTTTTCAGTGCAACTCACTCATATACTATGTACTACACTGTGCGTTTCTTATACTCTAAGTTTTTCAGTGCAACTCACTCATATACTATGTACTACACTGTGCGTTTCTTATATTCTAAGTTTTTCAGTGCAACTCACTCATATACTATGTAATACACTGTGCATTTCGTGTAATGCGGGTTTTTCAGTAAATTCTAAGTTTTTCAGTGCAACTCACTCATATACTATGTACTACACTGTGCGTTTCTTATATTCTAAGTTTTTCAGTGCAACTCACTCATATACTATGTACTACACTGAGCATTTCTTATATTCTAAGTTTTTCAGAGCAACTCACTCATATACTATGTACTACACTGTGCGTTTCTTATATTCTAAGTTTTTCAGTGCAACTCACTCATATACTATATACTACACTGTGCGTTTCTTATATTCTAAGTTTTTCAGTGCAACTCACTCATATACTATGTACTACACTGTGCGTTTCTTATATTCTAAGTTTTTCAGTGCAACTCACTCATATACTATGTACTACACTGTGCGTTTCTTATATTCTAAGTTTTTCAGTGCAACTCACTCATATACTATGTACTACACTGTGCGTTTCTTATATTCTAATTTTTTCAGTGCAACTCACTCATATACTATGTACTACACTGTGCATTTCGTGTAATGCGGGTTTTCCAGTAAATTCTTAGTTTTTTAGTGCAACTCACTCATATACTATGTACTTCACTGTGCGTTTCTTAAATTCTAAGTTTTTCAGTGCAACTCACTCATATACTATGTACTACACTGTGCGTTTCTTAAATTCTAAGTTTTTCAGTGCAACTCACTCATATACTATTTACTACACTGTGCGTTTCTTATATTCTAAGTTTTTCAGTGCAACTCACTCATATACTATGTACTACACTGTGCGTTTCTTATATTCTAAGTTTTTCAGTGCAACTCTCTCATATACTATGTACTACACTGTGCGTTTCGTGTAATGCGGGTTTTTCAGTAAATTCTAAGTTTTTTAGTGCAACTCACTCATATACTATGTACTACACTGTGCGTTTCTTATATTCTAAGTTTTTCAGTGCAACTCACTCATATACTATGTACTACACTGTGCATTTCGTGTAATGCGGGTTTTTCAGTAAATTCTAAGTTTTTCAGTGCAACTCACTCATATACTATGTACTACACTGTGCGTTTCTTATATTCTAAGTTTTTCAGTGCAACTCACTCATATACTATGTACTACACTGTGCGTTTCTTATACTCTAAATTTTTCAGTGCAACTCACTCATATACTATGTACTACACTGTGTTTTTCTTATATTCTAAGTTTTTCAGTGCAACTCACTCATATACTATGTACTACACTGTGCATGACGTGTAATGCAGGTTTTTCAGTAAATTCTAAGTTTTTCAGTGCAACTCACTCATATACTATGTACTACACTGTGCGTTTCTTATATTCTAAGTTTTTCAGTGCAACTCACTCATATACTATGTACTACACTGAGCATTTCTTATATTCTAAGTTTTTCAGTGCAACTCACTCATATACTATGTACTACACTGTGCGTTTCTTATATTCTAAGTTTTTCAGTGCAACTCACTCATATACTATGTACTACACTGTGCGTTTCTTATATTCAAAGTTTTTCAGTGCAACTCACTCATATACTATGTACTACACTGTGCGTTTCTTATATTCTAAGTTTTTCAGTGCAACTCACTCATATACTATGTACTACACTGTGCGTTTCTTATATTCTAAGTTTTTCAGTGCAACTCACTCATATACTATGTACTACACTGTGCATTTCGTGTAATGCGGGTTTTCCAGTAAATTCTAAGTTTTTTAGTGCAACTCACTCATATACTATGTACTACACTGTGCGTTTATTAAATTCTAAGTTTTTCAGTGCAACTCACTCATATACTATGTACTACACTGTGCGTTTCTTAAATTCTAAGTTTTTCAGTGCAACTCACTCATATACTATGTACTACACTGTGCGTTTCTTATATTCTAAGTTTTTCAGTGCAACTCACTCATATACTATGTACTACACTGTGCGTTTATTATATTCTAAGTTTTTCAGTGCAACTCACTCATACTATGTACTACACTGTGCATTTCGTGTAATGCGGGTTTTTCAGTAAATTCTAAGTTTTTTAGTGCAACTCACTCATATACTATGTACTACACTGTGCGTTTCTTATATTCTAAGTTTTTCAGTGCAACTCACTCATATACTATGTACTACACTGTGCGTTTCTTATATTCTAAGTTTTTCAGTGCAACTCACTCATATACTATGTACTACACCGTGCATTTCGTGTAATGCGGGTTTTCCAGTAAATTCTAAGTTTTTTAGTGCAACTCACTCATATACTATGTACTACACTGTGCGTTTCTTAAATTCTAAGTTTTTCAGTGCAACTCACTCTTATAGTATGTACTACACTGTGCGTTTCTTAAATTCTAAGTTTTTCAATGCAACTCACTCATATACTATGTACTACACTGTGCATTTCGTGTAATGCGGGTTTTTCAGTAAATTCTAAGTTTTTCAGTGCAACTCACTCATATACTATGTACTACACTGTGCGTTTCTTATATTCTAAGTTTTTCAGTGCAACTCACTCATATACTATGTACTACACTGTGCGTTTCTTATACTCTAAGTTTTTCAGTGCAACTCACTCATATACTATGTACTACACTGTGCGTTTCTTATATTCTAAGTTTTTCAGTGCAACTCACTCATATACTATGTACTACACTGTGCGTTTCTTATATTCTAAGTTTTTCAGTGCAACTCACTCATATACTATGTACTACACTGTGCATTTCGTGTAATGCGGGTTTTCCAGTAAATTCTAAGTTTTTTAGTGCAACTCACTCATATACTATGTACTACACTGTGCGTTTCTTAAATTCTAAGTTTTTCAGTGCAACTCACTCATATACTATGTACTACACTGTGCGTTTCTTAAATTCTAAGTTTTTCAGTGCAACTCACTCATATACTATGTACTACACTGTGCGTTTCTTATATTCTAAGTTTTTCAGTGCAACTCACTCATATACTATGTACTACACTGTGCGTTTCTTATATTCTAAGTTTTTCAGTGCAACTCACTCATACTATGTACTACACTGTGCATTTCGTGTAATGCGGGTTTTTCAGTAAATTCTAAGTTTTTTAGTGCAACTCACTCATATACTATGTACTACACTGTGCGTTTCTTATATTCTAAGTTTTTCAGTGCAACTCACTCATATACTATGTACTACACTGTGCGTTTCTTATATTCTAAGTTTTTCAGTGCAACTCACTCATATACTATGTACTACAAGGTGCATTTCGTGTAATGCGGGTTTTCCAGTAAATTCTAAGTTTTTTAGTGGAACTCACTCATATACTATGTACTACACTGTGCGTTTCTTAAATTCTAAGTTTTTCAGTGCAACTCACTCTTATAGTATGTACTACACTGTGCGTTTCTTAAATTCTAAGTTTTTCAGTGCAACTCACTCATATACTATGTACTACACTGTGCATTTCGTGTAATGCGGGTTTTTCAGTAAATTCTAAGTTTTTCAGTGCAACTCACTCATATACTATGTACTACACTGTGCGTTTCTTATATTCTAAGTTTTTCAGTGCAACTCACTCATATACTATGTACTACACTGTGCGTTTCTTATACTCTAAGTTTTTCAGTGCAACTCACTCATATACTATGTACTACACTGTGCGTTTCTTATATTCTAAGTTTTTCAGTGCAACTCACTCATATACTATGTACTACACTGTGCGTTTCTTATATTCTAAGTTTTTCAGTGCAACTCACTCATATACTATGTACTACACTGTGCGTTTCTTATATTCTAAGTTTTTCAGTGCAACTCACTCATATACTATGTACTACACTGTGCATTTCGTGTAATGCGGGTTTTCCAGTAAATTCTAAGTTTTTTAGTGCAACTCACTCATATACTATGTACTACACTGTGCGTTTCTTAAATTCTAAGTTTTTCAGTGCAACTCACTCATATACTATGTACTACACTGTGCGTTTCTTAAATTCTAAGTTTTTCAGTGCAACTCACTCATATACTATGTACTACACTGTGCATTTCGTGTAATACGGGTTTTTCAGTAAATTCTAAGTTTTTTAGTGCAACTCACTCATATACTATGTACTACACTGTGCGTTTCTTATATTCTAAGTTTTTCAGTGCAACTCACTCATATACTATGTACTACACTGTGCGTTTCTTATATTCTAAGTTTTTCAGTGCAACTCACTCATATACTATGTACTACACTGTGCGTTTCTTATATTCTAAGTTTTTCAGTGCAACTCACTCATATACTATGTACTACACTGTGCATTTTGTGTAATGCGGGTTTTTCAGTAAATTCTAAGTTTTTCAGTGCAACTCACTCATATACTATGTACTACACTGTGCGTTTCTTATATTCTAAGTTTTTCAGTGCAACTCACTCATATACTATGTACTACACTGTGCATTTCGTGTAATGCGGGTTTTTCAGTAAATTCTAAGTTTTTCAGTGCAACTCACTCATATACTATGTACTACACTGTGCGTTTCTTATATTCTAAGTTTTTCAGTGCAACTCACTCATATACTATGTACAACACTCTGCTTTTCTTATATTCTAAGTTTATTAGTGCAACTCACTCATATACTATGTACTACACTGTGCGTTTCTTATATTCTAAGTTTTTCAGTGCAACTCACTCATATACTATGTACTACACTGTGCATTTCTTATATTCTAAGTTTTTCAGTGCAACTCACTCATATACTATGTACTACACTGTGCGTTTCTTATATTCTAAGTTTTTCAGTGCATCTCACTCATATACTATGTACGACACTCTGCGTTTCTTATATTCTAAGTTTTTCAGTGCAACTCTCTCATATACTATGTTCTACACTGTGCGTTTCTTATATTCTAAGTTTTTCAGTGCAACTCACTCATATACTATGTACTACACTGTGCGTTTCTTATATTTTAAGTTTTTCAGTGCAACTCACTCATATACTATGTACTACACTGTGCATTTCGTGTAATGCGGGTTTTTCAGTAAATTCTAAGTTTTTCAGTGCAACTCACTCATATACTATGTACTACACTGTGCGTTTCTTATATTCTAAATTTTTCAGTGCAACTCACTCATATACTATGCACTACACTGTGCGTTTCTTATATTCTAAGTTTTTCAGTGCAACTCACTCATATACTATGTACTACACTGTGCGTTTCTTATATTCTAAGTTTTTCAGTGCAACTCACTCATATACTATGTACTACACTGTGCGTTTCTTATATTCTAAGTTTTTCAGTGCAACTCACTCATATACTATGTACTACACTGTGCGTTTCTTATATTCTAAGTTTTTCAGTGCAACTCACTCATATACTATGTACTACACTGTGCATTTCGTGTAATGCGGGTTTTTCAGTAAATTCTAAGTTTTTCAGTGCAACTCACTCATATACTATGTACTACACTGTGCGTTTCTTATATTCTAAGTTTTTCAGTGCAACTCACTCATATACTATGTACTACACTGTGCGTTTCTTATACTGTAAGTTTTTCAGTGCAACTCACTCATATACTATGTACTACACTGTGCGTTTCTTATATTCTAAGTTTTTCAGTGCAACTCACTCATATACTATGTACTACACTGTGCATTTCGTGTAATGCGGGTTTTTCAGTAAATTCTAAGTTTTTCAGTGCAACTCACTCATATACTATGTACTACACTGTGCGTTTCTTATATTCTAAGTTTATCAGTGCAACTCACTCATATACTATGTACTACACTGTGCGTTTCTTATATTCTAAGTTTTTCAGTGCAACTCACTCATATACTATGTACTACACTGTGCGTTTCTTATATTCTAAGTTTTTCAGTGCAACCCACTCATATACTATGTACTACACTGTGCGTTTCTTAAATTCTAAGTTTTTCAGTGCAACTCACTCATATACTATGTACTACACTGTGCGTTTCTTATATTCTAAGTTTTTCAGTGCAACTCACTCATATACTATGTACTACACTGTGCGTTTCTTATATTCTAAGTTTTTCAGTGCAACTCACTCATATACTATGTACTACACTGTGCGTTTCTTATATTCTAAGTTTTTCAGTGCAACTCACTCATATACTATGTACTACACTGTGCGTTTCTTATATTCTAAGTTTTTCAGTGCAACTCACTCATATACTATGTACTACACTGTGCATTTCGTGTAATACGGGTTTTTCAGTAAATTCTAAGTTTTTTAGTGCAACTCACTCATATACTATGTACTACACTGTGCGTTTCTTAAATTCTAAGTTTTTCAGTGCAACTCACTCTTATAGTATGTACTACACTGTGCGTTTCTTAAATTCTAAGTTTTTCAGTGCAACTCACTCATATACTATGTACTACACTGTGCGTTTCTTATATTCTAAGTTTTTCAGTGCAACTCACTCATATACTATGTACTACACTGTGCGTTTCTTATACTCTAAGTTTTTCAGTGCAACTCACTCATATACTATGTACTACACTGTGCGTTTCTTATATTCTAAGTTTTTCAGTGCAACTCACTCATATACTATGTAATACACTGTGCATTTCGTGTAATGCGGGTTTTTCAGTAAATTCTAAGTTTTTCAGTGCAACTCACTCATATACTATGTACTACACTGTGCGTTTCTTATATTCTAAGTTTTTCAGTGCAACTCACTCATATACTATGTACTACACTGAGCATTTCTTATATTCTAAGTTTTTCAGAGCAACTCACTCACATATTATGTACTACACTGTGCGTTTCTTATATTCTAAGTTTTTCAGTGCAACTCACTCATATACTATGTACTACACTGTGCGTTTCTTATATTCTAAGTTTTTCAGTGCAACTCACTCATATACTATGTACTACACTGTGCATTTCGTGTAATGCGGGTTTTTCAGTAAATTCTAAGTTTTTCAGTGCAACTCACTCATATACTATGTACTACACTGTGCGTTTCTTATATTCTAAGTTTTTCAGTGCAACTCACTCATATACTATGTACTACACTGTGCGTTTCTTATACTCTAAATTTTTCAGTGCAACTCACTCATATACTATGTACTACACTGTGTTTTTCTTATATTCTAAGTTTTTCAGTGCAACTCACTCATATACTATGTACTACACTGTGCATGACGTGTAATGCAGGTTTTTCAGTAAATTCTAAGTTTTTCAGTGCAACTCACTCATATACTATGTACTACACTGTGCGTTTCTTATATTCTAAGTTTTTCAGTGCAACTCACTCATATACTATGTACTACACTGAGCATTTCTTATATTCTAAGTTTTTCAGTGCAACTCACTCATATACTATGTACTACACTGTGCGTTTCTTATATTCTAAGTTTTTCAGTGCAACTCACTCATATACTATGTACTACACTGTGCGTTTCTTAAATTCTAAGTTTTTCAGTGCAACTCACTCATATACTATGTACTACACTGTGCGTTTCTTATATTCTAAGTTTTTCAGTGCAACTCACTCATATACTATGTACTACACTGTGCGTTTCTTAAATTCTAAGTTTTTCAGTGCAACTCACTCATATACTATGTACTACACTGTGCGTTTCTTATATTCTAAGTTTTTCAGTGCAACTCACTCATATACTATGTACTACACTGTGCGTTTATTATATTCTAAGTTTTTCAGTGCAACTCACTCATATACTATGTACTACACTGTGCGTTTCTTATATTCTAAGTTTTTCAGTGCAACTCACTCATATACTATGTACTACACGGTGCATTTCGTGTAATGCGGGTTTTCCAGTAAATTCTAAGTTTTTTAGTGCAACTCACTCATATACTATGTACTACACTGTGCGTTTCTTAAATTCTAAGTTTTTCAGTGCAACTCACTCTTATAGTATGTACTACACTGTGCGTTTCTTAAATTCTAAGTTTTTCAGTGCAACTCACTCATATACTATGTACTACACTGTGCATTTCGTGTAATGCGGGTTTTTCATTAAATTCTAAGTTTTTCAGTGCAACTCACTCATATACTATGTACTACACTGTGCGTTTCTTATATTCTAAGTTTTTCAGTGCAACTCACTCATATACTATGTACTACACTGTGCGTTTCTTATACTCTAAGTTTTTCAGTGCAACTCACTCATATACTATGTACTACACTGTGCGTTTCTTATATTCTAAGTTTTTCAGTGCAACTCACTCATATACTATGTACTACACTGTGCGTTTCTTATATTCTAAGTTTTTCAGTGCAACTCACTCATATACTATGTACTACACTGTGCATTTCGTGTAATGCGGGTTTTCCAGTAAATTCTAAGTTTTTTAGTGCAACTCACTCATATACTATGTACTACACTGTGCGTTTCTTAAATTCTAAGTTTTTCAGTGCAACTCACTCATATACTATGTACTACACTGTGCGTTTCTTAAATTCTAAGTTTTTCAGTGCAACTCACTCATATACTATGTACTACACTGTGCGTTTCTTATATTCTAAGTTTTTCAGTGCAACTCACTCATATACTATGTACTACACTGTGCGTTTCTTATATTCTAAGTTTTTCAGTGCAACTCACTCATACTATGTACTACACTGTGCATTTCGTGTAATGCGGGTTTTTCAGTAAATTCTAAGTTTTTTAGTGCAACTCACTCATATACTATGTACTACACTGTGCGTTTCTTATATTCTAAGTTTTTCAGTGCAACTCACTCATATACTATGTACTACACTGTGCGTTTCTTATATTCTAAGTTTTTCAGTGCAACTCACTCATATACTATGTACTACACGGTGCATTTCGTGTAATGCGGGTTTTCCAGTAAATTCTAAGTTTTTTAGTGCAACTCACTCATATACTATGTACTACACTGTGCGTTTCTTAAATTCTAAGTTTTTCAGTGAAACTCACTCTTATAGTATGTACTACACTGTGCGTTTCTTAAATTCTAAGTTTTTCAGTGCAACTCACTCATATACTATGTACTACACTGTGCATTTCGTGTAATGCGGGTTTTTCAGTAAATTCTAAGTTTTTCAGTGCAACTCACTCATATACTATGTACTACACTGTGCGTTTCTTATATTCTAAGTTTTTCAGTGCAACTCACTCATATACTATGTACTACACTGTGCGCTTCTTATACTCTAAGTTTTTCAGTGCAACTCACTCATATACTATGTACTACACTGTGCGTTTCTTATATTCTAAGTTTTTCAGTGCAACTCACTCATATACTATGTACTACACTGTGCGTTTCTTATATTCTAAGTTTTTCAGTGCAACTCACTCATATACTATGTACTACACTGTGCGTTTCTTATATTCTAAGTTTTTCAGTGCAACTCACTCATATACTATGTACTACACTGTGCATTTCGTGTAATGCGGGTTTTCCAGTAAATTCTAAGTTTTTTAGTGCAACTCACTCATATACTATGTACTACACTGTGCGTTTCTTAAATTCTAAGTTTTTCAGTGCAACTCACTCATATACTATGTACTACACTGTGCGTTTCTTAAATTCTAAGTTTTTCAGTGCAACTCACTCATATACTATGTACTACACTGTGCATTTCGTGTAATACGGGTTTTTCAGTAAATTCTAAGTTTTTTAGTGCAACTCACTCATATACTATGTACTACACTGTGCGTTTCTTATATTCTAAGTTTTTCAGTGCAACTCACTCATATACTATGTACTACACTGTGCGTTTCTTATATTCTAAGTTTTTCAGTGCAACTCACTCATATACTATGTACTACACTGTGCGTTTCTTATATTCTAAGTTTTTCAGTGCAACTCACTCATATACTATGTACTACACTGTGCATTTTGTGTAATGCGGGTTTTTCAGTAAATTCTAAGTTTTTCAGTGCAACTCACTCATATACTATGTACTACACTGTGCGTTTCTTATATTCTAAGTTTTTCAGTGCAACTCACTCATATACTATGTACTACACTGTGCATTTCGTGTAATGCGGGTTTTTCAGTAAATTCTAAGTTTTTCAGTGCAACTCACTCATATACTATGTACTACACTGTGCGTTTCTTATATTCTAAGTTTTTCAGTGCAACTCACTCATATACTATGTACAACACTCTGCTTTTCTTATATTCTAAGTTTATTAGTGCAACTCACTCATATACTATGTACTACACTGTGCGTTTCTTATATTCTAAGTTTTTCAGTGCAACTCACTCATATACTATGTACTACACTGTGCATTTCTTATATTCTAAGTTTTTCAGTGCAACTCACTCATATACTATGTACTACACTGTGCGTTTCTTATATTCTAAGTTTTTCAGTGCATCTCACTCATATACTATGTACGACACTCTGCGTTTCTTATATTCTAAGTTTTTCAGTGCAACTCTCTCATATACTATGTTCTACACTGTGCGTTTCTTATATTCTAAGTTTTTCAGTGCAACTCACTCATATACTATGTACTACACTGTGCGTTTCTTATATTTTAAGTTTTTCAGTGCAACTCACTCATATACTATGTACTACACTGTGCATTTCGTGTAATGCGGGTTTTTCAGTAAATTCTAAGTTTTTCAGTGCAACTCACTCATATACTATGTACTACACTGTGCGTTTCTTATATTCTAAATTTTTCAGTGCAACTCACTCATATACTATGCACTACACTGTGCGTTTCTTATATTCTAAGTTTTTCAGTGCAACTCACTCATATACTATGTACTACACTGTGCGTTTCTTATATTCTAAGTTTTTCAGTGCAACTCACTCATATACTATGTACTACACTGTGCGTTTCTTATATTCTAAGTTTTTCAGTGCAACTCACTCATATACTATGTACTACACTGTGCATTTCGTGTAATGCGGGTTTTTCAGTAAATTCTAAGTTTTTCAGTGCAACTCACTCATATACTATGTACTACACTGTGCGTTTCTTATATTCTAAGTTTTTCAGTGCAACTCACTCATATACTATGTACTACACTGTGCGTTTCTTATACTCTAAATTTTTCAGTGCAACTCACTCATATACTATGTACTACACTGTGTTTTTCTTATATTCTAAGTTTTTCAGTGCAACTCACTCATATACTATGTACTACACTGTGCATGACGTGTAATGCAGGTTTTTCAGTAAATTCTAAGTTTTTCAGTGCAACTCACTCATATACTATGTACTACACTGTGCGTTTCTTATATTCTAAGTTTTTCAGTGCAACTCACTCATATACTATGTACTACACTGAGCATTTCTTATATTCTAAGTTTTTCAGTGCAACTCACTCATATACTATGTACTACACTGTGCGTTTCTTATATTCTAAGTTTTTCAGTGCAACTCACTCATATACTATGTACTACACTGTGCGTTTCTTAAATTCTAAGTTTTTCAGTGCAACTCACTCATATACTATGTACTACACTGTGCGTTTCTTATATTCTAAGTTTTTCAGTGCAACTCACTCATATACTATGTACTACACTGTGCGTTTCTTAAATTCTAAGTTTTTCAGTGCAACTCACTCATATACTATGTACTACACTGTGCGTTTCTTATATTCTAAGTTTTTCAGTGCAACTCACTCATATACTATGTACTACACTGTGCGTTTATTATATTCTAAGTTTTTCAGTGCAACTCACTCATATACTATGTACTACACTGTGCGTTTCTTATATTCTAAGTTTTTCAGTGCAACTCACTCATATACTATGTACTACACGGTGCATTTCGTGTAATGCGGGTTTTCCAGTAAATTCTAAGTTTTTTAGTGCAACTCACTCATATACTATGTACTACACTGTGCGTTTCTTAAATTCTAAGTTTTTCAGTGCAACTCACTCTTATAGTATGTACTACACTGTGCGTTTCTTAAATTCTAAGTTTTTCAGTGCAACTCACTCATATACTATGTACTACACTGTGCATTTCGTGTAATGCGGGTTTTTCATTAAATTCTAAGTTTTTCAGTGCAACTCACTCATATACTATGTACTACACTGTGCGTTTCTTATATTCTAAGTTTTTCAGTGCAACTCACTCATATACTATGTACTACACTGTGCGTTTCTTATACTCTAAGTTTTTCAGTGCAACTCACTCATATACTATGTACTACACTGTGCGTTTCTTATATTCTAAGTTTTTCAGTGCAACTCACTCATATACTATGTACTACACTGTGCGTTTCTTATATTCTAAGTTTTTCAGTGCAACTCACTCATATACTATGTACTACACTGTGCATTTCGTGTAATGCGGGTTTTCCAGTAAATTCTAAGTTTTTTAGTGCAACTCACTCATATACTATGTACTACACTGTGCGTTTCTTAAATTCTAAGTTTTTCAGTGCAACTCACTCATATACTATGTACTACACTGTGCGTTTCTTAAATTCTAAGTTTTTCAGTGCAACTCACTCATATACTATGTACTACACTGTGCGTTTCTTATATTCTAAGTTTTTCAGTGCAACTCACTCATATACTATGTACTACACTGTGCGTTTCTTATATTCTAAGTTTTTCAGTGCAACTCACTCATACTATGTACTACACTGTGCATTTCGTGTAATGCGGGTTTTTCAGTAAATTCTAAGTTTTTTAGTGCAACTCACTCATATACTATGTACTACACTGTGCGTTTCTTATATTCTAAGTTTTTCAGTGCAACTCACTCATATACTATGTACTACACTGTGCGTTTCTTATATTCTAAGTTTTTCAGTGCAACTCACTCATATACTATGTACTACACGGTGCATTTCGTGTAATGCGGGTTTTCCAGTAAATTCTAAGTTTTTTAGTGCAACTCACTCATATACTATGTACTACACTGTGCGTTTCTTAAATTCTAAGTTTTTCAGTGCAACTCACTCTTATAGTATGTACTACACTGTGCGTTTCTTAAATTCTAAGTTTTTCAGTGCAACTCACTCATATACTATGTACTACACTGTGCATTTCGTGTAATGCGGGTTTTTCAGTAAATTCTAAGTTTTTCAGTGCAACTCACTCATATACTATGTACTACACTGTGCGTTTCTTATATTCTAAGTTTTTCAGTGCAACTCACTCATATACTATGTACTACACTGTGCGTTTCTTATACTCTAAGTTTTTCAGTGCAACTCACTCATATACTATGTACTACACTGTGCGTTTCTTATATTCTAAGTTTTTCAGTGCAACTCACTCATATACTATGTACTACACTGTGCGTTTCTTATATTCTAAGTTTTTCAGTGCAACTCACTCATATACTATGTACTACACTGTGCGTTTCTTATATTCTAAGTTTTTCAGTGCAACTCACTCATATACTATGTACTACACTGTGCATTTCGTGTAATGCGGGTTTTTCAGTAAATTCTAAGTTTTTCAGTGCAACTCACTCATATACTATGTACTACACTGTGCGTTTCTTATATTCTAAGTTTTTCAGTGCAACTCACTCATATACTATGTACTACACTGTGCGTTTCTTATACTCTAAATTTTTCAGTGCAACTCACTCATATACTATGTACTACACTGTGTTTTTCTTATATTCTAAGTTTTTCAGTGCAACTCACTCATATACTATGTACTACACTGTGCATGACGTGTAATGCAGGTTTTTCAGTAAATTCTAAGTTTTTCAGTGCAACTCACTCATATACTATGTACTACACTGTGCGTTTCTTATATTCTAAGTTTTTCAGTGCAACTCACTCATATACTATGTACTACACTGAGCATTTCTTATATTCTAAGTTTTTCAGTGCAACTCACTCATATACTATGTACTACACTGTGCGTTTCTTATATTCTAAGTTTTTCAGTGCAACTCACTCATATACTATGTACTACACTGTGCGTTTCTTAAATTCTAAGTTTTTCAGTGCAACTCACTCATATACTATGTACTACACTGTGCGTTTCTTATATTCTAAGTTTTTCAGTGCAACTCACTCATATACTATGTACTACACTGTGCGTTTCTTAAATTCTAAGTTTTTCAGTGCAACTCACTCATATACTATGTACTACACTGTGCGTTTCTTATATTCTAAGTTTTTCAGTGCAACTCACTCATATACTATGTACTACACTGTGCGTTTATTATATTCTAAGTTTTTCAGTGCAACTCACTCATATACTATGTACTACACTGTGCGTTTCTTATATTCTAAGTTTTTCAGTGCAACTCACTCATATACTATGTACTACACGGTGCATTTCGTGTAATGCGGGTTTTCCAGTAAATTCTAAGTTTTTTAGTGCAACTCACTCATATACTATGTACTACACTGTGCGTTTCTTAAATTCTAAGTTTTTCAGTGCAACTCACTCTTATAGTATGTACTACACTGTGCGTTTCTTAAATTCTAAGTTTTTCAGTGCAACTCACTCATATACTATGTACTACACTGTGCATTTCGTGTAATGCGGGTTTTTCATTAAATTCTAAGTTTTTCAGTGCAACTCACTCATATACTATGTACTACACTGTGCGTTTCTTATATTCTAAGTTTTTCAGTGCAACTCACTCATATACTATGTACTACACTGTGCGTTTCTTATACTCTAAGTTTTTCAGTGCAACTCACTCATATACTATGTACTACACTGTGCGTTTCTTATATTCTAAGTTTTTCAGTGCAACTCACTCATATACTATGTACTACACTGTGCGTTTCTTATATTCTAAGTTTTTCAGTGCAACTCACTCATATACTATGTACTACACTGTGCATTTCGTGTAATGCGGGTTTTCCAGTAAATTCTAAGTTTTTTAGTGCAACTCACTCATATACTATGTACTACACTGTGCGTTTCTTAAATTCTAAGTTTTTCAGTGCAACTCACTCATATACTATGTACTACACTGTGCGTTTCTTAAATTCTAAGTTTTTCAGTGCAACTCACTCATATACTATGTACTACACTGTGCGTTTCTTATATTCTAAGTTTTTCAGTGCAACTCACTCATATACTATGTACTACACTGTGCGTTTCTTATATTCTAAGTTTTTCAGTGCAACTCACTCATACTATGTACTACACTGTGCATTTCGTGTAATGCGGGTTTTTCAGTAAATTCTAAGTTTTTTAGTGCAACTCACTCATATACTATGTACTACACTGTGCGTTTCTTATATTCTAAGTTTTTCAGTGCAACTCACTCATATACTATGTACTACACTGTGCGTTTCTTATATTCTAAGTTTTTCAGTGCAACTCACTCATATACTATGTACTACACGGTGCATTTCGTGTAATGCGGGTTTTCCAGTAAATTCTAAGTTTTTTAGTGCAACTCACTCATATACTATGTACTACACTGTGCGTTTCTTAAATTCTAAGTTTTTCAGTGCAACTCACTCTTATAGTATGTACTACACTGTGCGTTTCTTAAATTCTAAGTTTTTCAGTGCAACTCACTCATATACTATGTACTACACTGTGCATTTCGTGTAATGCGGGTTTTTCAGTAAATTCTAAGTTTTTCAGTGCAACTCACTCATATACTATGTACTACACTGTGCGTTTCTTATATTCTAAGTTTTTCAGTGCAACTCACTCATATACTATGTACTACACTGTGCGTTTCTTATACTCTAAGTTTTTCAGTGCAACTCACTCATATACTATGTACTACACTGTGCGTTTCTTATATTCTAAGTTTTTCAGTGCAACTCACTCATATACTATGTACTACACTGTGCGTTTCTTATATTCTAAGTTTTTCAGTGCAACTCACTCATATACTATGTACTACACTGTGCGTTTCTTATATTCTAAGTTTTTCAGTGCAACTCACTCATATACTATGTACTACACTGTGCATTTCGTGTAATGCGGGTTTTCCAGTAAATTCTAAGTTTTTTAGTGCAACTCACTCATATACTATGTACTACACTGTGCGTTTCTTAAATTCTAAGTTTTTCAGTGCAACTCACTCATATACTATGTACTACACTGTGCGTTTCTTAAATTCTAAGTTTTTCAGTGCAACTCACTCATATACTATGTACTACACTGTGCATTTCGTGTAATACGGGTTTTTCAGTAAATTCTAAGTTTTTTAGTGCAACTCACTCATATACTATGTACTACACTGTGCGTTTCTTATATTCTAAGTTTTTCAGTGCAACTCACTCATATACTATGTACTACACTGTGCGTTTCTTATATTCTAAGTTTTTCAGTGCAACTCACTCATATACTATGTACTACACTGTGCGTTTCTTATATTCTAAGTTTTTCAGTGCAACTCACTCATATACTATGTACTACACTGTGCATTTTGTGTAATGCGGGTTTTTCAGTAAATTCTAAGTTTTTCAGTGCAACTCACTCATATACTATGTACTACACTGTGCGTTTCTTATATTCTAAGTTTTTCAGTGCAACTCACTCATATACTATGTACTACACTGTGCATTTCGTGTAATGCGGGTTTTTCAGTAAATTCTAAGTTTTTCAGTGCAACTCACTCATATACTATGTACTACACTGTGCGTTTCTTATATTCTAAGTTTTTCAGTGCAACTCACTCATATACTATGTACAACACTCTGCTTTTCTTATATTCTAAGTTTATTAGTGCAACTCACTCATATACTATGTACTACACTGTGCGTTTCTTATATTCTAAGTTTTTCAGTGCAACTCACTCATATACTATGTACTACACTGTGCATTTCTTATATTCTAAGTTTTTCAGTGCAACTCACTCATATACTATGTACTACACTGTGCGTTTCTTATATTCTAAGTTTTTCAGTGCATCTCACTCATATACTATGTACGACACTCTGCGTTTCTTATATTCTAAGTTTTTCAGTGCAACTCTCTCATATACTATGTTCTACACTGTGCGTTTCTTATATTCTAAGTTTTTCAGTGCAACTCACTCATATACTATGTACTACACTGTGCGTTTCTTATATTTTAAGTTTTTCAGTGCAACTCACTCATATACTATGTACTACACTGTGCATTTCGTGTAATGCGGGTTTTTCAGTAAATTCTAAGTTTTTCAGTGCAACTCACTCATATACTATGTACTACACTGTGCGTTTCTTATATTCTAAATTTTTCAGTGCAACTCACTCATATACTATGCACTACACTGTGCGTTTCTTATATTCTAAGTTTTTCAGTGCAACTCACTCATATACTATGTACTACACTGTGCGTTTCTTATATTCTAAGTTTTTCAGTGCAACTCACTCATATACTATGTACTACACTGTGCGTTTCTTATATTCTAAGTTTTTCAGTGCAACTCACTCATATACTATGTACTACACTGTGCGTTTCTTATATTCTAAGTTTTTCAGTGCAACTCACTCATATACTATGTACTACACTGTGCATTTCGTGTAATGCGGGTTTTTCAGTAAATTCTAAGTTTTTCAGTGCAACTCACTCATATACTATGTACTACACTGTGCGTTTCTTATATTCTAAGTTTTTCAGTGCAACTCACTCATATACTATGTACTACACTGTGCGTTTCTTATACTGTAAGTTTTTCAGTGCAACTCACTCATATACTATGTACTACACTGTGCGTTTCTTATATTCTAAGTTTTTCAGTGCAACTCACTCATATACTATGTACTACACTGTGCATTTCGTGTAATGCGGGTTTTTCAGTAAATTCTAAGTTTTTCAGTGCAACTCACTCATATACTATGTACTACACTGTGCGTTTCTTATATTCTAAGTTTTTCAGTGCAACTCACTCATATACTATGTACTACACTGTGCGTTTCTTAAATTCTAAGTTTTTCAGTGCAACTCACTCATATACTATGTACTACACTGTGCGTTTCTTATATTCTAAGTTTTTCAGTGCAACTCACTCATATACTATGTACTACACTGTGCGTTTCTTATATTCTAAGTTTTTCAGTGCAACTCACTCATATACTATGTACTACACTGTGCGTTTCTTATATTCTAAGTTTTTCAGTGCAACTCACTCATATACTATGTACTACACTGTGCGTTTCTTATATTCTAAGTTTTTCAGTGCAACTCACTCATATACTATGTACTACACTGTGCATTTCGTGTAATACGGGTTTTTCAGTAAATTCTAAGTTTTTTAGTGCAACTCACTCATATACTATGTACTACACTGTGCGTTTCTTAAATTCTAAGTTTTTCAGTGCAACTCACTCTTATAGTATGTACTACACTGTGCGTTTCTTAAATTCTAAGTTTTTCAGTGCAACTCACTCATATACTATGTACTACACTGTGCGTTTCTTATATTCTAAGTTTTTCAGTGCAACTCACTCATATACTATGTACTACACTGTGCGTTTCTTATACTCTAAGTTTTTCAGTGCAACTCACTCATATACTATGTACTACACTGTGCGTTTCTTATATTCTAAGTTTTTCAGTGCAACTCACTCATATACTATGTACTACACTGTGCATTTCCTGTAATGCGGGTTTTTCAGTAAATTCTAAGTTTTTCAGTGCAACTCACTCATATACTATGTACTACACTGTGCGTTTCTTATATTCTAAGTTTTTCAGTGCAACTCACTCATATACTATGTACTACACTGTGCGTTTCTTATACTGTAAGTTTTTCAGTGCAACTCACTCATATACTATGTACTACACTGTGCGTTTCTTATATTCTAAGTTTTTCAGTGCAACTCACTCATATACTATGTACTACACTGTGCATTTCGTGTAATGCGGGTTTTTCAGTAAATTCTAAGTTTTTCAGTGCAACTCACTCATATACTATGTACTACACTGTGCGTTTCTTATATTCTAAGTTTTTCAGTGCAACTCACTCATATACTATGTACTACACTGTGCGTTTCTTAAATTCTAAGTTTTTCAGTGCAACTCACTCATATACTATGTACTACACTGTGCGTTTCTTATATTCTAAGTTTTTCAGTGCAACTCACTCATATACTATGTACTACACTGTGCGTTTCTTATATTCTAAGTTTTTCAGTGCAACTCACTCATATACTATGTACTACACTGTGCGTTTCTTATATTCTAAGTTTTTCAGTGCAACTCACTCATATACTATGTACTACACTGTGCGTTTCTTATATTCTAAGTTTTTCAGTGCAACTCACTCATATACTATGTACTACACTGTGCATTTCGTGTAATACGGGTTTTTCAGTAAATTCTAAGTTTTTTAGTGCAACTCACTCATATACTATGTACTACACTGTGCGTTTCTTAAATTCTAAGTTTTTCAGTGCAACTCACTCTTATAGTATGTACTACACTGTGCGTTTCTTAAATTCTAAGTTTTTCAGTGCAACTCACTCATATACTATGTACTACACTGTGCGTTTCTTATATTCTAAGTTTTTCAGTGCAACTCACTCATATACTATGTACTACACTGTGCGTTTCTTATACTCTAAATTTTTCAGTGCAACTCACTCATATACTATGTACTACACTGTGCGTTTCTTATATTCTAAGTTTTTCAGTGCAACTCACTCATATACTATGTAATACACTGTGCATTTCGTGTAATGCGGGTTTTTCAGTAAATTCTAAGTTTTTCAGTGCAACTCACTCATATACTATGTACTACACTGTGCGTTTCTTATATTCTAAGTTTTTCAGTGCAACTCACTCATATACTATGTACTACACTGAGCATTTCTTATATTCTAAGTTTTTCAGAGCAACTCACTCACATACTATGTACTACACTGTGCGTTTCTTATATTCTAAGTTTTTCAGTGCAACTCACTCATATACTATGTACTACACTGTGCGTTTCTTATATTCTAAGTTTTTCAGTGCAACTCACTCATATACTATGTACTACACTGTGCGTTTCTTATATTCTAAGTTTTTCAGTGCAACTCACTCATATACTATGTACTACACTGTGCGTTTCTTATATTCTAAGTTTTTCAGTGCAACTCACTCATATACTATGTACTACACTGTGCGTTTCTTATATTCTAAGTTTTTCAGTGCAACTCTCTCATATACTATGTACTACACTGTGCATTTCGTGTAATGCGGGTTTTCCAGTAAATTCTAAGTTTTTTAGTGCAACTCACTCATATACTATGTACTACACTGTGCGTTTCTTAAATTCTAAGTTTTTCAGTGCAACTCACTCATATACTATGTACTACACTGTGCGTTTCTTATATTCTAAGTTTTTCAGTGCAACTCACTCATATACTATGTACTACACTGTGCGTTTCTTATATTCTAAGTTTTTCAGTGCAACTCACTCATATACTATGTACTACACTGTGCGTTTCTTATATTCTAAGTTTTTCAGTGCAACTCACTCATATACTATGTACTACACTGTGCGTTTCTTATATTCTAAGTTTTTCAGTGCAACTCACTCATATACTATGTACTACACTGTGCATTTCGTGTAATACGGATTTTTCAGTAAATTCTAAGTTTTTTAGTGCAACTCACTCATATACTATGTACTACACTGTGCGTTTCTTAAATTCTAAGTTTTTCAGTGCAACTCACTCATATACTATGTACTACACTGTGCGTTTCTTATATTCTAAGTTTTTCAGTGCAACTCACTCATATACTATGTACTACACTGTGCGTTTCTTATATTCTAAGTTTTTCAGTGCAACTCACTCATATACTATGTACTACACTGTGCGTTTCTTATATTCTAAGTTTTTCAGTGCAACTCACTCATATACTATGTACTACACTGTGCGTTTCTTATATTCTAAGTTTTTCAGTGCAACTCACTCATATACTATGTACTACACTGTGCATTTCGTGTAATGCGGGTTTTTCAGTAAATTCTAAGTTTTTCAGTGCAACTCACTCATATACTATGTACTACACTGTGCGTTTCTTATATTCTAAGTTTTTCAGTGCAACTCACTCATATACTATGTACTACACTGTGCGTTTCTTATATTCTAAGTTTTTCAGTGCAACTCACTCATATACTATGTACAACACTCTGCGTTTCTTATATTCTAAGTTTTTCAGTGCAACTCACTCATATACTATGTACTACACTGTGCGTTTCTTATATTCTAAGTTTTTCAGTGCAACTCACTCATATACTATGTACTACACTGTGCATTTCTTATATTCTAAGTTTTTCAGTGCAACTCACTCATATACAATGTACTACACTGTGCGTTTCTTATATTCTAAGTTTTTCAGTGCAACTCACTCATATACTATGTACGACACTCTGCGTTTCTTATATTCTAAGTTTTTCAGTGCAACTCTCTCATATACTATGTACTACACTGTGCGTTTCTTATATTCTAAGTTTTTCAGTGCAACTCACTCATATACTATGTACTACACTGTGCGTTTCTTATATTTTAAGTTTTTCAGTGCAACTCACTCATATACTATGTACTACACTGTGCATTTCGTGTAATGCGGGTTTTTCAGTAAATTCTAAGTTTTTCAGTGCAACTCACTCATATACTATGTACTACACTGTGCGTTTCTTATATTCTAAATTTTTCAGTGCAACTCACTCATATACTATGCACTACACTGTGCGTTTCTTATATTCTAAGTTTTTCAGTGCAACTCACTCATATACTATGTACTACACTGTGCGTTTCTTATATTCTAAGTTTTTCAGTGCAACTCACTCATATACTATGTACTACACTGAGCATTTCTTATATTCTAAGTTTTTCAGAGCAACTCACTCATATACTATGTACTACACTGTGCGTTTCTTATATTCTAAGTTTTTCAGTGCAACTCACTCATATACTATGTACTACACTGTGCGTTTCTTATATTCTAAGTTTTTCAGTGCAACTCACTCATATACTATGTACTACACTGTGCGTTTCTTATATTCTAAGTTTTTCAGTGCAACTCACTCATATACTATGTACTACACTGTGCGTTTCTTATATTCTAAGTTTTTCAGTGCAACTCACTCATATACTATGTACTACACTGTGCATTTCCTGTAATGCGGGTTTTTCAGTAAATTCTAAGTTTTTCAGTGCAACTCACTCATATACTATGTACTACACTGTGCGTTTCTTATATTCTAAGTTTTTCAGTGCAACTCACTCATATACTATGTACTACACTGTGCGTTTCTTATACTGTAAGTTTTTCAGTGCAACTCACTCATATACTATGTACTACACTGTGCGTTTCTTATATTCTAAGTTTTTCAGTGCAACTCACTCATATACTATGTACTACACTGTGCATTTCGTGTAATGCGGGTTTTTCAGTAAATTCTAAGTTTTTCAGTGCAACTCACTCATATACTATGTACTACACTGTGCGTTTCTTATATTCTAAGTTTTTCAGTGCAACTCACTCATATACTATGTACTACACTGTGCGTTTCTTAAATTCTAAGTTTTTCAGTGCAACTCACTCATATACTATGTACTACACTGTGCGTTTCTTATATTCTAAGTTTTTCAGTGCAACTCACTCATATACTATGTACTACACTGTGCGTTTCTTATATTCTAAGTTTTTCAGTGCAACTCACTCATATACTATGTACTACACTGTGCGTTTCTTATATTCTAAGTTTTTCAGTGCAACTCACTCATATACTATGTACTACACTGTGCGTTTCTTATATTCTAAGTTTTTCAGTGCAACTCACTCATATACTATGTACTACACTGTGCATTTCGTGTAATACGGGTTTTTCAGTAAATTCTAAGTTTTTTAGTGCAACTCACTCATATACTATGTACTACACTGTGCGTTTCTTAAATTCTAAGTTTTTCAGTGCAACTCACTCTTATAGTATGTACTACACTGTGCGTTTCTTAAATTCTAAGTTTTTCAGTGCAACTCACTCATATACTATGTACTACACTGTGCGTTTCTTATATTCTAAGTTTTTCAGTGCAACTCACTCATATACTATGTACTACACTGTGCGTTTCTTATACTCTAAGTTTTTCAGTGCAACTCACTCATATACTATGTACTACACTGTGCGTTTCTTATATTCTAAGTTTTTCAGTGCAACTCACTCATATACTATGTAATACACTGTGCATTTCGTGTAATGCGGGTTTTTCAGTAAATTCTAAGTTTTTCAGTGCAACTCACTCATATACTATGTACTACACTGTGCGTTTCTTATATTCTAAGTTTTTCAGTGCAACTCACTCATATACTATGTACTACACTGAGCATTTCTTATATTCTAAGTTTTTCAGAGCAACTCACTCACATACTATGTACTACACTGTGCGTTTCTTATATTCTAAGTTTTTCAGTGCAACTCACTCATATACTATGTACTACACTGTGCGTTTCTTATATTCTAAGTTTTTCAGTGCAACTCACTCATATACTATGTACTACACTGTGCGTTTCTTATATTCTAAGTTTTTCAGTGCAACTCACTCATATACTATGTACTACACTGTGCGTTTCTTATATTCTAAGTTTTTCAGTGCAACTCACTCATATACTATGTACTACACTGTGCGTTTCTTATATTCTAAGTTTTTCAGTGCAACTCTCTCATATACTATGTACTACACTGTGCATTTCGTGTAATGCGGGTTTTCCAGTAAATTCTAAGTTTTTTAGTGCAACTCACTCATATACTATGTACTACACTGTGCGTTTCTTAAATTCTAAGTTTTTCAGTGCAACTCACTCATATACTATGTACTACACTGTGCGTTTCTTATATTCTAAGTTTTTCAGTGCAACTCACTCATATACTATGTACTACACTGTGCGTTTCTTATATTCTAAGTTTTTCAGTGCAACTCACTCATATACTATGTACTACACTGTGCGTTTCTTATATTCTAAGTTTTTCAGTGCAACTCACTCATATACTATGTACTACACTGTGCATTTCGTGTAATACGGGTTTTTCAGTAAATTCTAAGTTTTTTAGTGCAACTCACTCATATACTATGTACTACACTGTGCGTTTCTTAAATTCTAAGTTTTTCAGTGCAACTCACTCTTATAGTATGTACTACACTGTGCGTTTCTTAAATTCTAAGTTTTTCAGTGCAACTCACTCATATACTATGTACTACACTGTGCGTTTCTTATATTCTAAGTTTTTCAGTGCAACTCACTCATATACTATGTACTACACTGTGCGTTTCTTATACTCTAAATTTTTCAGTGCAACTCACTCATATACTATGTACTACACTGTGCGTTTCTTATATTCTAAGTTTTTCAGTGCAACTCACTCATATACTATGTAATACACTGTGCATTTCGTGTAATGCGGGTTTTTCAGTAAATTCTAAGTTTTTCAGTGCAACTCACTCATATACTATGTACTACACTGTGCGTTTCTTATATTCTAAGTTTTTCAGTGCAACTCACTCATATACTATGTACTACACTGAGCATTTCTTATATTCTAAGTTTTTCAGAGCAACTCACTCACATACTATGTACTACACTGTGCGTTTCTTATATTCTAAGTTTTTCAGTGCAACTCACTCATATACTATGTACTACACTGTGCGTTTCTTATATTCTAAGTTTTTCAGTGCAACTCACTCATATACTATGTACTACACTGTGCGTTTCTTATATTCTAAGTTTTTCAGTGCAACTCACTCATATACTATGTACTACACTGTGCGTTTCTTATATTCTAAGTTTTTCAGTGCAACTCACTCATATACTATGTACTACACTGTGCGTTTCTTATATTCTAAGTTTTTCAGTGCAACTCTCTCATATACTATGTACTACACTGTGCATTTCGTGTAATGCGGGTTTTCCAGTAAATTCTAAGTTTTTTAGTGCAACTCACTCATATACTATGTACTACACTGTGCGTTTCTTAAATTCTAAGTTTTTCAGTGCAACTCACTCATATACTATGTACTACACTGTGCGTTTCTTATATTCTAAGTTTTTCAGTGCAACTCACTCATATACTATGTACTACACTGTGCGTTTCTTATATTCTAAGTTTTTCAGTGCAACTCACTCATATACTATGTACTACACTGTGCGTTTCTTATATTCTAAGTTTTTCAGTGCAACTCACTCATATACTATGTACTACACTGTGCGTTTCTTATATTCTAAGTTTTTCAGTGCAACTCACTCATATACTATGTACTACACTGTGCATTTCGTGTAATACGGATTTTTCAGTAAATTCTAAGTTTTTTAGTGCAACTCACTCATATACTATGTACTACACTGTGCGTTTCTTAAATTCTAAGTTTTTCAGTGCAACTCACTCATATACTATGTACTACACTGTGCGTTTCTTATATTCTAAGTTTTTCAGTGCAACTCACTCATATACTATGTACTACACTGTGCGTTTCTTATATTCTAAGTTTTTCAGTGCAACTCACTCATATACTATGTACTACACTGTGCGTTTCTTATATTCTAAGTTTTTCAGTGCAACTCACTCATATACTATGTACTACACTGTGCGTTTCTTATATTCTAAGTTTTTCAGTGCAACTCACTCATATACTATGTACTACACTGTGCATTTCGTGTAATGCGGGTTTTTCAGTAAATTCTAAGTTTTTCAGTGCAACTCACTCATATACTATGTACTACACTGTGCGTTTCTTATATTCTAAGTTTTTCAGTGCAACTCACTCATATACTATGTACTACACTGTGCGTTTCTTATATTCTAAGTTTTTCAGTGCAACTCACTCATATACTATGTACAACACTCTGCGTTTCTTATATTCTAAGTTTTTCAGTGCAACTCACTCATATACTATGTACTACACTGTGCGTTTCTTATATTCTAAGTTTTTCAGTGCAACTCACTCATATACTATGTACTACACTGTGCATTTCTTATATTCTAAGTTTTTCAGTGCAACTCACTCATATACAATGTACTACACTGTGCGTTTCTTATATTCTAAGTTTTTCAGTGCAACTCACTCATATACTATGTACGACACTCTGCGTTTCTTATATTCTAAGTTTTTCAGTGCAACTCTCTCATATACTATGTACTACACTGTGCGTTTCTTATATTCTAAGTTTTTCAGTGCAACTCACTCATATACTATGTACTACACTGTGCGTTTCTTATATTTTAAGTTTTTCAGTGCAACTCACTCATATACTATGTACTACACTGTGCATTTCGTGTAATGCGGGTTTTTCAGTAAATTCTAAGTTTTTCAGTGCAACTCACTCATATACTATGTACTACACTGTGCGTTTCTTATATTCTAAATTTTTCAGTGCAACTCACTCATATACTATGCACTACACTGTGCGTTTCTTATATTCTAAGTTTTTCAGTGCAACTCACTCATATACTATGTACTACACTGTGCGTTTCTTATATTCTAAGTTTTTCAGTGCAACTCACTCATATACTATGTACTACACTGAGCATTTCTTATATTCTAAGTTTTTCAGAGCAACTCACTCATATACTATGTACTACACTGTGCGTTTCTTATATTCTAAGTTTTTCAGTGCAACTCACTCATATACTATGTACTACACTGTGCGTTTCTTATATTCTAAGTTTTTCAGTGCAACTCACTCATATACTATGTACTACACTGTGCGTTTCTTATATTCTAAGTTTTTCAGTGCAACTCACTCATATACTATGTACTACACTGTGCGTTTCTTATATTCTAAGTTTTTCAGTGCAACTCACTCATATACTATGTACTACACTGTGCATTTCCTGTAATGCGGGTTTTTCAGTAAATTCTAAGTTTTTCAGTGCAACTCACTCATATACTATGTACTACACTGTGCGTTTCTTATATTCTAAGTTTTTCAGTGCAACTCACTCATATACTATGTACTACACTGTGCGTTTCTTATACTGTAAGTTTTTCAGTGCAACTCACTCATATACTATGTACTACACTGTGCGTTTCTTATATTCTAAGTTTTTCAGTGCAACTCACTCATATACTATGTACTACACTGTGCATTTCGTGTAATGCGGGTTTTTCAGTAAATTCTAAGTTTTTCAGTGCAACTCACTCATATACTATGTACTACACTGTGCGTTTCTTATATTCTAAGTTTTTCAGTGCAACTCACTCATATACTATGTACTACACTGTGCGTTTCTTAAATTCTAAGTTTTTCAGTGCAACTCACTCATATACTATGTACTACACTGTGCGTTTCTTATATTCTAAGTTTTTCAGTGCAACTCACTCATATACTATGTACTACACTGTGCGTTTCTTATATTCTAAGTTTTTCAGTGCAACTCACTCATATACTATGTACTACACTGTGCGTTTCTTATATTCTAAGTTTTTCAGTGCAACTCACTCATATACTATGTACTACACTGTGCGTTTCTTATATTCTAAGTTTTTCAGTGCAACTCACTCATATACTATGTACTACACTGTGCATTTCGTGTAATACGGGTTTTTCAGTAAATTCTAAGTTTTTTAGTGCAACTCACTCATATACTATGTACTACACTGTGCGTTTCTTAAATTCTAAGTTTTTCAGTGCAACTCACTCTTATAGTATGTACTACACTGTGCGTTTCTTAAATTCTAAGTTTTTCAGTGCAACTCACTCATATACTATGTACTACACTGTGCGTTTCTTATATTCTAAGTTTTTCAGTGCAACTCACTCATATACTATGTACTACACTGTGCGTTTCTTATACTCTAAGTTTTTCAGTGCAACTCACTCATATACTATGTACTACACTGTGCGTTTCTTATATTCTAAGTTTTTCAGTGCAACTCACTCATATACTATGTAATACACTGTGCATTTCGTGTAATGCGGGTTTTTCAGTAAATTCTAAGTTTTTCAGTGCAACTCACTCATATACTATGTACTACACTGTGCGTTTCTTATATTCTAAGTTTTTCAGTGCAACTCACTCATATACTATGTACTACACTGAGCATTTCTTATATTCTAAGTTTTTCAGAGCAACTCACTCACATACTATGTACTACACTGTGCGTTTCTTATATTCTAAGTTTTTCAGTGCAACTCACTCATATACTATGTACTACACTGTGCGTTTCTTATATTCTAAGTTTTTCAGTGCAACTCACTCATATACTATGTACTACACTGTGCGTTTCTTATATTCTAAGTTTTTCAGTGCAACTCACTCATATACTATGTACTACACTGTGCGTTTCTTATATTCTAAGTTTTTCAGTGCAACTCACTCATATACTATGTACTACACTGTGCGTTTCTTATATTCTAAGTTTTTCAGTGCAACTCTCTCATATACTATGTACTACACTGTGCATTTCGTGTAATGCGGGTTTTCCAGTAAATTCTAAGTTTTTTAGTGCAACTCACTCATATACTATGTACTACACTGTGCGTTTCTTAAATTCTAAGTTTTTCAGTGCAACTCACTCATATACTATGTACTACACTGTGCGTTTCTTATATTCTAAGTTTTTCAGTGCAACTCACTCATATACTATGTACTACACTGTGCGTTTCTTATATTCTAAGTTTTTCAGTGCAACTCACTCATATACTATGTACTACACTGTGCGTTTCTTATATTCTAAGTTTTTCAGTGCAACTCACTCATATACTATGTACTACACTGTGCGTTTCTTATATTCTAAGTTTTTCAGTGCAACTCACTCATATACTATGTACTACACTGTGCATTTCGTGTAATACGGATTTTTCAGTAAATTCTAAGTTTTTTAGTGCAACTCACTCATATACTATGTACTACACTGTGCGTTTCTTAAATTCTAAGTTTTTCAGTGCAACTCACTCATATACTATGTACTACACTGTGCGTTTCTTATATTCTAAGTTTTTCAGTGCAACTCACTCATATACTATGTACTACACTGTGCGTTTCTTATATTCTAAGTTTTTCAGTGCAACTCACTCATATACTATGTACTACACTGTGCGTTTCTTATATTCTAAGTTTTTCAGTGCAACTCACTCATATACTATGTACTACACTGTGCGTTTCTTATATTCTAAGTTTTTCAGTGCAACTCACTCATATACTATGTACTACACTGTGCATTTCGTGTAATGCGGGTTTTTCAGTAAATTCTAAGTTTTTCAGTGCAACTCACTCATATACTATGTACTACACTGTGCGTTTCTTATATTCTAAGTTTTTCAGTGCAACTCACTCATATACTATGTACTACACTGTGCGTTTCTTATATTCTAAGTTTTTCAGTGCAACTCACTCATATACTATGTACAACACTCTGCGTTTCTTATATTCTAAGTTTTTCAGTGCAACTCACTCATATACTATGTACTACACTGTGCGTTTCTTATATTCTAAGTTTTTCAGTGCAACTCACTCATATACTATGTACTACACTGTGCATTTCTTATATTCTAAGTTTTTCAGTGCAACTCACTCATATACTATGTACTACACTGTGCGTTTCTTATATTCTAAGTTTTTCAGTGCAACTCACTCATATACTATGTACGACACTCTGCGTTTCTTATATTCTAAGTTTTTCAGTGCAACTCTCTCATATACTATGTACTACACTGTGCGTTTCTTATATTCTAAGTTTTTCAGTGCAACTCACTCATATACTATGTACTACACTGTGCGTTTCTTATATTTTAAGTTTTTCAGTGCAACTCACTCATATACTATGTACTACACTGTGCATTTCGTGTAATGCGGGTTTTTCAGTAAATTCTAAGTTTTTCAGTGCAACTCACTCATATACTATGTACTACACTGTGCGTTTCTTATATTCTAAATTTTTCAGTGCAACTCACTCATATACTATGCATTACACTGTGCGTTTCTTATATTCTAAGTTTTTCAGTGCAACTCACTCATATACTATGTACTACACTGTGCGTTTCTTATATTCTAAGTTTTTCAGTGCAACTCACTCATATACTATGTACTACACTGAGCATTTCTTATATTCTAAGTTTTTCAGAGCAACTCACTCATATACTATGTACTACACTGTGCGTTTCTTATATTCTAAGTTTTTCAGTGCAACTCACTCATATACTATGTACTACACTGTGCGTTTCTTATATTCTAAGTTTTTCAGTGCAACTCACTCATATACTATGTACTACACTGTGCGTTTCTTATATTCTAAGTTTTTCAGTGCAACTCACTCATATACTATGTACTACACTGTGCGTTTCTTATATTCTAAGTTTTTCAGTGCAACTCACTCATATACTATGTACTACACTGTGCGTTTCTTATATTCAAAGTTTTTCAGTGCAACTCTCTCATATACTATGTACTACACTGTGCATTTCGTGTAATGCGGGTTTTCCAGTAAATTCTAAGTTTTTTAGTGCAACTCACTCATATACTATGTACTACACTGTGCGTTTCTTAAATTCTAAGTTTTTCAGTGCAACTCACTCATATACTATGTACTACACTGTGCGTTTCTTAAATTCTAAGTTTTTCAGTGCAACTCACTCATATACTATGTACTACACTGTGCGTTTCTTATATTCTAAGTTTTTCAGTGCAACTCACTCATATACTATGTACTACACTGTGCGTTTCTTATATTCTAAGTTTTTCAGTGCAACTCACTCATACTATGTACTACACTGTGCATTTCGTGTAATGCGGGTTTTTCAGTAAATTCTAAGTTTTTTAGTGCAACTCACTCATATACTATGTACTACACTGTGCGTTTCTTATATTCTAAGTTTTTCAGTGCAACTCACTCATATACTATGTACTACACTGTGCGTTTCTTATATTCTAAGTTTTTCAGTGCAACTCACTCATATACTATGTACTACACTGTGCGTTTCTTATATTCTAAGTTTTTCAGTGCAACTCACTCATATACTATGTACTACACTGTGCGTTTCTTATATTCTAAGTTTTTCAGTGCAACTCACTCATATACTATGTACTACACTGTGCGTTTCTTATATTCTAAGTTTTTCAGTGCAACTCACTCATATACTATGTACTACACTGTGCATTTCGTGTAATACGGGTTTTTCAGTAAATTCTAAGTTTTTTAGTGCAACTCACTCATTTACTATGTACTACACTGTGCCTTTCTTAAATTCTAAGTTTTTCAGTGCAACTCACTCATATACTATGTACTACACTGTGCGTTTCTTATATTCTAAGTTTCTTATATTCTAAGTTTTTCAGTGCAACTCACTCATATACTATGTACTACACTGTGCGTTTCTTATATTCTAAGTTTTTCAGTGCAACTCACTCATATACTATGTACTACACTGTGCATTTCGTGTAATGCGGGTTTTTCAGTAAATTCTAAGTTTTTCAGTGCAACTCACTCATATACTATGTACTACACTGTGCGTTTCTTATATTCTAAGTTTTTCAGTGCAACTCACTCATATACTATGTACTACACTGTGCGTTTCTTATATTCTAAGTTTTTCAGAGCAACTCACTCATATATTATGTACGACACTCTGCGTTTCTTATATTCTAAGTTTTTCAGTGCAACTCTCTCATATACTATGTACTACACTGTGCGTTTCTTATATTCTAAGTTTTTCAGTGCAACTCACTCATATACTATGTACTACACTGTGCGTTTCTTATATTTTAAGTTTTTCAGTGCAACTCACTCATATACTATGTACTACACTGTGCATTTCGTGTAATGCGGGTTTTTCAGTAAATTCTAAGTTTTTCAGTGCAACTCACTCATATACTATGTACTACACTGTGCGTTTCTTAAATTCTAAGTTTTTCAGTGCAACTCACTCATATACTATGTACTACACTGTGCGTTTCTTATATTCTAAGTTTTTCAGTGCAACTCACTCATATACTATGTACTACACTGTGCGTTTCTTATATTCTAAGTTTTTCAGTGCAACTCACTCATATACTATGTACTACACTGTGCGTTTCTTATATTCTAAGTTTTTCAGTGCAACTCACTCATATACTATGTACTACACTGTGCGTTTCTTATATTCTAAGTTTTTCAGTGCAACTCACTCATATACTATGTACTACACTGTGCATTTCCTGTAATGCGGGTTTTTCAGTAAATTCTAAGTTTTTCAGTGCAACTCACTCATATACTATGTACTACACTGTGCGTTTCTTATATTCTAAGTTTTTCAGTGCAACTCACTCATATACTATGTACTACACTGTGCGTTTCTTATACTGTAAGTTTTTCAGTGCAACTCACTCATATACTATGTACTACACTGTGCGTTTCTTATATTCTAAGTTTTTCAGTGCAACTCACTCATATACTATGTACTACACTGTGCATTTCGTGTAATGCGGGTTTTTCAGTAAATTCTAAGTTTTTCAGTGCAACTCACTCATATACTATGTACTACACTGTGCGTTTCTTATATTCTAAGTTTTTCAGTGCAACTCACTCATATACTATGTACTACACTGTGCGTTTCTTAAATTCTAAGTTTTTCAGTGCAACTCACTCATATACTATGTACTACACTGTGCGTTTCTTATATTCTAAGTTTTTCAGTGCAACTCACTCATATACTATGTACTACACTGTGCGTTTCTTATATTCTAAGTTTTTCAGTGCAACTCACCCATATACTATGTACTACACTGTGCGTTTCTTATATTCTAAGTTTTTCAGTGCAACTCACTCATATACTATGTACTACACTGTGCGTTTCTTATATTCTAAGTTTTTCAGTGCAACTCACTCATATACTATGTACTACACTGTGCGTTTCTTATATTCTAAGTTTTTCAGTGCAACCCACTCATATACTATGTACTACACTGTGCGTTTCTTAAATTCTAAGTTTTTCAGTGCAACTCACTCATATACTATGTACTACACTGTGCGTTTCTTATATTCTAAGTTTTTCAGTGCAACTCACTCATATACTATGTACTACACTGTGCGTTTCTTATATTCTAAGTTTTTCAGTGCAACTCACTCATATACTATGTACTACACTGTGCGTTTCTTATATTCTAAGTTTTTCAGTGCAACTCACTCATATACTATGTACTACACTGTGCGTTTCTTATATTCTAAGATATTCAGTGCAACTCACTCATATACTATGTACTACACTGTGCGTTTCTTATATTCTAAGTTTTTCAGTGCATCTCACTCATATACTTTGTACTACACTGTGCGTTTCTTATATTCTAAGTTTTTCAGTGCAACTCACTCATATACTATGTACTACACTGTGCGTTTCTTATATTCTAAATTTTTCAGTGCAACTCACTCATATACTATGCACTACACTGTGCGTTTCTTATATTCTAAGTTTTTCAGTGCAACTCACTCATATACTATGTACTACACTGTGCGTTTCTTATATTCTAAGTTTTTCAGTGCAACTCACTCATATACTATGTACTACACTGTGCGTTTCTTATATTCTAAGTTTTTCAGTGCAACTCACTCATATACTATGTACTACACTGTGCGTTTCTTATATTCTAAGTTTTTCAGTGCAACTCACTCATATACTATGTACTACACTGTGCATTTCGTGTAATGCGGGTTTTTCAGTAAATTCTAAGTTTTTCAGTGCAACTCACTCATATACTATGTACTACACTGTGCGTTTCTTATATTCTAAGTTTTTCAGTGCATCTCACTCATATACTTTGTACTACACTGTGCGTTTCTTTTATTCTAAGTTTTTCAGTGCAACTCACTCATATACTATGTACTACACTGTGCGTTTCTTATATTCTAAGTTTTTCAGTGCAACTCACTCATATACTATGTACTACACTGTGCGTTTCTTATATTCTAAGTTTTTCAGTGCAACTCACTCATATACTATGTACTACACTCTGCGTTTCTTATATTCTAAGTTTTTCAGTGCAACTCACTCATATACTATGTACTACACTGTGCGTTTCTTATATTCTAAGTTTTTCAGTGCAACTCACTCATATACTATGTACTACACTGTGCGTTTCTTATATTCTAAGTTTTTCAGTGCAACTCACTCATATACTATGTACTACACTGTGCGTTTCTTATATTCTAAGTTTTTCAGTGCAACTCACTCATATACTATGTACTACACTGTGCGTTTCTTATATTCTAAGTTTTTCAGTGCAACTCACTCATATACTATGTACTACACTGTGCATTTCGTGTACTGCGGGTTTTTCAGTAAATTCTAAGTTTTTCAGTGCAACTCACTTATATACTATGTACTACACTGTGCGTTTCTTATATTCTAAGTTTTTCAGTGCAACTCACTCATATACTATGTACTACACAGTGCGTTTCTTATATTCTAAGTTTTTCAGTGCAACTCACTCATATACTATGTACTACACTGTGCGTTTCTTATATTCTAAGTTTTTCAGTGCAACTCACTCATATACTATGTACTACACTGTGCATTTCGTGTAATGCGGGTTTTTCAGTAAATTCTAAGGTTTTCAGTGCAACTCACTCATATACTATGTACTACACTGTGCATTTCTTATATTCTAAATTTTTCAGTGCAACTCACTCATATACTATGTACTACACTGTGCGTTTCTTATATTCTAAGTTTTTCAGTGCAACTCACTCATATACTATGTACTACACTGTGCATTTCGTGTAATGCGGGTTTTTCAGTAAATTCTAAGTTTTTTAGTGCAACTCACTCATATACTATGTACTACACTGTGCGTTTCTTAAATTCTAAGTTTTTCAGTGCAACTCACTCATATACTATGTACTACACTGTGCGTTTCTTATATTCTAAGTTTTTCAGTGCAACTCACTCATATACTATGTACTAAACTGTGCGTTTCTTATATTCTAAGTTTTTCAGTGCAACTCACTCATATACTATGTACTACACTATGCGTTTCTTATATTTTAAGTTTTTCAGTGCAACTCACTCATATACTATGTACTACACTGTGCATTTCGTGTAATGCGGGTTTTTAAGTAAATTCTAAGTTTTTCAGTGCAACTCACTCATATACTATGTACTACACTGTGTGTTTCTTATATTCTAAATTTTTCAGTGCAACTCACTCATATACTATGCACTACACTGTGCGTTTCTTATATTCTAAGTTTTTCAGTGCAACTCACTCATATACTATGTACTACACTGTGCGTTTCTTATATTCTAAGTTTTTCAGTGTAACTCACTCATATACTATGTACTACACTGTGCGTTTCTTATATTCTAAATTTTTCAGTGCAACTCACTCATATACTATGTACTACACTGTGCGTTTCTTAAATTCTAAGTTTTTCAGTGCAACTCACTCATATACTATGTACTACACTGTGCATTTCGTGTAATGCGGGTTTTTCAGTAAATTCTAAGTTTTTCAGTGCAACTCACTCATATACTATGTACTACACTGTGCGTTTCTTATATTCTAAGTTTTTCAGTGCAACTCACTCATATACTATGTACTACACTGTGCATTTCGTGTAATGCGGGTTTTTCAGTAAATTCTAAGTTTTTCCGTGCAACTCACTCATATACTATGTACTACACTGTGCGTTTCTTATATTCTAAGTTTTTCAGTGCAACTCACTCATATACTATGTACTACACTGTGCGTTTCTTAAATTCTAAGTTTTTCAGTGCAACTCACTCATATACTATGTACTACACTGTGCGTTTCTTATATTCTAAGTTTTTCAGTGCAACTCACTCATATACTATGTACTACACTGTGCGTTTCTTATATTCTAAGTTTTTCAGTGCAACTCACTCATATACTATGTACTACACTGTGCGTTTCTTATATTCTAAGTTTTTCAGTGCAACCCACTCATATACTATGTACTACACTGTGCGTTTCTTAAATTCTAAGTTTTTCAGTGCAACTCACTCATATACTATGTACTACACTGTGCGTTTCTTATATTCTAAGTTTTTCAGTGCAACTCACTCATACACTATGTACTACACTGTGCGTTTCTTATATTCTAAGTTTTTCAGTGCAACTCACTCATATACTATGTACTACACTGTGCGTTTCTTATATTCTAAGTTTTTCAGTGCAACTCACTCATATACTATGTACTACACTGTGCGTTTCTTATATTCTAAGTTTTTCAGTGCAACTCACTCATATACTATGTACTACACTGTGCGTTTCTTATATTCTAAGTTTTTCAGTGCATCTCACTCATATACTTTGTACTACACTGTGCGTTTCTTATATTCTAAGTTTTTCAGTGCAACTCACTCATATACTATGTACTACACTGTGCGTTTCTTATATTCTAAGTTTTTCAGTGCAACTCACTCATATACTATGTACTACACTGTGCGTTTCTTATATTCTAAGTTTTTCAGTGCAACTCACTCATATACTATGTACTACACTGTGCGTTTCTTATATTCTAAGTTTTTCAGTGCAACTCACTCATATACTATGTACTACACTGTGCGTTTCTTATATTCTAAGTTTTTCAGTGCAACTCACTCATATACTATGTACTACACTGTGCGTTTCTTATATTCTAAGTTTTTCAGTGCAACTCACTCATATACTATGTACTACACTGTGCATTTCGTGTACTGCGGGTTTTTCAGTAAATTCTAAGTTTTTCAGTGCAACTCACTCATATACTATGTACTACACTGTGCGTTTCTTATATTCTAAGTTTTTCAGTGCAACTCACTCATATACTATGTACTACACTGTGCGTTTCTTATATTCTAAGTTTTTCAGTGCAACTCACTCATATACTATGTACTACACTGTGCGTTTCTTATATTCTAAGTTTTTCAGTGCAACTCACTCATATACTATGTACTACACTGTGCATTTCGTGTAATGCGGGTTTTTCAGTAAATTCTAAGTTTTTCAGTGCAACTCACTCATATACTATGTACTACACTGTGCGTTTCTTATATTCTAAGTTTTTCAGTGCAACTCACTCATATACTATGTACTACACTGTGCATTTCGTGTACTGCGGGTTTTTCAGTAAATTCTAAGTTTTTCAGTGCAACTCACTCATATACTATGTACTACACTGTGCGTTTCTTATATTCTAAGTTTTTCAGTGCAACTCACTCATATACTATGTACTACACTGTGCGTTTCTTATACTGTAAGTTTTTCAGTGCAACTCACTCATATACTATGTACTACACTGTGCGTTTCTTATATTCTAAGTTTTTCAGTGCAACTCACTCATATACTATGTACTACACTGTGCATTTCGTGTAATGCGGGTTTTTCAGTAAATTCTAAGTTTTTCAGTGCAACTCACTCATATACTATGTACTACACTCTGCGTTTCTTAAATTCTAAGTTTTTCAGTGCAACTCACTCATATACTATGTACTACACTGTGCGTTTCTTATATTCTAAGTTTTTCAGTGCAACTCACTCATATACTATGTACTACACTGTGCGTTTCTTATATTCTAAGTTTTTCAGTGCAACTCACTCATATACTATGTACTACACTGTGCGTTTCTTATATTCTAAGTTTTTCAGTGCAACTCACTCATATACTATGTACTACACTGTGCGTTTCTTATATTCTAAGTTTTTCAGTGCAACTCACTCATATACTATGTACTACACTGTGCGTATCTTATATTCTAAGTTTTTCAGTGCAACCCACTCATATACTATGTACTACACTGTGCGTTTCTTAAATTCTAAGTTTTTCAGTGCAACTCACTCATATACTATGTACTACACTGTGCGTTTCTTATATTCTAAGTTTTTCAGTGCAACTCACTCATATACTATGTACTACACTGTGCGTTTCTTATATTCTAAGTTTTTCAGTGCAACTCACTCATATACTATGTACTACACTGTGCGTTTCTTATATTCTAAGTTTTTCAGTGCAACTCACTCATATACTATGTACTACACTGTGCGTTTCTTATATTCTAAGATATTCAGTGCAACTCACTCATATACTATGTACTACACTGTGCGTTTCTTATATTCTAAGTTTTTCAGTGCATCTCACTCATATACTTTGTACTACACTGTGCGTTTCTTATATTCTAAGTTTTTCAGTGCAACTCACTCATATACTATGTACTACACTGTGCGTTTCTTATATTCTAAATTTTTCAGTGCAACTCACTCATATACTATGCACTACACTGTGCGTTTCTTATATTCTAAGTTTTTCAGTGCAACTCACTCATATACTATGTACTACACTGTGCGTTTCTTATATTCTAAGTTTTTCAGTGCAACTCACTCATATACTATGTACTACACTGTGCGTTTCTTATATTCTAAGTTTTTCAGTGCAACTCACTCATATACTATGTACTACACTGTGCGTTTCTTATATTCTAAGTTTTTCAGTGCAACTCACTCATATACTATGTACTACACTGTGCATTTCGTGTAATGCGGGTTTTTCAGTAAATTCTAAGTTTTTCAGTGCAACTCACTCATATACTATGTACTACACTGTGCGTTTCTTATATTCTAAGTTTTTCAGTGCAACTCACTCATTTACTATGTACTACACTGTGCGTTTCTTATATTCTAAGTTTTTCAGTGCAACTCACTCATATACTATGTACTACACTGTGCGTTTCTTATATTCTAAGTTTTTCAGTGCAACTCACTCATATACTATGTACTACACTGTGCGTTTCTTATATTCTAAGTTTTTCAGTGCAACTCACTCATATACTATGTACTACACTGTGCATTTCGTGTACTGCGGGTTTTTCAGTAAATTCTAAGTTTTTCAGTGCAACTCACTTATATACTATGTACTACACTGTGCGTTTCTTATATTCTAAGTTTTTCAGTGCAACTCACTCATATACTATGTACTACACAGTGCGTTTCTTATATTCTAAGTTTTTCAGTGCAACTCACTCATATACTATGTACTACACTGTGCGTTTCTTATATTCTAAGTTTTTCAGTGCAACTCACTCATATACTATGTACTACACTGTGCATTTCGTGTAATGCGTGTTTTTCAGTAAATTCTAAGGTTTTCAGTGCAACTCACTCATATACTATGTACTACACTGTGCATTTCTTATATTCTAAATTTTTCAGTGCAACTCACTCATATACTATGTACTACACTGTGCGTTTCTTATATTCTAAGTTTTTCAGTGCAACTCACTCATATACTATGTACTACACTGTGCATTTCGTGTAATGCGGGTTTTTCAGTAAATTCTAAGTTTTTTAGTGCAACTCACTCATATACTATGTACTACACTGTGCGTTTCTTAAATTCTAAGTTTTTCAGTGCAACTCACTCATATACTATGTACTACACTGTGCGTTTCTTATATTCTAAGTTTTTCAGTGCAACTCACTCATATACTATGTACTAAACTGTGCGTTTCTTATATTCTAAGTTTTTCAGTGCAACTCACTCATATACTATGTACTACACTATGCGTTTCTTATATTTTAAGTTTTTCAGTGCAACTCACTCATATACTATGTACTACACTGTGCATTTCGTGTAATGCGGGTTTTTCAGTAAATTCTAAGTTTTTCAGTGCAACTCACTCATATACTATGTACTACACTGTGTGTTTCTTATATTCTAAATTTTTCAGTGCAACTCACTCATATACTATGCACTACACTGTGCGTTTCTTATATTCTAAGTTTTTCAGTGCAACTCACTCATATACTATGTACTACACTGTGCGTTTCTTATATTCTAAGTTTTTCAGTGTAACTCACTCATATACTATGTACTACATTGTGCGTTTCTTATATTCTAAATTTTTCAGTGCAACTCACTCATATACTATGTACTACACTGTGCGTTTCTTAAATTCTAAGTTTTTCAGTGCAACTCACTCATATACTATGTACTACACTGTGCATTTCGTGTAATGCGGGTTTTTCAGTAAATTCTAAGTTTTTCAGTGCAACTCACTCATATACTATGTACTACACTGTGCGTTTCTTATATTCTAAGTTTTTCAGTGCAACTCACTCATATACTATGTACTACACTGTGCATTTCGTGTAATGCGGGTTTTTCAGTAAATTCTAAGTTTTTCCGTGCAACTCACTCATATACTATGTACTACACTGTGCGTTTCTTATATTCTAAGTTTTTCAGTGCAACTCACTCATATACTATGTACTACACTGTGCGTTTCTTAAATTCTAAGTTTTTCAGTGCAACTCACTCATATACTATGTACTACACTGTGCGTTTCTTATATTCTAAGTTTTTCAGTGCAACTCACTCATATACTATGTACTACACTGTGCGTTTCTTATATTCTAAGTTTTTCAGTGCAACTCACTCATATACTATGTACTACACTGTGCGTTTCTTATATTCTAAGATATTCAGTGCAACTCACTCATATACTATGTACTACACTGTGCGTTTCTTATATTCTAAGTTTTTCAGTGCATCTCACTCATATACTTTGTACTACACTGTGCGTTTCTTATATTCTAAGTTTTTCAGTGCAACTCACTCATATACTATGTACTACACTGTGCGTTTCTTATATTCTAAATTTTTCAGTGCAACTCACTCATATACTATGCACTACACTGTGCGTTTCTTATATTCTAAGTTTTTCAGTGCAACTCACTCATATACTATGTACTACACTGTGCGTTTCTTATATTCTAAGTTTTTCAGTGCAACTCACTCATATACTATGTACTACACTGTGCGTTTCTTATATTCTAAGTTTTTCAGTGCAACTCACTCATATACTATGTACTACACTGTGCGTTTCTTATATTCTAAGTTTTTCAGTGCAACTCACTCATATACTATGTACTACACTGTGCATTTCGTGTAATGCGGGTTTTTCAGTAAATTCTAAGTTTTTCAGTGCAACTCACTCATATACTATGTACTACACTGTGCGTTTCTTATATTCTAAGTTATTCAGTGCATCTCACTCATATACTTTGTACTACACTGTGCGTTTCTTTTATTCTAAGTTTTTCAGTGCAACTCACTCATATACTATGTACTACACTGTGCGTTTCTTATATTCTAAGTTTTTCAGTGCAACTCACTCATATACTATGTACTACACTGTGCGTTTCTTATATTCTAAGTTTTTCAGTGCAACTCACTCATATACTATGTACTACACTGTGCGTTTCTTATATTCTAAGTTTTTCAGTGCAACTCACTCATATACTATGTACTACACTGTGCGTTTCTTATATTCTAAGTTTTTCAGTGCAACCCACTCATATACTATGTACTACACTGTGCGTTTCTTAAATTCTAAGTTTTTCAGTGCAACTCACTCATATACTATGTACTACACTGTGCGTTTCTTATATTCTAAGTTTTTCAGTGCAACTCACTCATATACTATGTACTACACTGTGCGTTTCTTAAATTCTAAGTTTTTCAGTGCAACTCACTCATATACTATGTACTACACTGTGCGTTTCTTATATTCTAAGTTTTTCAGTGCAACTCACTCATATACTATGTACTACACTGTGCGTTTCTTATATTCTAAGTTTTTCAGTGCAACTCACTCATATACTATGTACTACACTGTGCGTTTCTTATATTCTAAGTTTTTCAGTGCAACTCACTCATATACTATGTACTACACTGTGCGTTTCTTATATTCTAAGTGTTTCAGTGCAACCCACTCATATACTATGTACTACACTGTGCGTTTCTTATATTCTAAGTTTTTCAGTGCAACCCACTCATATACTATGTACTACACTGTGCGTTTCTTAAATTCTAAATTTTTCAGTGCAACTCACTCATATACTATGTACTACACTGTGCGTTTCTTATATTCTAAGTTTTTCAGTGCAACTCACTCATATACTATGTACTACACTGTGCGTTTCTTATATTCTAAGTTTTTCAGTGCAACTCACTCATATACTATGTACTACACTGTGCGTTTCTTATATTCTAAGTTTTTCAGTGCAACTCACTCATATACTATGTACTACACTGTGCGTTTCTTATATTCTAAGTTTTTCAGTGCAACTCACTCATATACTATGTACTACACTGTGCATTTCGTGTACTGCGGGTTTTTCAGTAAATTCTAAGTTTTTCAGTGCAACTCACTCATATACTATGTACTACACTGTGCGTTTCTTATATTCTACGTTTTTCAGTGCAACTCACTCATATACTATGTACTACACTGTGCGTTTCTTATATTCTAAGTTTTTCAGTGCAACTCACTCATATACTATGTACTACACTGTGCGTTTCTTATATTCTAAGTTTTTCAGTGCAACTCACTCATATACTATGTACTACACTGTGCATTTCGTGTAATGCGGGTTTTTCAGTAAATTCTAAGGTTTTCAGTGCAACTCACTCATATACTATGTACTACACTGTGCATTTCTTATATTCTAAATTTTTCAGTGCAACTCACTCATATACTATGTACTACACTGTGCGTTTCTTATATTCTAAGTTTTTCAGTGCAACTCACTCATATACTATGTACTACACTGTGCATTTCGTGTAATGCGGGTTTTTCAGTAAATTCTAAGTTTTTCAGTGCAACTCACTCATATACTATGTACTACACTGTGTGTTTCTTATATTCTAAATTTTTCAGTGCAACTCACTCATATACTATGCACTACACTGTGCGTTTCTTATATTCTAAGTTTTTCAGTGCAACTCACTCATATACTATGTACTACACTGTGCGTTTCTTATATTCTAAGTTTTTCAGTGTAACTCACTCATATACTATGTACTACACTGTGCGTTTCTTATATTCTAAATTTTTCAGTGCAACTCACTCATATACTATGTACTACACTGTGCGTTTCTTAAATTCTAAGTTTTTCAGTGCAACTCACTCATATACTATGTACTACACTGTGCATTTCGTGTAATGCGGGTTTTTCAGTAAATTCTAAGTTTTTCAGTGCAACTCACTCATATACTATGTACTACACTGTGCGTTTCTTATATTCTAAGTTTTTCAGTGCAACTCACTCATATACTATGTACTACACTGTGCGTTTCTTAAATTCTAAGTTTTTCAGTGCAACTCACTCATATACTATGTACTACACTGTGCGTTTCTTATATTCTAAGTTTTTCAGTGCAACTCACTCATATACTATGTACTACACTGTGCGTTTCTTATATTCTAAGTTTTTCAGTGCAACTCACTCATATACTATGTACTACACTGTGCGTTTCTTATATTCTAAGTTTTTCAGTGCAACTCACTCATATACTATGTACTACACTGTGCGTTTCTTATATTCTAAGTGTTTCAGTGCAACTCACTCATATACTATGTACTACACTGTGCGTTTCTTATATTCTAAGTTTTTCAGTGCAACCCACTCATATACTATGTACTACACTGTGCGTTTCTTAAATTCTAAGTTTTTCAGTGCAACTCACTCATATACTATGTACTACACTGTGCGTTTCTTATATTCTAAGTTTTTCAGTGCAACTCACTCATATACTATGTACTACACTGTGCGTTTCTTATATTCTAAGTTTTTCAGTGCAACTCACTCATATACTATGTACTACACTGTGCGTTTCTTATATTCTAAGTTTTTCAGTGCAACTCACTCATATACTATGTACTACACTGTGCGTTTCTTATATTCTAAGTTTTTCAGTGCAACTCACTCATATACTATGTACTACACTGTGCGTTTCTTATATTCTAAGTTTTTCAGTGCATCTCACTCATATACTTTGTACTACACTGTGCGTTTCTTATATTCTAAGTTTTTCAGTGCAACTCACTCATATACTATGTACTACACTGTGCGTTTCTTATATTCTAAGTTTTTCAGTGCAACTCACTCATATACTATGTACTACACTGTGCGTTTCTTATATTCTAAGTTTTTCAGTGCAACTCACTCATATACTATGTACTACACTGTGCGTTTCTTATATTCTAAGTTTTTCAGTGCAACTCACTCATATACTATGTACTACACTGTGCGTTTCTTATATTCTAAGTTTTTCAGTGCAACTCACTCATATACTATGTACTACACTCTGCGTTTCTTATATTCTAAGTTTTTCAGTGCAACTCACTCATATACTATGTACTACACTGTGCATTTCGTGTACTGCGGGTTTTTCAGTAAATTCTAAGTTTTTCAGTGCAACTCACTCATATACTATGTACTACACTGTGCGTTTCTTATATTCTACGTTTTTCAGTGCAACTCACTCATATACTATGTACTACACTGTGCGTTTCTTATATTCTAAGTTTTTCAGTGCAACTCACTCATATACTATGTACTACACTGTGCGTTTCTTATATTCTAAGTTTTTCAGTGCAACTCACTCATATACTATGTACTACACTGTGCATTTCGTGTACTGCGGGTTTTTCAGTAAATTCTAAGTTTTTCAGTGCAACTCACTCATATACTATGTACTACACTGTGCGTTTCTTATATTCTAAGTTTTTCAGTGCAACTCACTCATATACTATGTACTACACTGTGCGTTTCTTATATTCTAAGTTTTTCAGTGCAACTCACTCATATACTATGTACTACACTGTGCGTTTCTTATATTCTAAGTTTTTCAGTGCAACTCACTCATATACTATGTACTACACTGTGCGTTTCTTATATTCTAAGTTTTTCAGTGCAACTCACTCATATACTATGTACTACACTGTGCGTTTCTTATATTCTAAGTTTTTCAGTGCAACTCACTCATATACTATGTACTACACAGTGCGTTTCTTATATTCTAAGTTTTTCAGTGCAACTCACTCATATACTATGTACTACACTGTGCGTTTCTTATATTCTAAGTTTTTCAGTGCAACTCACTCATATACTATGTACTACACTGTGCGTTTCTTATATTCTAAGTTTTTCAGTGCAACTCACTCATATACTATGTACTACACTGTGCATTTCGTGTACTGTGGGTTTTTCAGTAAATTCTAAGTTTTTCAGTGCAACTCACTCATATACTATGTACTACACTGTGCGTTTCTTATATTCTAAGTTTTTCAGTGCAACTCACTCATATACTATGTACTACACTGTGCGTTTCTTATATTCTAAGTTTTTCAGTGCAACTCACTCATATACTATGTACTACACTGTGCGTTTCTTATATTCTAAGTTTTTCAGTGCAACTCACTCATATACTATGTACTACACTGTGCATTTCGTGTAATGCGGGTTTTTCAGTAAATTCTAAGTTTTTCAGTGCAACTCACTCATATACTATGTACTACACTGTGCGTTTCTTATATTCTAAATTTTTCAGTGGCAATACTACACTGTGCGTTTCTTATATTCTAAGTTTTTTCAGTGCAACTCACTCATATACTATGTACTACACTGTGCATTTCTTATATTCTAAGTTTTTCAGTGCAACTCACTCATATACTATGTACTACACTGTGCGTTTCTTATATTCTAAGTTTTTCAGTGCAACTCACTCATATACTATGTACTACACTGTGCGTTTCTTATATTCTAAGTTTTTCAGTGCAACTCACTCATATACTATGTACTACACTGTGCGTTTCTTATATTCTAAGTTTTTCAGTGCAACTCACTCATATACTATGTACTACACTGTGCATTTCGTGTAATGCGGGTTTTTCAGTAAATTCTAAGTTTTTCAGTGCAACTCACTCATATACTATGTACTACACTGTGCGTTTCTTATATTCTAAATTTTTCAGTGCAATACTACACTGTGCGTTTCTTATATTCTAAGTTTTTCAGTGCAACTCACTCATATACTATGTACTACACTGTGCATTTCTTATATTCTAAGTTTTTCAGTGCAACTCACTCATATACTATGTACTACACTGTGCGTTTCTTATATTCTAAGTTTTTCAGTGCAACTCACTCATATACTATGTACTACACTGTGCGTTTTTTATATTCTAAGTTTTTCAGTGCAACTCCCTCATATACTATGTACTACACTGTGCGTTTCTTATATTCTAAGTTTTTCAGTGCAACTCACTCATATACTATGTACTACACTGTGCGTTTCTTATATTCTAAGTTTTTCAGTGCAACTCACTCATATACTATGTACTACACTGTGCATTTCGTGTAATGCGGGTTTTTCAGTAAATTCTAAGTTTTTTAGTGCAACTCACTCATATACTATGTACTACACTGTGCGTTTCTTAAATTCTAAGTTTTTCAGTGCAACTCACTCATATACTATGTACTACACTGTGTGTTTCTTATATTCTTAGTTTTTCAGTGCAACTCACTCATATACTATGTACTACACTGTGCGTTTCTTATATTCTAAGTTTTTCATTGCAACTCACTCATATACTATGTACTACACTGTGCGTTTCTTATATTCTAAGTGTTTCAGTGCAACTCACTCATATACTATGTACTACACTGTGCGTTTCTTATATTCTAAGTTTTTCAGTGCAACTCACTCATATACTATGTACTACACTGTGCGTTTCTTATATTCTAAGTTTTTCAGTGCAACTCACTCATATACTATGTACTACACTGTGCGTTTCTTATATTCTAAGTTTTTCAGTGCAACTCACTCATATACTATGTACTACACTGTGCTTTTCTTATATTCTAAGTTTTTCAGTGCAACTCACTCATATACTATGTACTACACTGTGCATTTCGTGTAATGCGGGTTTTTCAGTAAATTCTAAGTTTTTTAGTGCAACTCACTCATATACTATGTACTACACTGTGCGTTTCTTAAATTCTAAGTTTTTCAGTGCAACTCACTCATATACTATGTACTACACTGTGCGTTTCTTATATTCTAAGTTTTTCAGTGCAACTCACTCATATACTATGTACTACACTGTGCGTTTCTTATATTCTAAGTATATCAGTGCAACTCACTCATATACTATGTACTACAATGTGCGTTTCTTATATTCTAAGTTTTTCAGTGCAACTCACTCATATACTATGTACTACACTGTGCGTTTCTTATATTCTAAGTTTTTCAGTGCAACTCACTCATATACTATGTACTACACTGTGCGTTTCTTATATTCTAAGTTTTTCAGTGCAACTCACTCATATACTATGTACTACACTGTGCGTTTTTATATTCTAAGTTTTTCAGTGCAACTCACTCATATACTATGTACTACACTGTGCGTTTCTTATATTCTAAGTTTTTCAGTGCAACTCACTCATATACTATGTACTACACTGTGCGTTTCTTAAATTCTAAGTTTTTCAGTGCAACTCACTCATATACTATGTACTACTACTGTGCGTTTCTTATATTCTAAGTTTTTCAGTGCAACTCACTCATATACTATGTACTACACTGTGCGTTTCTTATATTCTAAGTTTTTCAGTGCAACTCACTCATATACTATATACTGCACTGTGCGTTTCTTATATTCTAAGTTTTTCAGTGCAACTCACTCATATACTATGTACTGCACTGTGCGTTTCTTATATTCTAAGTTTTTCAGTGCAACTCACTCATATACTATGTACTACACTGTGCGTTTCTTAAATTCAAAGTTTTTAAGTTCAACTCACTCATATACTATGTACTACAATGTGCGTTTCTTATATTCTAAGTTTTTCAGTGCAACTCACTCATATACTATGTACTACACTGTGCGTTTCTTATATTCTAAGTTTTTCAGTGCAACTCACTCATATACTATGTACTACACTGTGCGTTTCTTAAATTCTAAGTTTTTCAGTGCAACTCACTCATATACTATGTACTATACTGTGCGTTTCTTATATTCTAAGTTTTCAGTGCAACTCATTCATATACTATGTACTACACTGTGCGTTTCTTATATTCTAAGTTTTTCAGTGCAACTCACTCATATACTATGTACTACACTGTGCATTTCGTGTAATGCGGGTTTTTCAGTAAATTCTAAGTTTTTCAGTGCAACTCACTCATATACTATGTACTACACTGTGCGTTTCTTATATTCTAAGTTTTTCAGTGCAACTCACTCATATACTATGTACTACACTGTGCGTTTCTTATATTCTAAGTTTTTCAGTGCAACTCACTCATATACTATGTACTACACTGTGCGTTTCTTATATTCTAAGTTTTTCAGTGCAACTCACTCATATACTATGTACTACACTGTGCGTTTCTTATATTCTAAGTTTTTCAGTGCAACTCACTCATATACTATGTACTACACTGTGCGTTTCTTATATTCTAAGTTTTTCAGTGCAACTCACTCATATACTATGTACTACACTGTGCGTTTCTTATATTCTAAGTTTTTCAGTGCAACTCACTCATATACTATGTACTACACTGTGCGTTTCTTATATTCTAAGTTTTTCAGTGCAACTCACTCATATACTATGTACTACACTGTGCATTTCGTGTACTGCGGGTTTTTCAGTAAATTCTAAGTTTTTCAGTGCAACTCACTCATATACTATGTACTACACTGTGCGTTTCTTATATTCTAAGTTTTTCAGTGCAACTCACTCATATACTATGTACTACACTGTGCGTTTCTTAAATTCTAAGTTTTTCAGTGCAACTCACTCATATACTATGTACTACACTGTGCGTTTCTTATATTCTAAGTTTTTCAGTGCAACTCACTCATATACTATGTACTACACTGTGCGTTTCTTATATTCTAAGTTTTTCAGTGCAACTCACTCATATACTATGTACTACACTGTGCGTTTCTTATATTCTAAGTTTTTCAGTGCAACTCACTCATATACTATGTACTACACAGTGCGTTTCTTATATTCTAAGTTTTTCAGTGCAACTCACTCATATACTATGTACTACACTGTGCGTTTCTTATATTCTAAGTTTTTCAGTGCAACTCACTCATATACTATGTACTACACTGTGCGTTTCTTATATTCTAAGTTTTTCAGTGCAACTCACTCATATACTATGTACTACACTGTGCATTTCGTGTAATGCGGGTTTTTCAGTAAATTCTAAGTTTTTCAGTGCAACTCACTCATATACTATGTACTACACTGTGCGTTTCTTATATTCTAAATTTTTTCAGTGCAATACTACACTGTGCGTTTCTTATATTCTAAGTTTTTCAGTGCAACTCACTCATATACTATGTACTACACTGTGCATTTCTTATATTCTAAGTTTTTCAGTGCAACTCACTCATATACTATGTACTACACTGTGCGTTTCTTATATTCTAAGTTTTTCAGTGCAACTCACTCATATACTATGTACTACACTGTGCGTTTTTTATATTCTAAGTTTTTCAGTGCAACTCACTCATATACTATGTACTACACTGTGCGTTTCTTATATTCTAAGTTTTTCAGTGCAACTCACTCATATACTATGTACTACACTGTGCGTTTCTTATATTCTAAGTTTTTCAGTGCAACTCACTCATATACTATGTACTACACTGTGCATTTCGTGTAATGCGGGTTTTTCAGTAAATTCTAAGGTTTTCAGTGCAACTCACTCATATACTATGTACTACACTGTGCATTTCTTATATTCTAAATTTTTCAGTGCAACTCACTCATATACTATGTACTACACTGTGCGTTTCTTATATTCTAAGTTTTTCAGTGCAACTCACTCATATACTATGTACTACACTGTGCATTTCGTGTAATGCGGGTTTTTCAGTAAATTCTAAGTTTTTTAGTGCAACTCACTCATATACTATGTACTACACTGTGCGTTTCTTAAATTCTAAGTTTTTCAGTGCAACTCACTCATATACTATGTACTACACTGTGCGATTCTTATATTCTAAGTTTTTCAGTGCAACTCACTCATATACTATGTACTAAACTGTGCGTTTCTTATATTCTAAGTTTTTCAGTGCAACTCACTCATATACTATGTACTACACTATGCGTTTCTTATATTTTAAGTTTTTCAGTGCAACTCACTCATATACTATGTACTACACTGTGCATTTCGTGTAATGCGGGTTTTTCAGTAAATTCTAAGTTTTTCAGTGCAACTCACTCATATACTATGTACTACACTGTGTGTTTCTTATATTCTAAATTTTTCAGTGCAACTCACTCATATACTATGCACTACACTGTGCGTTTCTTATATTCTAAGTTTTTCAGTGCAACTCACTCATATACTATGTACTACACTGTGCGTTTCTTATATTCTAAGTTTTTCAGTGTAACTCACTCATATACTATGTACTACACTGTGCGTTTCTTATATTCTAAATTTTTCAGTGCAACTCACTCATATACTATGTACTACACTGTGCGTTTCTTAAATTCTAAGTTTTTCAGTGCAACTCACTCATATACTATGTACTACACTGTGCATTTCGTGTAATGCGGGTTTTTCAGTAAATTCTAAGTTTTTCAGTGCAACTCACTCATATACTATGTACTACACTGTGCGTTTATTATATTCTAAGTTTTTCAGTGCAACTCACTCATATACTATGTACTACACTGTGCGTTTCTTAAATTCTAAGTTTTTCAGTGCAACTCACTCATATACTATGTACTACACTGTGCGTTTCTTATATTCTAAGTTTTTCAGTGCAACTCACTCATATACTATGTACTACACTGTGCGTTTCTTATATTCTAAGTTTTTCAGTGCAACTCACTCATATACTATGTACTACACTGTGCGTTTCTTATATTCTAAGTTTTTCAGTGCAACTCACTCATATACTATGTACTACACTGTGCGTTTCTTATATTCTAAGTGTTTCAGTGCAACTCACTCATATACTATGTACTACACTGTGCGTTTCTTATATTCTAAGTTTTTCAGTGCAACCCACTCATATACTATGTACTACACTGTGCGTTTCTTAAATTCTAAGTTTTTCAGTGCAACTCACTCATATACTATGTACTACACTGTGCGTTTCTTATATTCTAAGTTTTTCAGTGCAACTCACTCATATACTATGTACTACACTGTGCGTTTCTTATATTCTAAGTTTTTCAGTGCAACTCACTCATATACTATGTACTACACTGTGCGTTTCTTATATTCTAAGTTTTTCAGTGCAACTCACTCATATACTATGTACTACACTGTGCGTTTCTTATATTCTAAGTTTTTCAGTGCAACTCACTCATATACTATGTACTACACTGTGCGTTTCTTATATTCTAAGTTTTTCAGTGCATCTCACTCATATACTTTGTACTACACTGTGCGTTTCTTATATTCTAAGTTTTTCAGTGCAACTCACTCATATACTATGTACTACACTGTGCGTTTCTTATATTCTAAGTTTTTCAGTGCAACTCACTCATATACTATGTACTACACTGTGCGTTTCTTATATTCTAAGTTTTTCAGTGCAACTCACTCATATACTATGTACTACACTGTGCGTTTCTTATATTCTAAGTGTTTCAGTGCAACTCACTCATATACTATGTACTACACTGTGCGTTTCTTATATTCTAAGTTTTTCAGTGCAACCCACTCATATACTATGTACTACACTGTGCGTTTCTTAAATTCTAAGTTTTTCAGTGCAACTCACTCATATACTATGTACTACACTGTGCGTTTCTTATATTCTAAGTTTTTCAGTGCAACTCACTCATATACTATGTACTACACTGTGCGTTTCTTATATTCTAAGTTTTTCAGTGCAACTCACTCATATACTATGTACTACACTGTGCGTTTCTTATATTCTAAGTTTTTCAGTGCAACTCACTCATATACTATGTACTACACAGTGCGTTTCTTATATTCTAAGTTTTTCAGTGCAACTCACTCATATACTATGTACTACACTGTGCGTTTCTTATATTCTAAGTTTTTCAGTGCAACTCACTCATATACTATGTACTACACTGTGCGTTTCTTATATTCTAAGTTTTTCAGTGCAACTCACTCATATACTATGTACTACACTGTGCATTTCGTGTAATGCGGGTTTTTCAGTAAATTCTAAGTTTTTCAGTGCAACTCACTCATATACTATGTACTACACTGTGCGTTTCTTATATTCTAAATTTTTCAGTGCAATACTACACTGTGCGTTTCTTATATTCTAAGTTTTTCAGTGCAACTCACTCATATACTATGTACTACACTGTGCATTTCTTATATTCTAAGTTTTTCAGTGCAACTCACTCATATACTATGTACTACACTGTGCGTTTCTTATATTCTAAGTTTTTCAGTGCAACTCACTCATATACTATGTACTACACTGTGCGTTTTTTATATTCTAAGTTTTTCAGTGCAACTCACTCATATACTATGTACTACACTGTGCGTTTCTTATATTCTAAGTTTTTCAGTGCAACTCACTCATATACTATGTACTACACTGTGCGTTTCTTATATTCTAAGTTTTTCAGTGCAACTCACTCATATACTATGTACTAGACTGTGCATTTCGTGTAATGCGGGTTTTTCAGTAAATTCTAAGGTTTTCAGTGCAACTCACTCATATACTATGTACTACACTGTGCATTTCTTATATTCTAAATTTTTCAGTGCAACTCACTCATATACTATGTACTACACTGTGCGTTTCTTATATTCTAAGTTTTTCAGTGCAACTCACTCATATACTATGTACTACACTGTGCATTTCGTGTAATGCGGGTTTTTCAGTAAATTCTAAGTTTTTTAGTGCAACTCACTCATATACTATGTACTACACTGTGCGTTTCTTAAATTCTAAGTTTTTCAGTGCAACTCACTCATATACTATGTACTACACTGTGCGATTCTTATATTCTAAGTTTTTCAGTGCAACTCACTCATATACTATGTACTAAACTGTGCGTTTCTTATATTCTAAGTTTTTCAGTGCAACTCACTCATATACTATGTACTACACTATGCGTTTCTTATATTTTAAGTTTTTCAGTGCAACTCACTCATATACTATGTACTACACTGTGCATTTCGTGTAATGCGGGTTTTTCAGTAAATTCTAAGTTTTTCAGTGCAACTCACTCATATACTATGTACTACACTGTGTGTTTCTTATATTCTAAATTTTTCAGTGCAACTCACTCATATACTATGCACTACACTGTGCGTTTCTTATATTCTAAGTTTTTCAGTGCAACTCACTCATATACTATGTACTACACTGTGCGTTTCTTATATTCTAAGTTTTTCAGTGTAACTCACTCATATACTATGTACTACACTGTGCGTTTCTTATATTCTAAATTTTTCAGTGCAACTCACTCATATACTATGTACTACACTGTGCGTTTCTTAAATTCTAAGTTTTTCAGTGCAACTCACTCATATACTATGTACTACACTGTGCATTTCGTGTAATGCGGGTTTTTCAGTAAATTCTAAGTTTTTCAGTGCAACTCACTCATATACTATGTACTACACTGTGCGTTTATTATATTCTAAGTTTTTCAGTGCAACTCACTCATATACTATGTACTACACTGTGCGTTTCTTAAATTCTAAGTTTTTCAGTGCAACTCACTCATATACTATGTACTACACTGTGCGTTTCTTATATTCTAAGTTTTTCAGTGCAACTCACTCATATACTATGTACTACACTGTGCGTTTCTTATATTCTAAGTTTTTCAGTGCAACTCACTCATATACTATGTACTACACTGTGCGTTTCTTATATTCTAAGTTTTTCAGTGCAACTCACTCATATACTATGTACTACACTGTGCGTTTCTTATATTCTAAGTGTTTCAGTGCAACTCACTCATATACTATGTACTACACTGTGCGTTTCTTATATTCTAAGTTTTTCAGTGCAACCCACTCATATACTATGTACTACACTGTGCGTTTCTTAAATTCTAAGTTTTTCAGTGCAACTCACTCATATACTATGTACTACACTGTGCGTTTCTTATATTCTAAGTTTTTCAGTGCAACTCACTCATATACTATGTACTACACTGTGCGTTTCTTATATTCTAAGTTTTTCAGTGCAACTCACTCATATACTATGTACTACACTGTGCGTTTCTTATATTCTAAGTTTTTCAGTGCAACTCACTCATATACTATGTACTACACTGTGCGTTTCTTATATTCTAAGTTTTTCAGTGCAACTCACTCATATACTATGTACTACACTGTGCGTTTCTTATATTCTAAGTTTTTCAGTGCATCTCACTCATATACTTTGTACTACACTGTGCGTTTCTTATATTCTAAGTTTTTCAGTGCAACTCACTCATATACTATGTACTACACTGTGCGTTTCTTATATTCTAAGTTTTTCAGTGCAACTCACTCATATACTATGTACTACACTGTGCGTTTCTTATATTCTAAGTTTTTCAGTGCAACTCACTCATATACTATGTACTACACTGTGCGTTTCTTATATTCTAAGTTTTTCAGTGCAACTCACTCATATACTATGTACTACACTGTGCGTTTCTTATATTCTAAGTTTTTCAGTGCAACTCACTCATATACTATGTACTACACTGTGCGTTTCTTATATTCTAAGTTTTTCAGTGCAACTCACTCATATACTATGTACTACACTGTGCATTTCGTGTACTGCGGGTTTTTCAGTAAATTCTAAGTTTTTCAGTGCAACTCACTCATATACTATGTACTACACTGTGCGTTTCTTATATTCTACGTTTTTCAGTGCAACTCACTCATATACTATGTACTACACTGTGCGTTTCTTATATTCTAAGTTTTTCAGTGCAACTCACTCATATACTATGTACTACACTGTGCGTTTCTTATATTCTAAGTTTTTCAGTGCAACTCACTCATATACTATGTACTACACTGTGCATTTCGTGTAATGCGGGTTTTTCAGTAAATTCTAAGGTTTTCAGTGCAACTCACTCATATACTATGTACTACACTGTGCATTTCTTATATTCTAAATTTTTCAGTGCAACTCACTCATATACTATGTACTACACTGTGCGTTTCTTATATTCTAAGTTTTTCAGTGCAACTCACTCATATACTATGTACTACACTGTGCATTTCGTGTAATGCGGGTTTTTCAGTAAATTCTAAGTTTTTTAGTGCAACTCACTCATATACTATGTACTACACTGTGCGTTTCTTATATTCTAAGTTTTTCAGTGCAACTCACTCATATACTATGTACTACACTGTGCGATTCTTATATTCTAAGTTTTTCAGTGCAACTCACTCATATACTATGTACTAAACTGTGCGTTTCTTATATTCTAAGTTTTTCAGTGCAACTCACTCATATACTATGTACTACACTATGCGTTTCTTATATTTTAAGTTTTTCAGTGCAACTCACTCATATACTATGTACTACACTGTGCATTTCGTGTAATGCGGGTTTTTCAGTAAATTCTAAGTTTTTCAGTGCAACTCACTCATATACTATGTACTACACTGTGTGTTTCTTATATTCTAAATTTTTCAGTGCAACTCACTCATATACTATGCACTACACTGTGCGTTTCTTATATTCTAAGTTTTTCAGTGCAACTCACTCATATACTATGTACTACACTGTGCGTTTCTTATATTCTAAGTTTTTCAGTGTAACTCACTCATATACTATGTACTACACTGTGCGTTTCTTATATTCTAAATTTTTCAGTGCAACTCACTCATATACTATGTACTACACTGTGCGTTTCTTAAATTCTAAGTTTTTCAGTGCAACTCACTCATATACTATGTACTACACTGTGCATTTCGTGTAATGCGGGTTTTTCAGTAAATTCTAAGTTTTTCAGTGCAACTCACTCATATACTATGTACTACACTGTGCGTTTCTTATATTCTAAGTTTTTCAGTGCAACTCACTCATATACTATGTACTACACTGTGCGTTTCTTAAATTCTAAGTTTTTCAGTGCAACTCACTCATATACTATGTACTACACTGTGCGTTTCTTATATTCTAAGTTTTTCAGTGCAACTCACTCATATACTATGTACTACACTGTGCGTTTCTTATATTCTAAGTTTTTCAGTGCAACTCACTCATATACTATGTACTACACTGTGCGTTTCTTATATTCTAAGTTTTTCAGTGCAACTCACTCATATACTATGTACTACACTGTGCGTTTCTTATATTCTAAGTGTTTCAGTGCAACTCACTCATATACTATGTACTACACTGTGCGTTTCTTATATTCTAAGTTTTTCAGTGCAACCCACTCATATACTATGTACTACACTGTGCGTTTCTTAAATTCTAAGTTTTTCAGTGCAACTCACTCATATACTATGTACTACACTGTGCGTTTCTTATATTCTAAGTTTTTCAGTGCAACTCACTCATATACTATGTACTACACTGTGCATTTCGTGTAATGCGGGTTTTTCAGTAAATTCTAAGTTTTTTAGTGCAACTCACTCATATACTATGTACTACACTGTGCGTTTCTTATATTCTAAGTTTTTCAGTGCAACTCACTCATATACTATGTACTACACTGTGCGATTCTTATATTCTAAGTTTTTCAGTGCAACTCACTCATATACTATGTACTAAACTGTGCGTTTCTTATATTCTAAGTTTTTCAGTGCAACTCACTCATATACTATGTACTACACTATGCGTTTCTTATATTTTAAGTTTTTCAGTGCAACTCACTCATATACTATGTACTACACTGTGCATTTCGTGTAATGCGGGTTTTTCAGTAAATTCTAAGTTTTTCAGTGCAACTCACTCATATACTATGTACTACACTGTGTGTTTCTTATATTCTAAATTTTTCAGTGCAACTCACTCATATACTATGCACTACACTGTGCGTTTCTTATATTCTAAGTTTTTCAGTGCAACTCACTCATATACTATGTACTACACTGTGCGTTTCTTATATTCTAAGTTTTTCAGTGTAACTCACTCATATACTATGTACTACACTGTGCGTTTCTTATATTCTAAATTTTTCAGTGCAACTCACTCATATACTATGTACTACACTGTGCGTTTCTTAAATTCTAAGTTTTTCAGTGCAACTCACTCATATACTATGTACTACACTGTGCATTTCGTGTAATGCGGGTTTTTCAGTAAATTCTAAGTTTTTCAGTGCAACTCACTCATATACTATGTACTACACTGTGCGTTTCTTATATTCTAAGTTTTTCAGTGCAACTCACTCATATACTATGTACTACACTGTGCGTTTCTTAAATTCTAAGTTTTTCAGTGCAACTCACTCATATACTATGTACTACACTGTGCGTTTCTTATATTCTAAGTTTTTCAGTGCAACTCACTCATATACTATGTACTACACTGTGCGTTTCTTATATTCTAAGTTTTTCAGTGCAACTCACTCATATACTATGTACTACACTGTGCGTTTCTTATATTCTAAGTTTTTCAGTGCAACTCACTCATATACTATGTACTACACTGTGCGTTTCTTATATTCTAAGTGTTTCAGTGCAACTCACTCATATACTATGTACTACACTGTGCGTTTCTTATATTCTAAGTTTTTCAGTGCAACCCACTCATATACTATGTACTACACTGTGCGTTTCTTAAATTCTAAGTTTTTCAGTGCAACTCACTCATATACTATGTACTACACTGTGCGTTTCTTATATTCTAAGTTTTTCAGTGCAACTCACTCATATACTATGTACTACACTGTGCGTTTCTTATATTCTAAGTTTTTCAGTGCAACTCACTCATATACTATGTACTACACTGTGCGTTTCTTATATTCTACGTTTTTCAGTGCAACTCACTCATATACTATGTACTACACTGTGCGTTTCTTATATTCTAAGTTTTTCAGTGCAACTCACTCATATACTATGTACTACACTGTGCGTTTCTTATATTCTAAGTTTTTCAGTGCATCTCACTCATATACTTTGTACTACACTGTGCGTTTCTTATATTCTAAGTTTTTCAGTGCAACTCACTCATATACTATGTACTACACTGTGCGTTTCTTATATTCTAAGTTTTTCAGTGCAACTCACTCATATACTATGTACTACACTGTGCGTTTCTTATATTCTAAGTTTTTCAGTGCAACTCACTCATATACTATGTACTACACTCTGCGTTTCTTATATTCTAAGTTTTTCAGTGCAACTCACTCATATACTATGTACTACACTCTGCGTTTCTTATATTCTAAGTTTTTCAGTGCAACTCACTCATATACTATGTACTACACTGTGCATTTCGTGTACTGCGGGTTTTTCAGTAAATTCTAAGTTTTTCAGTGCAACTCACTCATATACTATGTACTACACTGTGCGTTTCTTATATTCTACGTTTTTCAGTGCAACTCACTCATATAATATGTACTACACTGTGCGTTTCTTATATTCTAAGTTTTTCAGTGCAACTCACTCATATACTATGTACTACACTGTGCGTTTCTTATATTCTAAGTTTTTCAGTGCAACTCACTCATATACTATGTACTACACTGTGCATTTCGTGTAATGCGGGTTTTTCAGTAAATTCTAAGTTTTTCAGTGCAACTCACTCATATACTATGTACTACACTGTGCGTTTCTTATATTCTAAATTTTTCAGTGCAATACTACACTGTGCGTTTCTTATATTCTAAGTTTTTCAGTGCAACTCACTCATATACTATGTACTACACTGTGCATTTCTTATATTCTAAGTTTTTCAGTGCAACTCACTCATATACTATGTACTACACTGTGCGTTTCTTATATTCTAAGTTTTTCAGTGCAACTCACTCATATACTATGTACTACACTGTGCGTTTTTTATATTCTAAGTTTTTCAGTGCAACTCCCTCATATACTATGTACTACACTGTGCGTTTCTTATATTCTAAGTTTTTCAGTGCAACTCACTCATATACTATGTACTACACTGTGCGTTTCTTATATTCTAAGTTTTTCAGTGCAACTCACTCATATACTATGTACTACACTGTGCATTTCGTGTAATGCGGGTTTTTCAGTAAATTCTAAGTTTTTTAGTGCAACTCACTCATATACTATGTACTACACTGTGCGTTTCTTAAATTCTAAGTTTTTCAGTGCAACTCACTCATATACTATGTACTACACTGTGTGTTTCTTATATTCTTAGTTTTTCAGTGCAACTCACTCATATACTATGTACTACACTGTGCGTTTCTTATATTCTAAGTTTTTCATTGCAACTCACTCATATACTATGTACTACACTGTGCGTTTCTTATATTCTAAGTGTTTCAGTGCAACTCACTCATATACTATGTACTACACTGTGCGTTTCTTATATTCTAAGTTTTTCAGTGCAACTCACTCATATACTATGTACTACACTGTGCGTTTCTTATATTCTAAGTTTTTCAGTGCAACTCACTCATATACTATGTACTACACTGTGCGTTTCTTATATTCTAAGTTTTTCAGTGCAACTCACTCATATACTATGTACTACACTGTGCTTTTCTTATATTCTAAGTTTTTCAGTGCAACTCACTCATATACTATGTACTACACTGTGCATTTCATGTAATGCGGGTTTTTCAGTAAATTCTAAGTTTTTTAGTGCAACTCACTCATATACTATGTACTACACTGTGCGTTTCTTAAATTCTAAGTTTTTCAGTGCAACTCACTCATATACTATGTACTACACTGTGCGTTTCTTATATTCTAAGTTTTTCAGTGCAACTCACTCATATACTATGTACTACACTGTGCGTTTCTTATATTCTAAGTATATCAGTGCAACTCACTCATATACTATGTACTACAATGTGCGTTTCTTATATTCTAAGTTTTTCAGTGCAACTCACTCATATACTATGTACTACACTGTGCGTTTCTTATATTCTAAGTTTTTCAGTGCAACTCACTCATATACTATGTACTACACTGTGCGTTTCTTATATTCTAAGTTTTTCAGTGCAACTCACTCATATACTATGTACTACACTGTGCGTTTTTTATATTCTAAGTTTTTCAGTGCAACTCACTCATATACTATGCAACTCACTCATATACTATATACTGCACTGTGCGTTTCTTATATTCTAAGTTTTTCAGTGCAACTCACTCATATACTATGTACTACACTGTGCGTTTCTTAAATTCAAAGTTTTTAAGTTCAACTCACTCATATACTATGTACTACAATGTGCGTTTCTTATATTCTAAGTTTTTCAGTGCAACTCACTCATATACTATGTACTACACTGTGCGTTTCTTATATTCTAAGTTTTTCAGTGCAACTCACTCATATACTATGTACTACACTGTGCGTTTCTTAAATTCTAAGTTTTTCAGTGCAACTCACTCATATACTATGTACTATACTGTGCGTTTCTTATATTCTAAGTTTTTCAGTGCAACTCATTCATATACTATGTACTACACTGTGCGTTTCTTATATTCTAAGTTTTTCAGTGCAACTCACTCATATACTATGTACTACACTGTGCATTTCGTGTAATGCGGGTTTTTCAGTAAATTCTAAGTTTTTCAGTGCAACTCACTCATATACTATGTACTACACTGTGCGTTTCTTATATTCTAAGTTTTTCAGTGCAACTCACTCATATACTATGTACTACACTGTGCGTTTCTTATATTCTAAGTTTTTCAGTGCAACTCACTCATATACTATGTACTACACTGTGCGTTTCTTATATTCTAAGTTTTTCAGTGCAACTCACTCATATACTATGTACTACACTGTGCGTTTCTTATATTCTAAGTTTTTCAGTGCAACTCACTCATATACTATGTACTACACTGTGCGTTTCTTATATTCTAAGTTTTTCAGTGCAACTCACTCATATACTATGTACTACACTGTGCGTTTCTTATATTCTAAGTTTTTCAGTGCAACTCACTCATATACTATGTACTACACTGTGCGTTTCTTATATTCTAAGTTTTTCAGTGCAACTCACTCATATACTATGTACTACACTGTGCATTTCGTGTACTGCGGGTTTTTCAGTAAATTCTAAGTTTTTCAGTGCAACTCACTCATATACTATGTACTACACTGTGCGTTTCTTATATTCTAAGTTTTTCAGTGCAACTCACTCATATACTATGTACTACACTGTGCGTTTCTTAAATTCTAAGTTTTTCAGTGCAACTCACTCATATACTATGTACTACACTGTGCGTTTCTTATATTCTAAGTTTTTCAGTGCAACTCACTCATATACTATGTACTACACTGTGCGTTTCTTATATTCTAAGTTTTTCAGTGCAACTCACTCATATACTATGTACTACACTGTGCGTTTCTTATATTCTAAGTTTTTCAGTGCAACTCACTCATATACTATGTACTACAGTGTGCGTTTCTTATATTCTAAGTGTTTCAGTGCAACTCACTCATATACTATGTACTACACTGTGCGTTTCTTATATTCTAAGTTTTTCAGTGCAACCCACTCATATACTATGTACTACACTGTGCGTTTCTTAAATTCTAAGTTTTTCAGTGCAACTCACTCATATACTATGTACTACACTGTGCGTTTCTTATATTCTAAGTTTTTCAGTGCAACTCACTCATATACTATGTACTACACTGTGCGTTTCTTATATTCTAAGTTTTTCAGTGCAACTCACTCATATACTATGTACTACACTGTGCGTTTCTTATATTCTAAGTTTCTCAGTGCAACTCACTCATATACTATGTACTACACTGTGCGTTTCTTATATTCTAAGTATATCAGTGCAACTCACTCATATACTATGTACTACAATGTGCGTTTCTTATATTCTAAGTTTTTCAGTGCAACTCACTCATATACTATGTACTACACTGTGCGTTTCTTATATTCTAACTTTTTCAGTGCAACTCACTCATATACTATGTACTACACTGTGCGTTTCTTATATTCTAAGTTTTTCAGTGCAACTCACTCATATACTATGTACTACACTGTGCGTTTCTTAAATTCTAAGTTTTTCAGTGCAACTCACTCATATACTATGTACTACACTGTGCGTTTCTTATATTCTATGTATATCAGTGCAACTCACTCATATACTATGTACTACACTGTGCGTTTCTTATATTCTAAGTTTTTCAGTGCAACTCACTCATATACTATGTACTACACTGTGCGTTTCTTATATTCTAAGTTTTTCAGTGCAACTCACTCATATACTATGTAATACACTGTGCGTTTCTTATATTCTAAGTTTTTCAGTGCATCTCACTCATATACTTTGTACTACACTGTGCGTTTCTTATATTCTAAGTTTTTCAGTGCAACTCACTCATATACTATGTACTACACTGTGCGTTTCTTATATTCTAAGTTTTTCAGTGCAACTCACTCATATACTATGTACTACACTGTGCGTTTCTTATATTCTAAGTTTTTCAGTGCAACTCACTCATATACTATGTACTACACTGTGCGTTTCTTATATTCTAAGTTTTTCAGTGCAACTCACTCATATACTATGTACTACACTGTGCGTTTCTTATATTCTAAGTTTTTCAGTGCAACTCACTCATATACTATGTACTACACTGTGCGTTTCTTATATTCTAAGTTTTTCAGTGCAACTCACTCATATACTATGTACTACACTGTGCATTTCGTGTACTGCGGGTTTTTCAGTAAATTCTAAGTTTTTCAGTGCAACTCACTCATATACTATGTACTACACTGTGCGTTTCTTATATTCTAAGTTTTTCAGTGCAACTCACTCATATACTATGTACTACACTGTGCGTTTCTTATATTCTAAGTTTTTCAGTGCAACTCACTCATATACTATGTACTACACTGTGCGTTTCTTATATTCTAAGTTTTTCAGTGCAACTCACTCATATACTATGTACTACACTGTGCGTTTCTTATATTCTAAGTTTTTCAGTGCAACTCACTCATATACTATGTACTACACTGTGCGTTTCTTATATTCTAAGTTTTTCAGTGCAACTCACTCATATACTATGTACTACACTGTGCATTTCGTGTACTGCGGGTTTTTCAGTAAATTCTAAGTTTTTCAGTGCAACTCACTCATATACTATGTACTACACTGTGCGTTTCTTATATTCTAAGTTTTTCAGTGCAACTCACTCATATACTATGTACTACACTGTGCGTTTCTTATATTCTAAGTTTTTCAGTGCAACTCACTCATATACTATGTACTACACTGTGCGTTTCTTATATTCTAAGTTTTTCAGTGCAACTCACTCATATACTATGTACTACACTGTGCGTTTCTTATATTCTAAGTTTTTCAGTGCAACTCACTCATATACTATGTACTACACTGTGCGTTTCTTATATTCTAAGTTTTTCAGTGCAACTCACTCATATACTATGTACTACAGTGTGCGTTTCTTATATTCTAAGTGTTTCAGTGCAACTCACTCATATACTATGTACTACACTGTGCGTTTCTTATATTCTAAGTTTTTCAGTGCAACCCACTCATATACTATGTACTACACTGTGCGTTTCTTAAATTCTAAGTTTTTCAGTGCAACTCACTCATATACTATGTACTACACTGTGCGTTTCTTATATTCTAAGTTTTTCAGTGCAACTCACTCATATACTATGTACTACACTGTGCGTTTCTTATATTCTAAGTTTTTCAGTGCAACTCACTCATATACTATGTACTACACTGTGCGTTTCTTATATTCTAAGTTTTTCAGTGCAACTCACTCATATACTATGTACTACACTGTGCGTTTCTTATATTCTAAGTTTTTCAGTGCAACTCACTCATATACTATGTACTACACTGTGCGTTTCTTATATTCTAAGTTTTTCAGTGCATCTCACTCATATACTTTGTACTACACTGTGCGTTTCTTATATTCTAAGTTTTTCAGTGCAACTCACTCATATACTATGTACTACACTGTGCGTTTCTTATATTCTAAGTTTTTCAGTGCAACTCACTCATATACTATGTACTACACTGTGCGTTTCTTATATTCTAAGTTTTTCAGTGCAACTCACTCATATACTATGTACTACACTGTGCGTTTCTTATATTCTAAGTTTTTCAGTGCAACTCACTCATATACTATGTACTACACTGTGCGTTTCTTATATTCTAAGTTTTTCAGTGCAACTCACTCATATACTATGTACTACACTTGTGCGTTTCTTATATTCTAAGTTTTTCAGTGCAACTCACTCATATACTATGTACTACACTGTGCATTTCGTGTACTGCGGGTTTTTCAGTAAATTCTAAGTTTTTCAGTGCAACTCACTCATATACTATGTACTACACTGTGCGTTTCTTATATTCTAAGTTTTTCAGTGCAACTCACTCATATACTATGTACTACACTGTGCATTTCGTGTAATGCGGGTTTTTCAGTAAATTCTAAGTTTTTTAGTGCAACTCACTCATATACTATGTACTACACTGTGCGTTTTTTAAATTCTAAGTTTTTCAGTGCAACTCACTCATATACTATGTACTACACTGTGCGATTCTTATATTCTAAGTTTTTCAGTGCAACTCACTCATATACTATGTACTAAACTGTGCGTTTCTTATATTCTAAGTTTTTCAGTGCAACTCACTCATATACTATGTACTACACTATGCGTTTCTTATATTTTAAGTTTTTCAGTGCAACTCACTCATATACTATGTACTACACTGTGCATTTCGTGTAATGCGGGTTTTTCAGTAAATTCTAAGTTTTTCAGTGCAACTCACTCATATACTATGTACTACACTGTGTGTTTCTTATATTCTAAATTTTTCAGTGCAACTCACTCATATACTATGCACTACACTGTGCGTTTCTTATATTCTAAGTTTTTCAGTGCAACTCACTCATATACTATGTACTACACTGTGCGTTTCTTAAATTCTAAGTTTTTCAGTGCAACTCACTCATATACTATGTACTACACTGTGCATTTCGTGTAATGCGGGTTTTTCAGTAAATTCTAAGTTTTTCAGTGCAACTCACTCATATACTATGTACTACACTGTGCGTTTCTTATATTCTAAGTTTTTCAGTGCAACTCACTCATATACTATGTACTACACTGTGCGTTTCTTATATTCTAAGTTTTTCAGTGCAACTCACTCATATACTATGTACTACACTGTGCGTTTCTTATATTCTAAGTTTTTCAGTGCAACTCACTCATATACTATGTACTACACTGTGCGTTTCTTATATTCTAAGTTTTTCAGTGCAACTCACTCATATACTATGTACTACACTGTGCGTTTCTTATATTCTAAGTTTTTCAGTGCATCTCACTCATATACTTTGTACTACACTGTGCGTTTCTTATATTCTAAGTTTTTCAGTGCAACTCACTCATATACTATGTACTACACTGTGCGTTTCTTATATTCTAAGTTTTTCAGTGCAACTCACTCATATACTATGTACTACACTGTGCGTTTCTTATATTCTAAGTTTTTCAGTGCAACTCACTCATATACTATGTACTACACTGTGCGTTTCTTATATTCTAAGTTTTTCAGTGCAACTCACTCATATACTATGTACTACACTGTGCGTTTCTTATATTCTAAGTTTTTCAGTGCAACTCACTCATATACTATGTACTACACTGTGCGTTTCTTATATTCTAAGTTTTTCAGTGCAACTCACTCATATACTATGTACTACACTGTGCATTTCGTGTACTGCGGGTTTTTCAGTAAATTCTAAGTTTTTCAGTGCAACTCACTCATATACTATGTACTACACTGTGCGTTTCTTATATTCTACGTTTTTCAGTGCAACTCACTCATATACTATGTACTACACTGTGCGTTTCTTATATTCTAAGTTTTTCAGTGCAACTCACTCATATACTATGTACTACACTGTGCGTTTCTTATATTCTAAGTTTTTCAGTGCAACTCACTCATATACTATGTACTACACTGTGCATTTCGTGTAATGCGGGTTTTTCAGTAAATTCTAAGGTTTTCAGTGCAACTCACTCATATACTATGTACTACACTGTGCATTTCTTATATTCTAAATTTTTCAGTGCAACTCACTCATATACTATGTACTACACTGTGCGTTTCTTATATTCTAAGTTTTTCAGTGCAACTCACTCATATACTATGTACTACACTGTGCATTTCGTGTAATGCGGGTTTTTCAGTAAATTCTAAGTTTTTTAGTGCAACTCACTCATATACTATGTACTACACTGTGCGTTTTTTAAATTCTAAGTTTTTCAGTGCAACTCACTCATATACTATGTACTACACTGTGCGATTCTTATATTCTAAGTTTTTCAGTGCAACTCACTCATATACTATGTACTAAACTGTGCGTTTCTTATATTCTAAGTTTTTCAGTGCAACTCACTCATATACTATGTACTACACTATGCGTTTCTTATATTTTAAGTTTTTCAGTGCAACTCACTCATATACTATGTACTACACTGTGCATTTCGTGTAATGCGGGTTTTTCAGTAAATTCTAAGTTTTTCAGTGCAACTCACTCATATACTATGTACTACACTGTGTGTTTCTTATATTCTAAATTTTTCAGTGCAACTCACTCATATACTATGCACTACACTGTGCGTTTCTTATATTCTAAGTTTTTCAGTGCAACTCACTCATATACTATGTACTACACTGTGCGTTTCTTAAATTCTAAGTTTTTCAGTGCAACTCACTCATATACTATGTACTACACTGTGCATTTCGTGTAATGCGGGTTTTTCAGTAAATTCTAAGTTTTTCAGTGCAACTCACTCATATACTATGTACTACACTGTGCGTTTCTTATATTCTACGTTTTTCAGTGCAACTCACTCATATACTATGTACTACACTGTGCGTTTCTTAAATTCTAAGTTTTTCAGTGCAACTCACTCATATACTATGTACTACACTGTGCGTTTCTTATATTCTAAGTTTTTCAGTGCAACTCACTCATATACTTTGTACTACACTGTGCGTTTCTTATATTCTAAGTTTTTCAGTGCAACTCACTCATATACTATGTACTACACTGTGCGTTTCTTATATTCTAAGTTTTTCAGTGCAACTCACTCATATACTATGTACTACACTGTGCGTTTCTTATATTCTAAGTTTTTCAGTGCAACTCACTCATATACTATGTACTACACTGTGCGTTTCTTATATTCTAAGTTTTTCAGTGCAACTCACTCATATACTATGTACTACACTCTGCGTTTCTTATATTCTAAGTTTTTCAGTGCAACTCACTCATATACTATGTACTACACTGTGCATTTCGTGTACTGCGGGTTTTTCAGTAAATTCTAAGTTTTTCAGTGCAACTCACTCATATACTATGTACTACACTGTGCGTTTCTTATATTCTACGTTTTTCAGTGCAACTCACTCATATACTATGTACTACACTGTGCGTTTCTTATATTCTAAGTTTTTCAGTGCAACTCACTCATATACTATGTACTACACTGTGCGTTTCTTATATTCTAAGTTTTTCAGTGCAACTCACTCATATACTATGTACTACACTGTGCATTTCGTGTAATGCGGGTTTTTCAGTAAATTCTAAGTTTTTCAGTGCAACTCACTCATATACTATGTACTACACTGTGCGTTTCTTATATTCTAAATTTTTCAGTGCAATACTACACTGTGCGTTTCTTATATTCTAAGTTTTTCAGTGCAACTCACTCATATACTATGTACTACACTGTGCATTTCTTATATTCTAAGTTTTTCAGTGCAACTCACTCATATACTATGTACTACACTGTGCGTTTCTTATATTCTAAGTTTTTCAGTGCAACTCACTCATATACTATGTACTACACTGTGCGTTTTTTATATTCTAAGTTTTTCAGTGCAACTCACTCATATACTATGTACTACACTGTGCGTTTCTTATATTCTAAGTTTTTCAGTGCAACTCACTCATATACTATGTACTACACTGTGCGTTTCTTATATTCTAAGTTTTTCAGTGCAACTCACTCATATACTATGTACTACACTGTGCATTTCGTGTAATGCGGGTTTTTCAGTAAATTCTAAGTTTTTTAGTGCAACTCACTCATATACTATGTACTACACTGTGCGTTTCTTAAATTCTAAGTTTTTCAGTGCAACTCACTCATATACTATGTACTACACTGTGTGTTTCTTATATTCTTAGTTTTTCAGTGCAACTCACTCATATACTATGTACTACACTGTGCGTTTCTTATATTCTAAGTTTTTCATTGCAACTCACTCATATACTATGTACTACACTGTGCGTTTCTTATATTCTAAGTGTTTCAGTGCAACTCACTCATATACTATGTACTACACTGTGCGTTTCTTATATTCTAAGTTTTTCAGTGCAACTCACTCATATACTATGTACTACACTGTGCGTTTCTTATATTCTAAGTTTTTCAGTGCAACTCACTCATATACTATGTACTACACTGTGCGTTTCTTATATTCTAAGTTTTTCAGTGCAACTCACTCATATACTATGTACTACACTGTGCTTTTCTTATATTCTAAGTTTTTCAGTGCAACTCACTCATATACTATGTACTACACTATGCGTTTCTTATATTTTAAGTTTTTCAGTGCAACTCACTCATATACTATGTACTACACTGTGCATTTCGTGTAATGCGGGTTTTTCAGTAAATTCTAAGTTTTTCAGTGCAACTCACTCATATACTATGTACTACACTGTGTGTTTCTTATATTCTAAATTTTTCAGTGCAACTCACTCATATACTATGCACTACACTGTGCGTTTCTTATATTCTAAGTTTTTCAGTGCAACTCACTCATATACTATGTACTACACTGTGCGTTTCTTAAATTCTAAGTTTTTCAGTGCAACTCACTCATATACTATGTACTACACTGTGCATTTCGTGTAATGCGGGTTTTTCAGTAAATTCTAAGTTTTTCAGTGCAACTCACTCATATACTATGTACTACACTGTGCGTTTCTTATATTCTAAGTTTTTCAGTGCAACTCACTCATATACTATGTACTACACTGTGCGTTTCTTAAATTCTAAGTTTTTCAGTGCAACTCACTCATATACTATGTACTACACTGTGCGTTTCTTATATTCTAAGTTTTTCAGTGCAACTCACTCATATACTTTGTACTACACTGTGCGTTTCTTATATTCTAAGTTTTTCAGTGCAACTCACTCATATACTATGTACTACACTGTGCGTTTCTTATATTCTAAGTTTTTCAGTGCAACTCACTCATATACTATGTACTACACTGTGCGTTTCTTATATTCTAAGTTTTTCAGTGCAACTCACTCATATACTATGTACTACACTGTGCGTTTCTTATATTCTAAGTTTTTCAGTGCAACTCACTCATATACTATGTACTACACTCTGCGTTTCTTATATTCTAAGTTTTTCAGTGCAACTCACTCATATACTATGTACTACACTGTGCATTTCGTGTACTGCGGGTTTTTCAGTAAATTCTAAGTTTTTCAGTGCAACTCACTCATATACTATGTACTACACTGTGCGTTTCTTATATTCTACGTTTTTCAGTGCAACTCACTCATATACTATGTACTACACTGTGCGTTTCTTATATTCTAAGTTTTTCAGTGCAACTCACTCATATACTATGTACTACACTGTGCGTTTCTTATATTCTAAGTTTTTCAGTGCAACTCACTCATATACTATGTACTACACTGTGCATTTCGTGTAATGCGGGTTTTTCAGTAAATTCTAAGTTTTTCAGTGCAACTCACTCATATACTATGTACTACACTGTGCGTTTCTTATATTCTAAATTTTTCAGTGCAATACTACACTGTGCGTTTCTTATATTCTAAGTTTTTCAGTGCAACTCACTCATATACTATGTACTACACTGTGCATTTCTTATATTCTAAGTTTTTCAGTGCAACTCACTCATATACTATGTACTACACTGTGAGTTTCTTATATTCTAAGTTTTTCAGTGCAACTCACTCATATACTATGTACTACACTGTGCGTTTCTTATATTCTAAGTTTTTCAGTGCAACTCACTCATATACTATGTACTACACTGTGCGTTTCTTATATTCTAAGTTTTTCAGTGCAACTCACTCATATACTATGTACTACACTGTGCGTTTCTTATATTCTAAGTTTTTCAGTGCAACTCATTCATATACTATGTACTACACTGTGCGTTTCTTAAATTCAAAGTTTTTAAGTTCAACTCACTCATATACTATGTACTACAATGTGCGTTTCTTATATTCTAAGTTTTTCAGTGCAACTCACTCATATACTATGTACTACACTGTGCGTTTCTTATATTCTAAGTTTTTCAGTGCAACTCACTCATATACTATGTACTACACTGTGCGTTTCTTAAATTCTAAGTTTTTCAGTGCAACTCACTCATATACTATGTACTATACTGTGCGTTTCTTATATTCTAAGTTTTTCAGTGCAACTCATTCATATACTATGTACTACACTGTGCGTTTCTTATATTCTAAGTTTTTCAGTGCAACTCACTCATATACTATGTACTACACTGTGCATTTCGTGTAATGCGGGTTTTTCAGTAAATTCTAAGTTTTTCAGTGCAACTCACTCATATACTATGTACTACACTGTGCGTTTCTTATATTCTAAGTTTTTCAGTGCAACTCACTCATATACTATGTACTACACTGTGCGTTTCTTATATTCTAAGTTTTTCAGTGCAACTCACTCATATACTATGTACTACACTGTGCGTTTCTTATATTCTAAGTTTTTCAGTGCAACTCACTCATATACTATGTACTACACTGTGCGTTTCTTATATTCTAAGTTTTTCAGTGCAACTCACTCATATACTATGTACTACACTGTGCGTTTCTCATATTCTAAGTTTTTCAGTGCAACTCACTCATATACTATGTACTACACTGTGCGTTTCTTATATTCTAAGTTTTTCAGTGCAACTCACTCATATACTATGTACTACACTGTGCGTTTCTTATATTCTAAGTTTTTCAGTGCAACTCACTCATATACTATGTACTACACTGTGCATTTCGTGTACTGCGGGTTTTTCAGTAAATTCTAAGTTTTTCAGTGCAACTCACTCATATACTATGTACTACACTGTGCGTTTCTTATATTCTAAGTTTTTCAGTGCAACTCACTCATATACTATGTACTACACTGTGCGTTTCTTATATTCTAAGTTTTTCAGTGCAACTCACTCATATACTATGTACTACACTGTGCATTTCGTGTAATGCGGGTTTTTCAGTAAATTCTAAGTTTTTCAGTGCAACTCACTCATATACTATGTACTACACTGTGCGTTTCTTATATTCTAAATTTTTCAGTGCAACACTACACTGTGCGTTTCTTATATTCTAAGTTTTTCAGTGCAACTCACTCATATACTATGTACTACACTGTGCATTTCTTATATTCTAAGTTTTTCAGTGCAACTCACTCATATACTATGTACTACACTGTGCGTTTCTTATATTCTAAGTTTTTCAGTGCAACTCACTCATATACTATGTACTACACTGTGCGTTTCTTATATTCTAAGTTTTTCAGTGCAACTCACTCATATACTATGTACTACACTGTGCGTTTCTTATATTCTAAGTTTTTCAGTGCAACTCACTCATATACTATGTACTACACTGTGCATTTCGTGTAATGCGGGTTTTTCAGTAAATTCTAAGTTTTTTAGTGCAACTCACTCATATACTATGTACTACACTGTGCGTTTCTTAAATTCTAAGTTTTTCAGTGCAACTCACTCATATACTATGTACTACACTGTGTGTTTCTTATATTCTTAGTTTTTCAGTGCAACTCACTCATATACTATGTACTACACTGTGCGTTTCTTATATTCTAAGTTTTTCATTGCAACTCACTCATATACTATGTACTACACTGTGCGTTTCTTATATTCTAAGTGTTTCAGTGCAACTCACTCATATACTATGTACTACACTGTGCGTTTCTTATATTCTAAGTTTTTCAGTGCAACTCACTCATATACTATGTACTACACTGTGCGTTTCTTATAATCTAAGTTTTTCAGTGCAACTCACTCATATACTATGTACTACACTGTGCGTTTCTTATATTCTAAGTTTTTCAGTGCAACTCACTCATATACTATGTACTACACTGTGCTTTTCTTATATTCTAAGTTTTTCAGTGCAACTCACTCATATACTATGTACTACACTGTGCATTTCGTGTAATGCGGGTTTTTCAGTAAATTCTAAGTTTTTTAGTGCAACTCACTCATATACTATGTACTACACTGTGCGTTTCTTAAATTCTAAGTTTTTCAGTGCAACTCACTCATATACTATGTACTACACTGTGCGTTTCTTATATTCTAAGTTTTTCAGTGCAACTCACTCATATACTATGTACTACACTGTGCGTTTCTTATATTCTAAGTATATCAGTGCAACTCACTCATATACTATGTACTACAATGTGCGTTTCTTATACTCTAAGTTTTTCAGTGCAACTCACTCATATACTATGTACTACACTGTGCGTTTCTTATATTCTAAGTTTTTCAGTGCAACTCACTCATATACTATGTACTACACTGTGCATTTCGTGTAATGCGGGTTTTTCAGTAAATTCTAAGTTTTTCAGTGCAACTCACTCATATACTATGTACTACACTGTGCGTTTTATATATTCTAAGTTTTTCAGTGCAACTCACTCATATACTATGTACTACACTGTGCGTTTCTTATATTCTAAGTTTTTCAGTGCAACTCACTCATATACTATGTACTACACTGTGCGATTCTTAAATTCTAAGTTTTTCAGTGCAACTCACTCATATACTATGTACTACACTGTGCGTTTCTTATATTCTAAGTTTTTCAGTGCAACTCACTCATATACTATGTACTACACTGTGCGTTTCTTATAATCTAAGTTTTTCAGTGCAACTCACTCATATACTATATAGTGCACTGTGCGTTTCTTATATTCTAAGTTTTTCAGTGCAACTCACTCATATACTATGTACTGCACTGTGCGTTTCTTATATTCTAAGTTTTTCAGTGCAACTCACTCATATACTATGTACTACACTGTGCGTTTCTTAAATTCAAAGTTTTTAAGTTCAACTCACTCATATACTATGTACTACACTGTGCGTTTCTTATATTCTAAGTTTTTCAGTGCAACTCACTCATATACTATGTACTACACTGTGCGTTTCTTATATTCTAAGTTTTTCAGTCAACTCACTCATATACTATGTACTACACTGTGCGTTTCTTATATTCTAAGTTTTTCAATGCAACTCACTCATATACTATGTACTACACTGTGCGTTTCTTATATTCTAAGTTTTTCAGTGCAACTCACTCATATACTATGTACTACACTGTGCGTTTCTTATATTCTAAGTTTTTCAGTGCAACTCACTCATATACTATGTACTACACTGTGCATTTCGTGTACTGCGGGTTTTTCAGTAAATTCTAAGTTTTTCAGTGCAACTCACTCATATACTATGTACTACACTGTGCGTTTCTTATATTCTAAGTTTTTCAGTGCAACTCACTCATATACTATGTACTACACTGTGCGTTTCTTATATTCTAAGTTTTTCAGTGCAACTCACTCATATACTATGTACTACACTGTGCGTTTCTTATATTCTAAGTTTTTCAGTGCAACTCACTCATATACTATGTACTACACTGTGCATTTCGTGTAATGCGGGTTTTTCAGTAAATTCTAAGTTTTTCAGTGCAACTCACTCATATACTATGTACTACACTGTGCGTTTCTTATATTCTAAATTTTTCAGTACAACTCACTCATATACTATGTACTACACTGTGCGTTTCTTATATTCTAAGTTTTTCAGTGCAACTCACTCATATACTATGTACTACACTGTGCATTTCGTGTAATGCGGGTTTTTCAGTAAATTCTAAGTTTTTCAGTGCAACTCACTCATATACTATGTACTACACTGTGCGTTTCTTATATTCTAAATTTTTCAGTGCAACTCACTCATATACTATGTACTACACTGTGCGTTTCTTATATTCTAAGTTTTTCAGTGCAACTCACTCATATACTATGTACTACACTGTGCATTTCGTGTAATGCGGGTTTTTCAGTAAATTCTAAGTTTTTCAGTGCAACTCACTCATATACTATGTACTACACTGTGCGTTTCTTATATTCTAAATTTTTCAGTGCAACTCACTCATATACTATGTACTACACTGTGCGTTTCTTATATTCTAAGTTTTTCAGTGCAACTCACTCATATACTATGTACTACACTGTGCATTTCTTATATTCAAAGTTTTTCAGTGCAACTCACTCATATACTATATACTACACTGTGCGTTTCTTATATTCTAAGTTTTTCAGTGCAACTCACTCATATACTATGTACTACACTGTGCGTTTATTATATTCTAAGTTTTTCAGTGCAACTCACTCATATACTATGTACTACACTGTGCGTTTCTTATATTCTAAGTTTTTCAGTGCAACTCACTCATATACTATGTACTACACTGTGCGTTTCTTATATTCTAAGTTTTTCAGTGCAACTCACTCATATACTATGTACTACACTGTGCGTTTCTTATATTCTAAGTTTTTCAGTGCAACTCACTCATATACTATGTACTACACTGTGCGTTTCTTATATTCTAAGTTTTTCAGTGCAACTCACTCATATACTATGTACTACACTGTGCGTTTCTTATATTCTAAGTTTTTCAGTGCAACTCACTCATATACTATGTACTACACTGTGCATTTCGTGTACTGCAGGTTTTTCAGTAAATTCTAAGTTTTTCAGTGCAACTCACTCATATACTATGTACTACACTGTGCGTTTCTTATATTCTAAGTTTTTCAGTGCAACTCACTCATATACTATGTACTACACTGTGCGTTTCTTATATTCTAAGTTTTTCAGTGCAACTCACTCATATACTATGTACTACACTGTGCGTTTCTTATATTCTAAGTTTTTCAGTGCAACTCACTCATATACTATGTACTACACTGTGCATTTCGTGTAATGCGGGTTTTTCAGTAAATTCTAAGTTTTTCAGTGCAACTCACTCATATACTATGTACTACACTGTGCGTTTCTTATATTCTAAATTTTTCAGTGCAATACTACACTGTGCGTTTCTTATATTCTAAGTTTTTCAGTGCAACTCACTCATATACTATGTACTACACTGTGCGTTTCTTATATTCTAAGTTTTTCAGTGCAACTCACTCATATATTATGTACTACACTGTGCGTTTCTTATATTCTAAGTTTTTCAGTGCAACTCACTCATATACTATGTACTACACTGTGCGTTTTTTATATTCTAAGTTTTTCAGTGCAACTCACTCATATACTATGTACTACACTGTGCGTTTCTTATATTCTAAGTTTTTCAGTGCAACTCACTCATATACTATGTACTACACTGTGCGTTTCTTATATTCTAAGTTTTTCAGTGCAACTCACTCATATACTATGTACTACACTGTGCATTTCGTGTAATGCGGGTTTTTCAGTAAATTCTAAGTTTTTTAGTGCAACTCACTCATATACTATGTACTACACTGTGCGTTTCTTAAATTCTAAGTTTTTCAGTGCAACTCACTCATATACTATGTACTACACTGTGTGTTTCTTATATTCTTAGTTTTTCAGTGCAACTCACTCATATACTATGTACTACACTGTGCGTTTCTTATATTCTAAGTTTTTCATTGCAACTCACTCATATACTATGTACTACACTGTGCGTTTCTTATATTCTAAGTGTTTCAGTGCAACTCACTCATATACTATGTACTACACTGTGCGTTTCTTATATTCTAAGTTTTTCAGTGCAACTCACTCATATACTATGTACTACACTGTGCGTTTCTTATATTCTAAGTTTTTCAGTGCAACTCACTCATATACTATGTACTACACTGTGCGTTTCTTATATTCTAAGTTTTTCAGTGCAACTCACTCATATACTATGTACTACACTGTGCTTTTCTTATATTCTAAGTTTTTCAGTGCAACTCACTCATATACTATGTACTACACTGTGCATTTCGTGTAATGCGGGTTTTTCAGTAAATTCTAAGTTTTTTAGTGCAACTCACTCATATACTATGTACTACACTGTGCGTTTCTTAAATTCTAAGTTTTTCAGTGCAACTCACTCATATACTATGTACTACACTGTGCGTTTCTTATATTCTAAGTTTTTCAGTGCAACTCACTCATATACTATGTACTACACTGTGCGTTTCTTATATTCTAAGTATATCCGTGCAACTCACTCATATACTATGTACTACAATGTGCGTTTCTTATACTCTAAGTTTTTCAGTGCAACTCACTCATATACTATGTACTACACTGTGCGTTTCTTATATTCTAAGTTTTTCAGTGCAACTCACTCATATACTATGTACTACACTGTGCATTTCGTGTAATGCGGGTTTTTCAGTAAATTCTAAGTTTTTCAGTGCAACTCACTCATATACTATGTACTACACTGTGCGTTTTATATATTCTAAGTTTTTCAGTGCAACTCACTCATATACTATGTACTACACTGTGCGTTTCTTATATTCTAAGTTTTTCAGTGCAACTCACTCATATACTATGTACTACACTGTGCGATTCTTAAATTCTAAGTTTTTCAGTGCAACTCACTCATATACTATGTACTACACTGTGCGTTTCTTATATTCTAAGTTTTTCAGTGCAACTCACTCATATACTATGTACTACACTGTGCGTTTCTTATAATCTAAGTTTTTCAGTGCAACTCACTCATATACTATATAGTGCACTGTGCGTTTCTTATATTCTAAGTTTTTCAGTGCAACTCACTCATATACTATGTACTGCACTGTGCGTTTCTTATATTCTAAGTTTTTCAGTGCAACTCACTCATATACTATGTACTACACTGTGCGTTTCTTAAATTCAAAGTTTTTAAGTTCAACTCACTCATATACTATGTACTACACTGTGCGTTTCTTATATTCTAAGTTTTTCAGTGCAACTCACTCATATACTATGTACTACACTGTGCATTTCGTGTACTGCGGGTTTTTCAGTAAATTCTAAGTTTTTCAGTGCAACTCACTCATATACTATGTACTACACTGTGCGTTTCTTATATTCTAAGTTTTTCAGTGCAACTCACTCATATACTATGTACTACACTGTGCTTTTCTTATATTCTAAGTTTTTCAGTGCAACTCACTCATATACTATGTACTACACTGTGCATTTCGTGTAATGCGGGTTTTTCAGTAAATTCTAAGTTTTTTAGTGCAACTCACTCATATACTATGTACTACACTGTGCGTTTCTTAAATTCTAAGTTTTTCAGTGCAACTCACTCATATACTATGTACTACACTGTGCGTTTCTTATATTCTAAGTTTTTCAGTGCAACTCACTCATATACTATGTACTACACTGTGCGTTTCTTATATTCTAAGTATATCAGTGCAACTCACTCATATACTATGTACTACAATGTGCGTTTCTTATACTCTAAGTTTTTCAGTGCAACTCACTCATATACTATGTACTACACTGTGCGTTTCTTATATTCTAAGTTTTTCAGTGCAACTCACTCATATACTATGTACTACACTGTGCATTTCGTGTAATGCGGGTTTTTCAGTAAATTCTAAGCTTTTCAGTGCAACTCACTCATATACTATGTACTACACTGTGCGTTTTATATATTCTAAGTTTTTCAGTGCAACTCACTCATATACTATGTACTACACTGTGCGTTTCTTATATTCTAAGTTTTTCAGTGCAACTCACTCATATACTATGTACTACACTGTGCGATTCTTAAATTCTAAGTTTTTCAGTGCAACTCACTCATATACTATGTACTACACTGTGCGTTTCTTATATTCTAAGTTTTTCAGTGCAACTCACTCATATACTATGTACTACACTGTGCGTTTCTTATAATCTAAGTTTTTCAGTGCAACTCACTCATATACTATATAGTGCACTGTGCGTTTCTTATATTCTAAGTTTTTCAGTGCAACTCACTCATATACTATGTACTGCACTGTGCGTTTCTTATATTCTAAGTTTTTCAGTGCAACTCACTCATATACTATGTACTACACTGTGCGTTTCTTAAATTCAAAGTTTTTAAGTTCAACTCACTCATATACTATGTACTACACTGTGCGTTTCTTATATTCTAAGTTTTTCAGTGCAACTCACTCATATACTATGTACTACACTGTGCATTTCGTGTACTGCGGGTTTTTCAGTAAATTCTAAGTTTTTCAGTGCAACTCACTCATATACTATGTACTACACTGTGCGTTTCTTATATTCTAAGTTTTTCAGTGCAACTCACTCATATACTATGTACTACACTGTGCGTTTCTTATATTCTAAGTTTTTCAGTGCAACTCACTCATATACTATGTACTACACTGTGCGTTTCTTATATTCTAAGTTTTTCAGTGCAACTCACTCATATACTATGTACTACACTGTGCATTTCGTGTAATGCGGGTTTTTCAGTAAATTCTAAGTTTTTCAGTGCAACTCACTCATATACTATGTACTACACTGTGCGTTTCTTATATTCTAAATTTTTCAGTGCAACTCACTCATATACTATGTACTACACTGTGCGTTTCTTATATTCTAAGTTTTTCAGTGCAACTCACTCATATACTATGTACTACACTGTGCATTTCTTATATTCAAAGTTTTTCAATGCAACTCACTCATATCCTATATACTACACTGTGCGTTTCTTATATTCTAAGTTTTTCAGTGCAACTCACTCATATACTATGTACTACACTGTGCGTTTCTTATATTCTAAGTTTTTCAGTGCAACTCACTCATATACTATGTACTACACTGTGCGTTTCTTATATTCTAAGTTTTTCAGTGCAACTCACTCATATACTATGTACTACACTGTGCGTTTCTTATATTCTAAGTTTTTCAGTGCAACTCACTCATATACTATGTACTACACTGTGCGTTTCTTATATTCTAAGTTTTTCAGTGCAACTCACTCATATACTATGTACTACACTGTGCGTTTCTTATATTCTAAGTTTTTCAGTGCAACTCACTCATATACTATGTACTACACTGTGCATTTCGTGTACTGCGGGTTTTTCAGTAAATTCTAAGTTTTTCAGTACAACTCACTCATATACTATGTACTACACTGTGCGTTTCTTATATTCTAAGTTTTTCAGTGCAACTCACTCATATACTATGTACTACACTGTGCGTTTCTTATATTCTAAGTTTTTCAGTGCAACTCACTCATATACTATGTACTACACTGTGCGTTTTTTATATTCTAAGTTTTTCAGTGCAACTCACTCATATACTATGTACTACACTGTGCATTTCGTGTAATGCGGGTTTTTCAGTAAATTCTAAGTTTTTCAGTGCAACTCACTCATATACTATGTACTACACTGTGCGTTTCTTATATTCTAAATTTTTCAGTGCAATACTACACTGTGCGTTTCTTATATTCTAAGTTTTTCAGTGCAACTCACTCATATACTATGTACTACACTGTGCATTTCTTATATTCTAAGTTTTTCAGTGCAACTCACTCATATATTATGTACTACACTGTGCGTTTCTTATATTCTAAGTTTTTCAGTGCAACTCACTCATATACTATGTACTACACTGTGCGTTTTTTATATTCTAAGTTTTTCAGTGCAACTCACTCATATACTATGTACTACACTGTGCGTTTCTTATATTCTAAGTTTTTCAGTGCAACTCACTCATATACTATGTACTACACTGTGCATTTCGTGTAATGCGGGTTTTTCAGTAAATTCTAATTTTTTTAGTGCAACTCACTCATATACTATGTACTACACTGTGCGTTTCTTAAATTCTAAGTTTTTCAGTGCAACTCACTCATATACTATGTACTACACTGTGTGTTTCTTATATTCTTAGTTTTTCAGTGCAACTCACTCATATACTATGTACTACACTGTGCGTTTCTTATATTCTAAGTTTTTCATTGCAACTCACTCATATACTATGTACTACACTGTGCGTTTCTTATATTCTAAGTGTTTCAGTGCAACTCACTCATATACTATGTACTACACTGTGCGTTTCTTATATTCTAAGTTTTTCAGTGCAACTCACTCATATACTATGTACTACACTGTGCGTTTCTTATATTCTAAGTTTTTCAGTGCAACTCACTCATATACTATGTACTACACTGTGCGTTTCTTATATTCTAAGTTTTTCAGTGCAACACACTCATATACTATGTACTACACTGTGCTTTTCTTATATTCTAAGTTTTTCAGTGCAACTCACTCATATACTATGTACTACACTGTGCATTTCGTGTAATGCGGGTTTTTCAGTAAATTCTAAGTTTTTTAGTGCAACTCACTCATATACTATGTACTACACTGTGCGTTTCTTAAATTCTAAGTTTTTCAGTGCAACTCACTCATATACTATGTACTACACTGTGCGTTTCTTATATTCTAAGTTTTTCAGTGCAACTCACTCATATACTATGTACTACACTGTGCGTTTCTTATATTCTAAGTATATCAGTGCAACTCACTCATATACTATGTACTACAATGTGCGTTTCTTATACTCTAAGTTTTTCAGTGCAACTCACTCATATACTATGTACTACACTGTGCGTTTCTTATATTCTAAGTTTTTCAGTGCAACTCACTCATATACTATGTACTACACTGTGCATTTCGTGTAATGCGGGTTTTTCAGTAAATTCTAAGTTTTTCAGTGCAACTCACTCATATACTATGTACTACACTGTGCGTTTTATATATTCTAAGTTTTTCAGTGCAACTCACTCATATACTATGTACTACACTGTGTGTTTCTTATATTCTAAGTTTTTCAGTGCAACTCACTCATATACTATGTACTACACTGTGCGATTCTTAAATTCTAAGTTTTTCAGTGCAACTCACTCATATACTATGTACTACACTGTGCGTTTCTTATATTCTAAGTTTTTCAGTGCAACTCACTCATATACTATGTACTACACTGTGCGTTTCTTATAATCTAAGTTTTTCAGTGCAACTCACTCATATACTATATAGTGCACTGTGCGTTTCTTATATTCTAAGTTTTTCAGTGCAACTCACTCATATACTATGTACTGCACTGTGCGTTTCTTATATTCTAAGTTTTTCAGTGCAACTCACTCATATACTATGTACTACACTGTGCGTTTCTTAAATTCAAAGTTTTTAAGTTCAACTCACTCATATACTATGTACTACACTGTGCGTTTCTTATATTCTAAGTTTTTCAGTGCAACTCACTCATATACTATGTACTACACTGTGCATTTCGTGTACTGCGGGTTTTTCAGTAAATTCTAAGTTTTTCAGTGCAACTCACTCATATACTATGTACTACACTGTGCGTTTCTTATATTCTAAGTTTTTCAGTGCAACTCACTCATATACTATGTACTACACTGTGCGTTTCTTATATTCTAAGTTTTTCAGTGCAACTCACTCATATACTATGTACTACACTGTGCGTTTCTTATATTCTAAGTTTTTCAGTGCAACTCACTCATATACTATGTACTACACTGTGCATTTCGTGTAATGCGGGTTTTTCAGTAAATTCTAAGTTTTTCAGTGCAACTCACTCATATACTATGTACTACACTGTGCGTTTCTTATATTCTAAATTTTTCAGTGCAACTCACTCATATACTATGTACTACACTGTGCGTTTCTTATATTCTAAGTTTTTCAGTGCAACTCACTCATATACTATGTACTACACTGTGCATTTCTTATATTCAAAGTTTTTCAATGCAACTCACTCATATACTATATACTACACTGTGCGTTTCTTATATTCTAAGTTTTTCAGTGCAACTCACTCATATACTATGTACTACACTGTGCGTTTATTATATTCTAAGTTTTTCAGTGCAACTCACTCATATACTATGTACTACACTGTGCGTTTCTTATATTCTAAGTTTTTCAGTGCAACTCACTCATATACTATGTACTACACTGTGCGTTTCTTATATTCTAAGTTTTTCAGTGCAACTCACTCATATACTATGTACTACACTGTGCATTTCGTGTAATGCGGGTTTTTCAGTAAATTCTAAGTTTTTTAGTGCAACTCACTCATATACTATGTACTACACTGTGCGTTTCTTAAATTCTAAGTTTTTCAGTGCAACTCACTCATATACTATGTACTACACTGTGCGTTTCTTATATTCTAAGTTTTTCAGTGCAACTCACTCATATACTATGTACTACACTGTGCGTTTCTTATATTCTAAGTTTTTCAGTGCAACTCACTCATATACTATGTACTACACTGTGCGTTTCTTATATTCTAAGTTTTTCAGTGCAACTCACTCATATACTATGTACTACACTGTGCGTTTCTTATATTCTAAGTTTTTCAGTGCAACTCACTCATATACTATGTACTACACTGTGCGTTTCTTATATTCTAAGTTTTTCAGTGCAACTCACTCATATACTATGTACTACACTGTGCGTTTCTTATATTCTAAGTTTTTCAGTGCAACTCACTCATATACTATGTACTACACTGTGCATTTCGTGTACTGCGGGTTTTTCAGTAAATTCTAAGTTTTTCAGTGCAACTCACTCATATACTATGTACTACACTGTGCGTTTCTTATATTCTAAGTTTTTCAGTGCAACTCACTCATATACTATGTACTACACTGTGCGTTTCTTATATTCTAAGTTTTTCAGTGCAACTCACTCATATACTATGTACTACACTGTGCGTTTCTTATATTCTAAGTTTTTCAGTGCAACTCACTCATATACTATGTACTACACTGTGCATTTCGTGTAATGCGGGTTTTTCAGTAAATTCTAAGTTTTTCAGTGCAACTCACTCATATACTATGTACTACACTGTGCGTTTCTTATATTCTAAATTTTTCAGTGCAATACTACACTGTGCGTTTCTTATATTCTAAGTTTTTCAGTGCAACTCACTCATATACTATGTACTACACTGTGCATTTCTTATATTCTAAGTTTTTCAGTGCAACTCACTCATATATTATGTACTACACTGTGTGTTTCTTATATTCTAAGTTTTTCAGTGCAACTCACTCATATACTATGTACTACACTGTGCCTTTTTTATATTCTAAGTTTTTCAGTGCAACTCACTCATATACTATGTACTACACTGTGCGTTTCTTATATTCTAAGTTTTTCAGTGCAACTCACTCATATACTATGTACTACACTGTGCATTTCGTGTAATGCGGGTTTTTCAGTAAATTCTAAGTTTTTTAGTGCAACTCACTCATATACTATGTACTACACTGTGCGTTTCTTAAATTCTAAGTTTTTCAGTGCAACTCACTCATATACTATGTACTACACTGTGTGTTTCTTATATTCTTAGTTTTTCAGTGCAACTCACTCATATACTATGTACTACACTGTGCGTTTCTTATATTCTAAGTTTTTCATTGCAACTCACTCATATACTATGTACTACACTGTGCGTTTCTTATATTCTAAGTGTTTCAGTGCAACTCACTCATATACTATGTACTACACTGTGCGTTTCTTATATTCTAAGTTTTTCAGTGCAACTCACTCATATACTATGTACTACACTGTGCGTTTCTTATATTCTAAGTTTTTCAGTGCAACTCACTCATATACTATGTACTACACTGTGCGTTTCTTATATTCTAAGTTTTTCAGTGCAACTCACTCATATACTATGTACTACACTGTGCTTTTCTTATATTCTAAGTTTTTCAGTGCAACTCACTCATATACTATGTACTACACTGTGCATTTCGTGTAATGCGGGTTTTTCAGTAAATTCTAAGTTTTTTAGTGCAACTCACTCATATACTATGTACTACACTGTGCGTTTCTTAAATTCTAAGTTTTTCAGTGCAACTCACTCATATACTATGTACTACACTGTGCGTTTCTTATATTCTAAGTTTTTCAGTGCAACTCACTCATATACTATGTACTACACTGTGCGTTTCTTATATTCTAAGTATATCAGTGCAACTCACTCATATACTATGTACTACAATGTGCGTTTCTTATATTCTAAGTTTTTCAGTGCAACTCACTCATATACTATGTACTACACTGTGCGTTTCTTATATTCTAAGTTTTTCAGTGCAACTCACTCATATACTATGTACTGCACTGTGCGTTTCTTATATTCTAAGTTTTTCAGTGCAACTCACTCATATACTATGTACTACACTGTGCGTTTCTTAAATTCAAAGTTTTTAAGTTCAACTCACTCATATACTATGTACTACAATGTGCGTTTCTTATATTCTAAGTTTTTCAGTGCAACTCACTCATATACTATGTACTACACTGTGCGTTTCTTATATTCTAAGTTTTTCAGTGCAACTCACTCATATACTATGTACTACACTGTGCGTTTCTTAAATTCTAAGTTTTTCAGTGCAACTCACTCATATACTATATACTACACTGTGCGTTTCTTATATTCTAAGTTTTTCAGTGCAACTCATTCATATACTATGTACTACACTGTGCGTTTCTTATATTCTAAGTTTTTCAGTGCAACTCACTCATATACTATGTACTACACTGTGCATTTCGTGTAATGCGGGTTTTTCAGTAAATTCTAAGTTTTTCAGTGCAACTCACTCATATACTATGTACTACACTGTGCGTTTCTTATATTCTAAGTTTTTCAGTGCAACTCACTCATATACTATGTACTACACTGTGCGTTTCTTATATTCTAAGTTTTTCAGTGCAACTCACTCATATACTATGTACTACACTGTGCGTTTCTTATATTCTAAGTTTTTCAGTGCAACTCACTCATATACTATGTACTACACTGTGCGTTTCTTATATTCTAAGTTTTTCAGTGCAACTCACTCATATACTATGTACTACACTGTGCGTTTCTTATATTCTAAGTTTTTCAGTGCAACTCACTCATATACTATGTACTACACTGTGCGTTTCTTATATTCTAAGTTTTTCAGTGCAACTCACTCATATACTATGTACTACACTGTGCGTTTCTTATATTCTAAGTTTTTCAGTGCAACTCACTCATATACTATGTTCTACACTGTGCATTTCGTGTACTGCGGGTTTTTCAGTAAATTCTAAGTTTTTCAGTGCAACTCACTCATATACTATGTACTACACTGTGCGTTTCTTATATTCTAAGTTTTTCAGTGCAACTCACTCATATACTATGTACTACACTGTGCGTTTCTTATATTCTAAGTTTTTCAGTGCAACTCACTCATATACTATGTACTACACTGTGCATTTCGTGTAATGCGGGTTTTTCAGTAAATTCTAAGTTTTTCAGTGCAACTCACTCATATACTATGTACTACACTGTGCGTTTCTTATATTCTAAATTTTTCAGTGCAATACTACACTGTGCGTTTCTTATATTCTAAGTTTTTCAGTGCAACTCACTCATATACTATGTACTACACTGTGCATTTCTTATATTCTAAGTTTTTCAGTGCAACTCACTCATATACTATGTACTACACTGTGCGTTTCTTAAATTCTAAGTTTTTCAGTGCAACTCACTCATATACTATGTACTACACTGTGCGTTTCTTATATTCTAAGTTTTTCAGTGCAACTCACTCATATACTATGTACTACACTGTGCGTTTCTTATAATCTAAGTTTTTCAGTGCAACTCACTCATATACTATATACTGCACTGTGCGTTTCTTATATTCTAAGTTTTTCAGTGCAACTCACTCATATACTATGTACTGCACTGTGCGTTTCTTATATTCTAAGTTTTTCAGTGCAACTCACTCATATACTATGTAGTACACTGTGCGTTTCTTAAATTCAAAGTTTTTAAGTTCAACTCACTCATATACTATGTACTACAATGTGCGTTTCTTATATTCTAAGTTTTTCAGTGCAACTCACTCATATACTATGTACTACACTGTGCGTTTCTTATATTCTAAGTTTTTCAGTGCAACTCACTCATATACTATGTACTACACTGTGCGTTTCTTAAATTCTAAGTTTTTCAGTGCAACTCACTCATATACTATGTACTACACTGTGCGTTTCTTATATTCTAAGTTTTTCAGTGCAACTCATTCATATACTATGTACTACACTGTGCGTTTCTTATATTCTAAGTTTTTCAGTGCAACTCACTCATATACTATGTACTACACTGTGCATTTCGTGTAATGCGGGTTTTTCAGTAAATTCTAAGTTTTTCAGTGCAACTCACTCATATACTATGTACTACACTGTGCGTTTCTTATATTCTAAGTTTTTCAGTGCAACTCACTCATATACTATGTACTACACTGTGCGTTTCTTATATTCTAAGTTTTTCAGTGCAACTCACTCATATACTATGTACTACACTGTGCGTTTCTTATATTCTAAGTTTTTCAGTGCAACTCACTCATATACTATGTACTACACTGTGCGTTTCTTATATTCTAAGTTTTTCAGTGCAACTCACTCATATACTATGTACTACACTGTGCGTTTCTTATATTCTAAGTTTTTCAGTGCAACTCACTCATATACTATGTACTACACTGTGCGTTTCTTATATTCTAAGTTTTTCAGTGCAACTCACTCATATACTATGTACTACACTGTGCGTTTCTTATATTCTAAGTTTTTCAGTGCAACTCACTCATATACTATGTTCTACACTGTGCATTTCGTGTACTGCGGGTTTTTCAGTAAATTCTAAGTTTTTCAGTGCAACTCACTCATATACTATGTACTACACTGTGCGTTTCTTATATTCTAAGTTTTTCAGTGCAACTCACTCATATACTATGTACTACACTGTGCGTTTCTTATATTCTAAGTTTTTCAGTGCAACTCACTCATATACTATGTACTACACTGTGCATTTCGTGTAATGCGGGTTTTTCAGTAAATTCTAAGTTTTTCAGTGCAACTCACTCATATACTATGTACTACACTGTGCGTTTCTTATATTCTAAATTTTTCAGTGCAATACTACACTGTGCGTTTCTTATATTCTAAGTTTTTCAGTGCAACTCACTCATATACTATGTACTACACTGTGCATTTCTTATATTCTAAGTTTTTCAGTGCAACTCACTCATATACTATGTACTACACTGTGCGTTTCTTATATTCTAAGTTTTTCAGTGCAACTCACTCATATACTATGTACTACACTGTGCGTTTCTTATATTCTAAGTTTTTCAGTGCAACTCACTCATATACTATGTACTACACTGTGCGTTTCTTATATTCTAAGTTTTTCAGTGCAACTCACTCATATACTATGTACTACACTGTGCGTTTCTTATATTCTAAGTTTTTCAGTGCAACTCACTCATATACTATGTACTACACTGTGCATTTCGTGTAATGCGGGTTTTTCAGTAAATTCTAAGTTTTTTAGTGCAACAAACTCATATACTATGTACTACACTGTGCGTTTCTTAAATTCTAAGTTTTTCAGTGCAACTCACTCATATACTATGTACTACACTGTGTGTTTCTTATATTCTTAGTTTTTCAGTGCAACTCACTCATATACTATGTACTACACTGTGCGTTTCTTATATTCTAAGTTTTTCATTGCAACTCACTCATATAATATGTACTACACTGTGCGTTTCTTATATTCTAAGTGTTTCAGTGCAACTCACTCATATACTATGTACTACACTGTGCGTTACTTATATTCTAAGTTTTTCAGTGCAACTCACTCATATACTATGTACTACACTGTGCTTTTTTTATTTTCTAAGTTTTTCAGTGCAACTCACTCATATACTATGTACTACACTGTGCGTTTCTTATATTCTAAGTTTTTCAGTGCAACTCACTCATATACTATGTACTACACTGTGCTTTTCTTATATTCTAAGTTTTTCAGTGCAACTCACTCATATACTATGTACTACACTGTGCATTTCGTGTAATGCGGGTTTTTCAGTAAATTCTAAGTTTTTTAGTGCAACTCACTCATATACTATGTACTACACTGTGGGTTTCTTAAATTCTAAGTTTTTCAGTGCAACTCACTCATATACTATGTACTACACTGTGCGTTTCTTATATTCTAAGTTTTTCAGTGCAACTCACTCATATACTATGTACTACACTGTGCGTTTCTTATATTCTAAGTATATCAGTGCAACTCACTCATATACTATGTACTACAATGTGCGTTTCTTATACTCTAAGTTTTTCAGTGCAACTCACTCATATACTATGTACTACACTGTGCGTTTCTTATATTCTAAGTTTTTCAGTGCAACTCACTCATATACTATGTACTACACTGTGCATTTCGTGTAATGCGGGTTTTTCAGTAAATTCTAAGTTTTTCAGTGCAACTCACTCATATACTATGTACTACACTGTGCGTTTTTTATATTCTAAGTTTTTCAGTGCAACTCACTCATATACTATGTACTACACTGTGCGTTTCTTATATTCTAAGTTTTTCAGTGCAACTCACTCATATACTTAGTACTACACTGTGCGATTCTTAAATTCTAAGTTTTTCAGTGCAACTCACTCATATACTATGTACTACACTGTGCGTTTCTTATATTCTAAGTTTTTCAGTGCAACTCACTCATATACTATGTACTACACTGTGCGTTTCTTATAATCTAAGTTTTTCAGTGCAACTCACTCATATACTATGTACTACACTGTGCGTTTCTTATATTCTAAGTTTTTCAGTGCAACTCACTCATATACTATGTACTGCACTGTGCGTTTCTTATATTCTAAGTTTTTCAGTGCAACTCACTCATATACTATGTACTACACTGTGCGTTTCTTAAATTCAAAGTTTTTAAGTTCAACTCACTCATATACTATGTACTACACTGTGCATTTCTTATATTCTAAGTTTTTCAGTGCAACTCACTCATATACTATGTACTACACTGTGCATTTCTTATATTCTAAGTTTTTCAGTGCAACTCACTCATATACTATGTACTACATTGTGCGTTTCTTATATTCTAAGTTTTTCAGTGCAACTCACTCATATACTATGTACTACACTGTGCGTTTCTTAAATTCTAAGTTTTTCAGTGCAACTCACTCATATACTATATACTACACTGTGCGTTTCTTATATTCTAAGTTTTTCAGTGCAACTCACTCATATACTATGTACTACACTGTGCCTTTTTTATATTCTAAGTTTTTCAGTGCAACTCACTCATATACTATGTACTACACTGTGCGTTTCTTATATTCTAAGTTTTTCAGTGCAACTCACTCATATACTATGTACTACACTGTGCATTTCGTGTAATGCGGGTTTTTCAGTAAATTCTAAGTTTTTTAGTGCAACTCACTCATATACTATGTACTACACTGTGCGTTTCTTAAATTCTAAGTTTTTCAGTGCAACTCACTCATATACTATGTACTACACTGTGTGTTTCTTATATTCTTAGTTTTTCAGTGCAACTCACTCATATACTATGTACTACACTGTGCGTTTCTTATATTCTAAGTTTTTCATTGCAACTCACTCATATACTATGTACTACACTGTGCGTTTCTTATATTCTAAGTGTTTCAGTGCAACTCACTCATATACTATGTACTACACTGTGCGTTTCTTATATTCTAAGTTTTTCAGTGCAACTCACTCATATACTATGTACTACACTGTGCGTTTCTTATATTCTAAGTTTTTCAGTGCAACTCACTCATATACTATGTACTACACTGTGCGTTTCTTATATTCTAAGTTTTTCAGTGCAACTCACTCATATACTATGTACTACACTGTGCTTTTCTTATATTCTAAGTTTTTCAGTGCAACTCACTCATATACTATGTACTACACTGTGCATTTCGTGTAATGCGGGTTTTTCAGTAAATTCTAAGTTTTTTAGTGCAACTCACTCATATACTATGTACTACACTGTGCGTTTCTTAAATTCTAAGTTTTTCAGTGCAACTCACTCATATACTATGTACTACACTGTGCGTTTCTTATATTCTAAGTTTTTCAGTGCAACTCACTCATATACTATGTACTACACTGTGCGTTTCTTATATTCTAAGTATATCAGTGCAACTCACTCATATACTATGTACTACAATGTGCGTTTCTTATATTCTAAGTTTTTCAGTGCAACTCACTCATATACTATGTACTACACTGTGCGTTTCTTATATTCTAAGTTTTTCAGTGCAACTCACTCATATACTATGTACTGCACTGTGCGTTTCTTATATTCTAAGTTTTTCAGTGCAACTCACTCATATACTATGTACTATACTGTGCGTTTCTTAAATTCAAAGTTTTTAAGTTCAACTCACTCATATACTATGTACTACAATGTGCGTTTCTTATATTCTAAGTTTTTCAGTGCAACTCACTCATATACTATGTACTACACTGTGCGTTTCTTATATTCTAAGTTTTTCAGTGCAACTCACTCATATACTATGTACTACACTGTGCGTTTCTTAAATTCTAAGTTTTTCAGTGCAACTCACTCATATACTATATACTACACTGTGCGTTTCTTATATTCTAAGTTTTTCAGTGCAACTCATTCATATACTATGTACTACACTGTGCGTTTCTTATATTCTAAGTTTTTCAGTGCAACTCACTCATATACTATGTACTACACTGTGCATTTCGTGTAATGCGGGTTTTTCAGTAAATTCTAAGTTTTTCAGTGCAACTCACTCATATACTATGTACTACACTGTGCGTTTCTTATATTCTAAGTTTTTCAGTGCAACTCACTCATATACTATGTACTACACTGTGCGTTTCTTATATTCTAAGTTTTTCAGTGCAACTCACTCATATACTATGTACTACACTGTGCGTTTCTTATATTCTAAGTTTTTCAGTGCAACTCACTCATATACTATGTACTACACTGTGCGTTTCTTATATTCTAAGTTTTTCAGTGCAACTCACTCATATACTATGTACTACACTGTGCGTTTCTTATATTCTAAGTTTTTCAGTGCAACTCACTCATATACTATGTACTACACTGTGCGTTTCTTATATTCTAAGTTTTTCAGTGCAACTCACTCATATACTATGTACTACACTGTGCGTTTCTTATATTCTAAGTTTTTCAGTGCAACTCACTCATATACTATGTTCTACACTGTGCATTTCGTGTACTGCGGGTTTTTCAGTAAATTCTAAGTTTTTCAGTGCAACTCACTCATATACTATGTACTACACTGTGCGTTTCTTATATTCTAAGTTTTTCAGTGCAACTCACTCATATACTATGTACTACACTGTGCGTTTCTTATATTCTAAGTTTTTCAGTGCAACTCACTCATATACTATGTACTACACTGTGCATTTCGTGTAATGCGGGTTTTTCAGTAAATTCTAAGTTTTTCAGTGCAACTCACTCATATACTATGTACTACACTGTGCGTTTCTTATATTCTAAATTTTTCAGTGCAATACTACACTGTGCGTTTCTTATATTCTAAGTTTTTCAGTGCAACTCACTCATATACTATGTACTACACTGTGCATTTCTTATATTCTAAGTTTTTCAGTGCAACTCACTCATATACTATGTACTACACTGTGCGTTTCTTAAATTCTAAGTTTTTCAGTGCAACTCACTCATATACTATGTACTACACTGTGCGTTTCTTATATTCTAAGTTTTTCAGTGCAACTCACTCATATACTATGTACTACACTGTGCGTTTCTTATAATCTAAGTTTTTCAGTGCAACTCACTCATATACTATATACTGCACTGTGCGTTTCTTATATTCTAAGTTTTTCAGTGCAACTCACTCATATACTATGTACTGCACTGTGCGTTTCTTATATTCTAAGTTTTTCAGTGCAACTCACTCATATACTATGTACTACACTGTGCGTTTCTTAAATTCAAAGTTTTTAAGTTCAACTCACTCATATACTATGTACTACAATGTGCGTTTCTTATATTCTAAGTTTTTCAGTGCAACTCACTCATATACTATGTACTACACTGTGCGTTTCTTATATTCTAAGTTTTTCAGTGCAACTCACTCATATACTATGTACTACACTGTGCGTTTCTTAAATTCTAAGTTTTTCAGTGCAACTCACTCATATACTATGTACTACACTGTGCGTTTCTTATATTCTAAGTTTTTCAGTGCAACTCATTCATATACTATGTACTACACTGTGCGTTTCTTATATTCTAAGTTTTTCAGTGCAACTCACTCATATACTATGTACTACACTGTGCATTTCGTGTAATGCGGGTTTTTCAGTAAATTCTAAGTTTTTCAGTGCAACTCACTCATATACTATGTACTACACTGTGCGTTTCTTATATTCTAAGTTTTTCAGTGCAACTCACTCATATACTATGTACTACACTGTGCGTTTCTTATATTCTAAGTTTTTCAGTGCAACTCACTCATATACTATGTACTACACTGTGCGTTTCTTATATTCTAAGTTTTTCAGTGCAACTCACTCATATACTATGTACTACACTGTGCGTTTCTTATATTCTAAGTTTTTCAGTGCAACTCACTCATATACTATGTACTACACTGTGCGTTTCTTATATTCTAAGTTTTTCAGTGCAACTCACTCATATACTATGTACTACACTGTGCGTTTCTTATATTCTAAGTTTTTCAGTGCAACTCACTCATATACTATGTACTACACTGTGCGTTTCTTATATTCTAAGTTTTTCAGTGCAACTCACTCATATACTATGTTCTACACTGTGCATTTCGTGTACTGCGGGTTTTTCAGTAAATTCTAAGTTTTTCAGTGCAACTCACTCATATACTATGTACTACACTGTGCGTTTCTTATATTCTAAGTTTTTCAGTGCAACTCACTCATATACTATGTACTACACTGTGCGTTTCTTATATTCTAAGTTTTTCAGTGCAACTCACTCATATACTATGTACTACACTGTGCATTTCGTGTAATGCGGGTTTTTCAGTAAATTCTAAGTTTTTCAGTGCAACTCACTCATATACTATGTACTACACTGTGCGTTTCTTATATTCTAAATTTTTCAGTGCAATACTACACTGTGCGTTTCTTATATTCTAAGTTTTTCAGTGCAACTCACTCATATACTATGTACTACACTGTGCATTTCTTATATTCTAAGTTTTTCAGTGCAACTCACTCATATACTATGTACTACACTGTGCGTTTCTTATATTCTAAGTTTTTCAGTGCAACTCACTCATATACTATGTACTACACTGTGCGTTTCTTATATTCTAAGTTTTTCAGTGCAACTCACTCATATACTATGTACTACACTGTGCGTTTCTTATATTCTAAGTTTTTCAGTGCAACTCACTCATATACTATGTACTACACTGTGCGTTTCTTATATTCTAAGTTTTTCAGTGCAACTCACTCATATACTATGTACTACACTGTGCATTTCGTGTAATGCGGGTTTTTCAGTAAATTCTAAGTTTTTTAGTGCAACAAACTCATATACTATGTACTACACTGTGCGTTTCTTAAATTCTAAGTTTTTCAGTGCAACTCACTCATATACTATGTACTACACTGTGTGTTTCTTATATTCTTAGTTTTTCAGTGCAACTCACTCATATACTATGTACTACACTGTGCGTTTCTTATATTCTAAGTTTTTCATTGCAACTCACTCATATAATATGTACTACACTGTGCGTTTCTTATATTCTAAGTGTTTCAGTGCAACTCACTCATATACTATGTACTACACTGTGCGTTACTTATATTCTAAGTTTTTCAGTGCAACTCACTCATATACTATGTACTACACTGTGCTTTTTTTATTTTCTAAGTTTTTCAGTGCAACTCACTCATATACTATGTACTACACTGTGCGTTTCTTATATTCTAAGTTTTTCAGTGCAACTCACTCATATACTATGTACTACACTGTGCTTTTCTTATATTCTAAGTTTTTCAGTGCAACTCACTCATATACTATGTACTACACTGTGCATTTCGTGTAATGCGGGTTTTTCAGTAAATTCTAAGTTTTTTAGTGCAACTCACTCATATACTATGTACTACACTGTGGGTTTCTTAAATTCTAAGTTTTTCAGTGCAACTCACTCATATACTATGTACTACACTGTGCGTTTCTTATATTCTAAGTTTTTCAGTGCAACTCACTCATATACTATGTACTACACTGTGCGTTTCTTATATTCTAAGTATATCAGTGCAACTCACTCATATACTATGTACTACAATGTGCGTTTCTTATACTCTAAGTTTTTCAGTGCAACTCACTCATATACTATGTACTACACTGTGCGTTTCTTATATTCTAAGTTTTTCAGTGCAACTCACTCATATACTATGTACTACACTGTGCATTTCGTGTAATGCGGGTTTTTCAGTAAATTCTAAGTTTTTCAGTGCAACTCACTCATATACTATGTACTACACTGTGCGTTTTTTATATTCTAAGTTTTTCAGTGCAACTCACTCATATACTATGTACTACACTGTGCGTTTCTTATATTCTAAGTTTTTCAGTGCAACTCACTCATATACTTAGTACTACACTGTGCGATTCTTAAATTCTAAGTTTTTCAGTGCAACTCACTCATATACTATGTACTACACTGTGCGTTTCTTATATTCTAAGTTTTTCAGTGCAACTCACTCATATACTATGTACTACACTGTGCGTTTCTTATAATCTAAGTTTTTCAGTGCAACTCACTCATATACTATGTACTACACTGTGCGTTTCTTATATTCTAAGTTTTTCAGTGCAACTCACTCATATACTATGTACTGCACTGTGCGTTTCTTATATTCTAAGTTTTTCAGTGCAACTCACTCATATACTATGTACTACACTGTGCGTTTCTTAAATTCAAAGTTTTTAAGTTCAACTCACTCATATACTATGTACTACACTGTGCATTTCTTATATTCTAAGTTTTTCAGTGCAACTCACTCATATACTATGTACTACATTGTGCGTTTCTTATATTCTAAGTTTTTCAGTGCAACTCACTCATATACTATGTACTACACTGTGCGTTTCTTAAATTCTAAGTTTTTCAGTGCAACTCACTCATATACTATATACTACACTGTGCGTTTCTTATATTCTAAGTTTTTCAGTGCAACTCATTCATATACTATGTACTACACTGTGCGTTTCTTATATTCTAAGTTTTTCAGTGCAACTCACTCATATACTATGTACTACACTGTGCATTTCGTGTAATGCGGGTTTTTCAGTAAATTCTAAGTTTTTCAGTGCAACTCACTCATATACTATGTACTACACTGTGCGTTTCTTATATTCTAAGTTTTTCAGTGCAACTCACTCATATACTATGTACTACACTGTGCGTTTCTTATATTCTAAGTTTTTCAGTGCAACTCACTCATATACTATGTACTACACTGTGCGTTTCTTATATTCTAAGTTTTTCAGTGCAACTCACTCATATACTATGTACTACACTGTGCGTTTCTTATATTCTAAGTTTTTCAGTGCAACTCACTCATATACTATGTACTACACTGTGCGTTTCTTATATTCTAAGTTTTTCAGTGCAACTCACTCATATACTATGTACTACACTGTGCGTTTCTTATATTCTAAGTTTTTCAGTGCAACTCACTCATATACTATGTACTACACTGTGCGTTTCTTATATTCTAAGTTTTTCAGTGCAACTCACTCATATACTATGTTCTACACTGTGCATTTCGTGTACTGCGGGTTTTTCAGTAAATTCTAAGTTTTTCAGTGCAACTCACTCATATACTATGTACTACACTGTGCGTTTCTTATATTCTAAGTTTTTCAGTGCAACTCACTCATATACTATGTACTACACTGTGCGTTTCTTATATTCTAAGTTTTTCAGTGCAACTCACTCATATACTATGTACTACACTGTGCATTTCGTGTAATGCGGGTTTTTCAGTAAATTCTAAGTTTTTCAGTGCAACTCACTCATATACTATGTACTACACTGTGCGTTTCTTATATTCTAAATTTTTCAGTGCAATACTACACTGTGCGTTTCTTATATTCTAAGTTTTTCAGTGCAACTCACTCATATACTATGTACTACACTGTGCATTTCTTATATTCTAAGTTTTTCAGTGCAACTCACTCATATACTATGTACTACACTGTGCGTTTCTTAAATTCTAAGTTTTTCAGTGCAACTCACTCATATACTATGTACTACACTGTGCGTTTCTTATATTCTAAGTTTTTCAGTGCAACTCACTCATATACTATGTACTACACTGTGCGTTTCTTATAATCTAAGTTTTTCAGTGCAACTCACTCATATACTATATACTGCACTGTGCGTTTCTTATATTCTAAGTTTTTCAGTGCAACTCACTCATATACTATGTACTGCACTGTGCGTTTCTTATATTCTAAGTTTTTCAGTGCAACTCACTCATATACTATGTACTACACTGTGCGTTTCTTAAATTCAAAGTTTTTAAGTTCAACTCACTCATATACTATGTACTACAATGTGCGTTTCTTATATTCTAAGTTTTTCAGTGCAACTCACTCATATACTATGTACTACACTGTGCGTTTCTTATATTCTAAGTTTTTCAGTGCAACTCACTCATATACTATGTACTACACTGTGCGTTTCTTAAATTCTAAGTTTTTCAGTGCAACTCACTCATATACTATGTACTACACTGTGCGTTTCTTATATTCTAAGTTTTTCAGTGCAACTCATTCATATACTATGTACTACACTGTGCGTTTCTTATATTCTAAGTTTTTCAGTGCAACTCACTCATATACTATGTACTACACTGTGCATTTCGTGTAATGCGGGTTTTTCAGTAAATTCTAAGTTTTTCAGTGCAACTCACTCATATACTATGTACTACACTGTGCGTTTCTTATATTCTAAGTTTTTCAGTGCAACTCACTCATATACTATGTACTACACTGTGCGTTTCTTATATTCTAAGTTTTTCAGTGCAACTCACTCATATACTATGTACTACACTGTGCGTTTCTTATATTCTAAGTTTTTCAGTGCAACTCACTCATATACTATGTACTACACTGTGCGTTTCTTATATTCTAAGTTTTTCAGTGCAACTCACTCATATACTATGTACTACACTGTGCGTTTCTTATATTCTAAGTTTTTCAGTGCAACTCACTCATATACTATGTACTACACTGTGCGTTTCTTATATTCTAAGTTTTTCAGTGCAACTCACTCATATACTATGTACTACACTGTGCGTTTCTTATATTCTAAGTTTTTCAGTGCAACTCACTCATATACTATGTTCTACACTGTGCATTTCGTGTACTGCGGGTTTTTCAGTAAATTCTAAGTTTTTCAGTGCAACTCACTCATATACTATGTACTACACTGTGCGTTTCTTATATTCTAAGTTTTTCAGTGCAACTCACTCATATACTATGTACTACACTGTGCGTTTCTTATATTCTAAGTTTTTCAGTGCAACTCACTCATATACTATGTACTACACTGTGCATTTCGTGTAATGCGGGTTTTTCAGTAAATTCTAAGTTTTTCAGTGCAACTCACTCATATACTATGTACTACACTGTGCGTTTCTTATATTCTAAATTTTTCAGTGCAATACTACACTGTGCGTTTCTTATATTCTAAGTTTTTCAGTGCAACTCACTCATATACTATGTACTACACTGTGCATTTCTTATATTCTAAGTTTTTCAGTGCAACTCACTCATATACTATGTACTACACTGTGCGTTTCTTATATTCTAAGTTTTTCAGTGCAACTCACTCATATACTATGTACTACACTGTGCGTTTCTTATATTCTAAGTTTTTCAGTGCAACTCACTCATATACTATGTACTACACTGTGCGTTTCTTATATTCTAAGTTTTTCAGTGCAACTCACTCATATACTATGTACTACACTGTGCGTTTCTTATATTCTAAGTTTTTCAGTGCAACTCACTCATATACTATGTACTACACTGTGCATTTCGTGTAATGCGGGTTTTTCAGTAAATTCTAAGTTTTTTAGTGCAACAAACTCATATACTATGTACTACACTGTGCGTTTCTTAAATTCTAAGTTTTTCAGTGCAACTCACTCATATACTATGTACTACACTGTGTGTTTCTTATATTCTTAGTTTTTCAGTGCAACTCACTCATATACTATGTACTACACTGTGCGTTTCTTATATTCTAAGTTTTTCATTGCAACTCACTCATATAATATGTACTACACTGTGCGTTTCTTATATTCTAAGTGTTTCAGTGCAACTCACTCATATACTATGTACTACACTGTGCGTTACTTATATTCTAAGTTTTTCAGTGCAACTCACTCATATACTATGTACTACACTGTGCTTTTTTTATTTTCTAAGTTTTTCAGTGCAACTCACTCATATACTATGTACTACACTGTGCGTTTCTTATATTCTAAGTTTTTCAGTGCAACTCACTCATATACTATGTACTACACTGTGCTTTTCTTATATTCTAAGTTTTTCAGTGCAACTCACTCATATACTATGTACTACACTGTGCATTTCGTGTAATGCGGGTTTTTCAGTAAATTCTAAGTTTTTTAGTGCAACTCACTCATATACTATGTACTACACTGTGGGTTTCTTAAATTCTAAGTTTTTCAGTGCAACTCACTCATATACTATGTACTACACTGTGCGTTTCTTATATTCTAAGTTTTTCAGTGCAACTCACTCATATACTATGTACTACACTGTGCGTTTCTTATATTCTAAGTATATCAGTGCAACTCACTCATATACTATGTACTACAATGTGCGTTTCTTATACTCTAAGTTTTTCAGTGCAACTCACTCATATACTATGTACTACACTGTGCGTTTCTTATATTCTAAGTTTTTCAGTGCAACTCACTCATATACTATGTACTACACTGTGCATTTCGTGTAATGCGGGTTTTTCATCTAAGTTTTTCAGTGCAACTCACTCATATACTATGTACTACACTGTGCGTTTTTTATATTCTAAGTTTTTCAGTGCAACTCACTCATATACTATGTACTACACTGTGCGTTTCTTATATTCTAAGTTTTTCAGTGCAACTCACTCATATACTATGTACTACACTGTGCGATTCTTAAATTCTAAGTTTTTCAGTGCAACTCACTCATATACTATGTACTACACTGTGCGTTTCTTATATTCTAAGTTTTTCAGTGCAACTCACTCATATACTATGTACTACACTGTGCGTTTCTTATAATCTAAGTTTTTCAGTGCAACTCACTCATATACTATGTACTACACTGTGCGTTTCTTATATTCTAAGTTTTTCAGTGCAACTCACTCATATACTATGTACTGCACTGTGCGTTTCTTATATTCTAAGTTTTTCAGTGCAACTCACTCATATACTATGTACTACACTGTGCGTTTCTTAAATTCAAAGTTTTTAAGTTCAACTCACTCATATACTATGTACTACACTGTGCATTTCTTATATTCTAAGTTTTTCAGTGCAACTCACTCATATACTATGTACTACATTGTGCGTTTCTTATATTCTAAGTTTTTCAGTGCAACTCACTCATATACTATGTACTACACTGTGCGTTTCTTATATTCTAAGTTTTTCAATGCAACTCACTCATATACTATGTACTACTCTGTGCGTTTCTTATATTCTAAGTTTTTCAGTGCAACTCACTCATATACTATGTACTACACTGTGCGTTTCTTATATTCTAAGTTTTTCAGTGCAACTACTCATATACTATGTACTACACTGTGCATTTCGTGTACTGCGGGTTTTTCAGTAAATTCTAAGTTTTTCAGTGCAACTCACTCATATACTATGTACTACACTGTGCGTTTCTTATATTCTAAGTTTTTCAGTGCAACTCACTCATATACTATGTACTACACTGTGCGTTTCTTATATTCTAAGTTTTTCAGTGCAACTCACTCATATACTATGTACTACACTGTGCGTTTCTTATATTCTAAGTTTTTCAGTGCAACTCACTCATATACTATGTACTACACTGTGCATTTCGTGTAATGCGGGTTTTTCAGTAAATTCTAAGTTTTTCAGTGCAACTCACTCATATACTATGTACTACACTGTGCGTTTCTTATATTCTAAATTTTTCAGTGCAACTCACTCATATACTATGTACTTCACTGTGCGTTTCTTATATTCTAAGTTTTTCAGTGCAACTCACTCATATACTATGTACTACACTGTGCATTTCTTATATTCTAAGTTTTTCAGTGCAACTCACTCATATACTATATACTACACTGTGCGTTTCTTATATTCTAAGTTTTTCAGTGCAACTCACTCATATACTATGTACTACACTGTGCGTTTATTATATTCTAAGTTTTTCAGTGCAACTCACTCATATACTATGTACTACACTGTGCGTTTCTTATATTCTAAGTTTTTCAGTGCAACTCACTCATATACTATGTACTACACTGTGCGTTTCTTATATTCTAAGTTTTTCAGTGCAACTCACTCATATACTATGTACTACACTGTGCATTTCGTGTAATGCGGGTTTTTCAGTAAATTCTAAGTTTTTTAGTGCAACTCACTCATATACTATGTACTACACTGTGCGTTTCTTAAATTCTAAGTTTTTCAGTGCAACTCACTCATATACTATGTACTACACTGTGCGTTTCTTATATTCTAAGTTTTTCAGTGCAACTCACTCATATACTATGTACTACACTGTGCGTTTCTTATATTCTAAGTATATCAGTGCAACTCACTCATATACTATGTACTACAATGTGCATTTCTTATATTCTAAGTTTTTCAGTGCAACTCACTCATATACTATGTACTACACTGTGCGTTTCTTATATTCTAAGTTTTTCAGTGCAACTCACTCATATACTATGTACTACACTGTGCGTTTCTTATATTCTAAGTTTTTCAGTGCAACTCACTCATATACTATGTACTACACTGTGCGTTTCTTATATTCTAAGTTTTTCAGTGCAACTCACTCATATACTATGTACTACACTGTGCATTTCGTGTAATGCGGGTTTTTCAGTAAATTCTAAGTTTTTTAGTGCAACTCACTCATATACTATGTACTACACTGTGCGTTTCTTAAATTCTAAGTTTTTCAGTGCAACTCACTCATATACTATGTACTACACTGTGTGTTTCTTATATTCTTAGTTTTTCAGTGCAACTCACTCATATACTATGTACTACACTGTGCGTTTCTTATATTCTAAGTTTTTCATTGCAACTCACTCATATACTATGTACTACACTGTGCGTTTCTTATATTCTAAGTGTTTCAGTGCAACTCACTCATATACTATGTACTACACTGTGCGTTTCTTATATTCTAAGTGTTTCAGTGCAACTCACTCATATACTATGTACTACACTGTGCGTTTCTTATATTCTAAGTTTTTCAGTGCAACTCACTCATATACTATGTACTACACTGTGCGTTTCTTATATTCTAAGTTTTTCAGTGCAACTCACTCATATACTATGTACTACACTGTGCTTTTCTTATATTCTAAGTTTTTCAGTGCAACTCACTCATATACTATGTACTACACTGTGCATTTCGTGTAATGCGGGTTTTTCAGTAAATTCTAAGTTTTTTAGTGCAACTCACTCATATACTATGTACTACACTGTGCGTTTCTTAAATTCTAAGTTTTTCAGTGCAACTCACTCATATACTATGTACTACACTGTGCGTTTCTTATATTCTAAGTTTTTCAGTGCAACTCAGTCATATACTATGTACTACACTGTGCGTTTCTTATATTCTAAGTTTTTCAGTGCAACTCATTCATATACTATGTACTACAATGTGCGTTTCTTATATTCTAAGTTTTTCAGTGCAACTCACTCATATACTATGTACTACACTGTGCGTTTCTTAAATTCAAAGTTTTTAAGTTCAACTCACTCATATACTATGTACTACACTGTGCGTTTCTTATATTCTAAGTTTTTCAGTGCAACTCACTCATATACTATGTACTACACTGTGCATTTCTTATATTCTAAGTTTTTCAGTGCAACTCACTCATATACTATGTACTACACTGTGCGTTTCTTATATTCTAAGTTTTTCAATGCAACTCACTCATATACTATGTACTACACTGTGCGTTTCTTATATTCTAAGTTTTTCAGTGCAACTCACTCATATACTATGTACTACACTGTGCGTTTCTTATATTCTAAGTTTTTCAGTGCAACTCACTCATATACTATGTACTACACTGTGCATTTCGTGTACTGCGGGTTTTTCAGTAAATTCTAAGTTTTTCAGTGCAACTCACTCATATACTATGTACTACACTGTGCGTTTCTTATATTCTAAGTTTTTCAGTGCAACTCACTCATATACTATGTACTACACTGTGCGTTTCTTATATTCTAAGTTTTTCAGTGCAACTCACTCATATACTATGTACTACACTGTGCGTTTCTTATATTCTAAGTTTTTCAGTGCAACTCACTCATATACTATGTACTACACTGTGCATTTCGTGTAATGCGGGTTTTTCAGTAAATTCTAAGTTTTTCAGTGCAACTCACTCATATACTATGTACTACACTGTGCGTTTCTTATATTCTAAATTTTTCAGTGCAACTCACTCATATACTATGTACTACACTGTGCGTTTCTTATATTCTAAGTTTTTCAGTGCAACTCACTCATATACTATGTACTACACTGTGCATTTCTTATATTCTAAGTTTTTCAGTGCAACTCACTCATATACTATATATTACACTGTGCGTTTCTTATATTCTAAGTTTTTCAGTGCAACTCACTCATATACTATGTACTACACTGTGCGTTTATTATATTCTAAGTTTTTCAGTGCAACTCACTCATATACTATGTACTACACTGTGCGTTTCTTATATTCTAAGTTTTTCAGTGCAACTCACTCATATTCTATGTACTACACTGTGCGTTTCTTATATTCTATGTTTTTCAGTGCAACTCACTCATATACTATGTACTACACTGTGCATTTCGTGTAATGCGGGTTTTTCAGTAAATTCTAAGTTTTTTAGTGCAACTCACTCATATACTATGTACTACACTGTGCGTTTCTTATATTCTAAGTTTTTCAGTGCAACTCACTCATATACTATGTACTACACTGTGCGTTTCTTATATTCTTAGTTTTTCAGTGCAACTCACTCATATACTATGTACTACACTGTGCGTTTCTTATATTCTAAGTTTTTCATTGCAACTCACTCATATACTATGTACTACACTGTGCGTTTCTTATATTCTAAGTGTTTCAGTGCAACTCACTCATATACTATGTACTACACTGTGCGTTTCTTATATTCTAAGTTTTTCAGTGCAACTCACTCATATACTATGTACTACACTGTGCGTTTCTTATATTCTAAGTTTTTCAGTGCAACTCACTCATATACTATGTACTACACTGTGCGTTTCTTATATTCTAAGTTTTTCAGTACAACTCACTCATATACAATGTACTACACTGTGCGTTTCTTATATTCTATGTTTTTCAGTGCAACTCACTCATATACTATGTACTACACTGTGCATTTCGTGTAATGCGGGTTTTTCAGTAAATTCTAAGTTTTTTAGTGCAACTCAATCATATACTATGTACTACACTGTGCGTTTCTTAAATTCTAAGTTTTTCAGTGCAACTCACTCATATACTATGTACTACACTGTGCGTTTCTTATATTCTAAGTTTTTCAGTGCAACTCACTCATATACTATGTACTACACTGTGCGTTTCTTATATTCTAAGTATATCAGTGCAACTCACTCATATACTATGTACTACAATGTGTGTTTCTTATATTCTAAGTTTTTCAGTGCAACTCACTCATATACTATGTACTACACTGTGCGTTTCTTATATTCCAAGTTTTTCAGTGCAACTCACTCATATACTATGTACTACACTGTGCGTTTCTTATATTCTAAGTTTTTCAGTGAAACTCACTCATATACTATGTACTACACTGTGCGTTTCTTATATTCTAACTTTTTCAGTGCAACTCACTCATATACTATGTACTACACTGTGCTTTTCTTATATTCTAAGTTTTTCAGTGCAACTCACTCATATACTATGTACTACACTGTTCGTTTCTTAAATTCTAAGTTTTTCAGTGCAACTCACTCATATACTATGTACTACACTGTGCGTTTCTTATATTCTAAGTTTTTCAGTGCAACTCACTCATATACTATGTACTACACTGTGCGTTTCTTATATTCTAAGTTTTTCAGTGCAACTCACTCATATACTATGTACTACACTGTGCATTTCGTGTAATGCGGGTTTTTCAGTAAATTCTAAGTTTTTCAGTGCAACTCACTCATATACTATGTACTACACTGTGCGTTTCTTATATTCTAAGTTTTTCAGTGCAACTCACTCATATACTATGTACTACACTGTGCGTTTATTATATTTTAAGTTTTTCAGTGCAACTCACTCATATACTATGTACTACACTGTGCGTTTCTTATATTCTAAGTTTTTCAGTGCAACTCACTCATATTCTATGTACTACACTGTGTGTTTCTTATATTCTAAGTTTTTCAGTGCAACTCACTCATATACTATGTACTACACTGTGCGTTTCTTATATTCTAAGTTTTTCAGTGCAACTCACTCATATACTATGTACTACACTGTGCGTTTCTTATATTCTAAGTTTTTCAGTGCAACTCACTCATATTCTATGTACTACACTGTGTGTTTCTTATATTGTAAGTTTTTCAGTGCAACTCACTCATATACTATGTACTACACTGTGCGTTTCTTATATTCTAAGTTTTTCAGTGCAACTCACTCATATACTATGTACTACACTGTGCGTTTCTTATATTCTAAGTTTTTCAGTGCAACTCACTCATATGTACTACACTGTGCGTTTCTTCTATTCTAAGTTTTTCAGTGCAACTCACTCATATATTATGTACTACACTGTGCATTTCGTGTAATGCAGGTTTTTCAGTAAATTCTAAGTTTTTCAGTGCAACTCACTCATATACTATGTACTACACTGTGCGTTTCTTATATTCTAAGTTTTTCAGTGCAACTCACTCATATACTATGTACTACACTGTGCGTTTCTTATATTCTAAGTTTTTCAGTGCAACTCACTCATATACTATGTACTACAATGTGCGTTTCTTATATTCTAAGTTTTTCAGTGCAACTCACTCATATACTATGTACTACACTGTGCGTTTCTTATATTCTAAGTTTTTCAGTGCAACTCACTCATATACTATGTACTACACTGTGCGTTTCTTATATTCTAACTTTTTCAGTGCAACTCACTCATATACTATGTACTACAATGTGCATTTCTTATATTCTAAGTTTTTCAGTGCAACTCACTCATATACTATGTACTACACTGTGCATTTCGTGTAATGCGGGTTTTTCAGTAAATTCTAAGTTTTTCAGTGCAACTCACTCATATACTATGTACTACACTGTGCGTTTCTTATATTCTAAATTTTTCAGTGCAACTCACTCATATACTATGTACTACACTGTGCGTTTCTTATATTCTAAGTTTTTCAGTGCAACTCACTCATATACTATGTACTACACTGTGCATTTCGTGTAATGCGGGTTTTTCAGTAAATTCTAAGTTTTTCAGTGCAACTCACTCATATACTATGTACTACACTGTGCGTTTCTTATATTCTAAGTTTTTCAGTGCAACTCACTCATATACTATGTACTACACTGTGCGTTTCTTATATTCTAAGTTTTTCAGTGCAACTCACTCATATACTATGTACTACACTGTGCGTTTCTTATATTCTAAGTTTTTCAGTGCAACTCACTCATATACTATGTACTACACTGTGCGTTTCTTATATTCTAAGTTTTTCAGTGCAATTCACTCATATACTATGTACTACACTGTGCGTTTCTTATATTCTAAGTTTTTCAGTGCAACTCACTCATATACTATGTACTACACTGTGCGTTTCTTATATTCTAAGTTTTTCAGTGCAACTCATTCATATACTATGTACTACACTGTGCGTTTCTTATATTCTAAGTTTTTCAGTGCAACTCACTCATATACTATGTACTACACTGTGCATTTCGTGTAATGCGGGTTTTTCAGTAAATTCTAAGTTTTTTAGTGCAACTCACTCATATACTATGTACTACACTGTGCGTTTCTTATATTCTAAGTTTTTCAGTGCAACTCACTCATATACTATGTACTACACTGTGCGTTTCTTATATTCTAAGTTTTTCATTGCAACTCACTCATATACTATGTACTACACTGTGCGTTTCTTATATTCTAAGTGTTTCAGTGCAACTCACTCATATACTATGTACTACACTGTGCGTTTCTTATATTCTAAGTTTTTCAGTGCAACTCACTCATATACTATGTACTACACTGTGCGTTTCTTATATTCTAAGTTTTTCAGTGCAACTCACTCATATACTATGTACTACACTGTGCGTTTCTTATATTCTAAGTTTTTCAGTGCAACTCACTCATATACTATGTACTACACTGTGCGTTTCTTATATTCTAAGTTTTTCAGTGCAACTCACTCATATACTATGTACTACACTGTGCGTTTCTTATATTCTAAGTTTTTCAGTGCAACTCACTCATATACTATGTACTACACTGTGCGTTTCTTATATTCTAAGTTTTTCAGTGCAACTCACTCATATACTATGTACTACACTGTGCGTTTCTTATATTCTAAGTTTTTCAGTGCAACTCACTCGTATACTATGTACTACACTGTGCATTTCGTGTAATGCGGGTTTTTCAGTAAATTCTAAGTTTTTTAGTGCAACTCACTCATATACTATGTACTACACTGTGCGTTTCTTATATTCTTAGTTTTTCAGTGCAACTCACTCATATACTATGTACTACACTGTGCGTTTCTTATATTCTAAGTTTTTCATTGCAACTCACTCATATACTATGTACTACACTGTGCGTTTCTTATATTCTAAGTGTTTCAGTGCAACTCACTCATATACTATGTACTACACTGTGCGTTTCTTATATTCTAAGTTTTTCAGTGCAACTCACTCATATACTATGTACTACACTGTGCGTTTCTTATATTCTAAGTTTTTCAATGCAACTCACTCATATACTATGTACTACACTGTGCGTTTCTTATATTCTAAGTTTTTCAGTGCAACTCACTCATATACTATGTACTACACTGTGCGTTTCTTATATTCTAAGTTTTTCAGTGCAACTCACTCATATACTATGTACTACACTGTGCATTTCGTGTAATGCGGGTTTTTCAGTAAATTCTAAGTTTTTTAGTGCAACTCACTCATATACTATGTACTACACTGTGCGTTTCTTATATTCTAGGTTTTTCAGTGCAACTCACTCATATACTATGTACTACACTGTGCGTTTCTTATATTCTAAGTTTTTCAGTGCAACTCACTCATATACTATGTACTACAATGTGCGTTTCTTATATTCTAAGTTTTTCAGTGCAACTCACTCATATACTATGTACTACTCTGTGCGTTTCTTATATTCTAACTTTTTCAGTGCAACTCACTCATATACTATGTACTACACTGTGCGTTTCTTATATTCTAAGGTTTTCAGTGCAACTCACTCATATACTATGTACTACACTGTGCGTTTCTTAAATTCTAAGTTTTTCAGTGCAACTCACTCATATACTATGTACTACACTGTGCGTTTCTTATATTCTAAGTTTTTCAGTGCAACTCACTCATATACTATGTACTACACTGTGCGTTTCTTATATTCTAAGTTTTTCAGTGCAACTCACTCATATACTATGTACTACACTGTGCATTTCGTGTACTGCGGGTTTTTCAGTAAATTCTAAGTTTTTCAGTGCAACTCACTCATATACTATGTACTACACTGTGCGTTTCTTATATTCTAAGTTTTTCAGTGCAACTCACTCATATACTATGTACTACACTGTGCGTTTCTTATATTCTAAGTTTTTCAGTGCAACTACTCATATACTATGTACTACACTGTGCATTTCGTGTACTGCGGGTTTTTCAGTAAATTCTAAGTTTTTCAGTGCAACTCACTCATATACTATGTACTACACTGTGCGTTTCTTATATTCTAAGTTTTTCAGTGCAACTCACTCATATACTATGTACTACACTGTGCGTTTCTTATATTCTAAGTTTTTCAGTGCAACTCACTCATATACTATGTACTACACTGTGCGTTTCTTATATTCTAAGTTTTTCAGTGCAACTCACTCATATACTATGTACTACACTGTGCATTTCGTGTAATGCGGGTTTTTCAGTAAATTCTAAGTTTTTCAGTGCAACTCACTCATATACTATGTACTACACTGTGCGTTTCTTATATTCTAAATTTTTCAGTGCAACTCACTCATATACTATGTACTTCACTGTGCGTTTCTTATATTCTAAGTTTTTCAGTGCAACTCACTCATATACTATGTACTACACTGTGCATTTCTTATATTCTAAGTTTTTCAGTGCAACTCACTCATATACTATATACTACACTGTGCGTTTCTTATATTCTAAGTTTTTCAGTGCAACTCACTCATATACTATGTACTACACTGTGCGTTTATTATATTCTAAGTTTTTCAGTGCAACTCACTCATATACTATGTACTACACTGTGCGTTTCTTATATTCTAAGTTTTTCAGTGCAACTCACTCATATACTATGTACTACACTGTGCGTTTCTTATATTCTAAGTTTTTCAGTGCAACTCACTCATATACTATGTACTACACTGTGCATTTCGTGTAATGCGGGTTTTTCAGTAAATTCTAAGTTTTTTAGTGCAACTCACTCATATACTATGTACTACACTGTGCGTTTCTTAAATTCTAAGTTTTTCAGTGCAACTCACTCATATACTATGTACTACACTGTGCGTTTCTTATATTCTAAGTTTTTCAGTGCAACTCACTCATATACTATGTACTACACTGTGCGTTTCTTATATTCTAAGTATATCAGTGCAACTCACTCATATACTATGTACTACAATGTGCATTTCTTATATTCTAAGTTTTTCAGTGCAACTCACTCATATACTATGTACTACACTGTGCGTTTCTTATATTCTAAGTTTTTCAGTGCAACTCACTCATATACTATGTACTACACTGTGCGTTTCTTATATTCTAAGTTTTTCAGTGCAACTCACTCATATACTATGTACTACACTGTGCGTTTCTTATATTCTAAGTTTTTCAGTGCAACTCACTCATATACTATGTACTACACTGTGCATTTCGTGTAATGCGGGTTTTTCAGTAAATTCTAAGTTTTTTAGTGCAACTCACTCATATACTATGTACTACACTGTGCGTTTCTTAAATTCTAAGTTTTTCAGTGCAACTCACTCATATACTATGTACTACACTGTGTGTTTCTTATATTCTTAGTTTTTCAGTGCAACTCACTCATATACTATGTACTACACTGTGCGTTTCTTATATTCTAAGTTTTTCATTGCAACTCACTCATATACTATGTACTACACTGTGCGTTTCTTATATTCTAAGTGTTTCAGTGCAACTCACTCATATACTATGTACTACACTGTGCGTTTCTTATATTCTAAGTGTTTCAGTGCAACTCACTCATATACTATGTACTACACTGTGCGTTTCTTATATTCTAAGTTTTTCAGTGCAACTCACTCATATACTATGTACTACACTGTGCGTTTCTTATATTCTAAGTTTTTCAGTGCAACTCACTCATATACTATGTACTACACTGTGCTTTTCTTATATTCTAAGTTTTTCAGTGCAACTCACTCATATACTATGTACTACACTGTGCATTTCGTGTAATGCGGGTTTTTCAGTAAATTCTAAGTTTTTTAGTGCAACTCACTCATATACTATGTACTACACTGTGCGTTTCTTAAATTCTAAGTTTTTCAGTGCAACTCACTCATATACTATGTACTACACTGTGCGTTTCTTATATTCTAAGTTTTTCAGTGCAACTCACTCATATACTATGTACTACACTGTGCGTTTCTTATATTCTAAGTTTTTCAGTGCAACTCATTCATATACTATGTACTACAATGTGCGTTTCTTATATTCTAAGTTTTTCAGTGCAACTCACTCATATACTATGTACTACACTGTGCGTTTCTTAAATTCAAAGTTTTTAAGTTCAACTCACTCATATACTATGTACTACACTGTGCGTTTCTTATATTCTAAGTTTTTCAGTGCAACTCACTCATATACTATGTACTACACTGTGCATTTCTTATATTCTAAGTTTTTCAGTGCAACTCACTCATATACTATGTACTACACTGTGCGTTTCTTATATTCTAAGTTTTTCAATGCAACTCACTCATATACTATGTACTACACTGTGCGTTTCTTATATTCTAAGTTTTTCAGTGCAACTCACTCATATACTATGTACTACACTGTGCGTTTCTTATATTCTAAGTTTTTCAGTGCAACTCACTCATATACTATGTACTACACTGTGCATTTCGTGTACTGCGGGTTTTTCAGTAAATTCTAAGTTTTTCAGTGCAACTCACTCATATACTATGTACTACACTGTGCGTTTCTTATATTCTAAGTTTTTCAGTGCAACTCACTCATATACTATGTACTACACTGTGCGTTTCTTATATTCTAAGTTTTTCAGTGCAACTCACTCATATACTATGTACTACACTGTGCGTTTCTTATATTCTAAGTTTTTCAGTGCAACTCACTCATATACTATGTACTACACTGTGCGTTTCTTATATTCTAAGTTTTTCAGTGCAACTCACTCATATACTATGTACTACACTGTGCGTTTCTTATATTCTAAGTTTTTCAGTGCAACTCACTCATATACTATGTACTACACTGTGCGTTTCTTATATTCTAAGTTTTTCAGTGCAACTCACTCATATACTATGTACTACACTGTGCGTTTCTTATATTCTAAGTTTTTCAGTGCAACTCACTCGTATACTATGTACTACACTGTGCATTTCGTGTAATGCGGGTTTTTCAGTAAATTCTAAGTTTTTTAGTGCAACTCACTCATATACTATGTACTACACTGTGCGTTTCTTATATTCTTAGTTTTTCAGTGCAACTCACTCATATACTATGTACTACACTGTGCGTTTCTTATATTCTAAGTTTTTCATTGCAACTCACTCATATACTATGTACTACACTGTGCGTTTCTTATATTCTAAGTGTTTCAGTGCAACTCACTCATATACTATGTACTACACTGTGCGTTTCTTATATTCTAAGTTTTTCAGTGCAACTCACTCATATACTATGTACTACACTGTGCGTTTCTTATATTCTAAGTTTTTCAATGCAACTCACTCATATACTATGTACTACACTGTGCGTTTCTTATATTCTAAGTTTTTCAGTGCAACTCACTCATATACTATGTACTACACTGTGCGTTTCTTATATTCTAAGTTTTTCAGTGCAACTCACTCATATACTATGTACTACACTGTGCATTTCGTGTAATGCGGGTTTTTCAGTAAATTCTAAGTTTTTTAGTGCAACTCACTCATATACTATGTACTACACTGTGCGTTTCTTATATTCTAGGTTTTTCAGTGCAACTCACTCATATACTATGTACTACACTGTGCGTTTCTTATATTCTAAGTTTTTCAGTGCAACTCACTCATATACTATGTACTACAATGTGCGTTTCTTATATTCTAAGTTTTTCAGTGCAACTCACTCATATACTATGTACTACTCTGTGCGTTTCTTATATTCTAACTTTTTCAGTGCAACTCACTCATATACTATGTACTACACTGTGCGTTTCTTATATTCTAAGGTTTTCAGTGCAACTCACTCATATACTATGTACTACACTGTGCGTTTCTTAAATTCTAAGTTTTTCAGTGCAACTCACTCATATACTATGTACTACACTGTGCGTTTCTTATATTCTAAGTTTTTCAGTGCAACTCACTCATATACTATGTACTACACTGTGCGTTTCTTATATTCTAAGTTTTTCAGTGCAACTCACTCATATACTATGTACTACACTGTGCATTTCGTGTACTGCGGGTTTTTCAGTAAATTCTAAGTTTTTCAGTGCAACTCACTCATATACTATGTACTACACTGTGCGTTTCTTATATTCTAAGTTTTTCAGTGCAACTCACTCATATACTATGTACTACACTGTGCGTTTCTTATATTCTAAGTTTTTCAGTGCAACTACTCATATACTATGTACTACACTGTGCATTTCGTGTACTGCGGGTTTTTCAGTAAATTCTAAGTTTTTCAGTGCAACTCACTCATATACTATGTACTACACTGTGCGTTTCTTATATTCTAAGTTTTTCAGTGCAACTCACTCATATACTATGTACTACACTGTGCGTTTCTTATATTCTAAGTTTTTCAGTGCAACTCACTCATATACTATGTACTACACTGTGCGTTTCTTATATTCTAAGTTTTTCAGTGCAACTCACTCATATACTATGTACTACACTGTGCATTTCGTGTAATGCGGGTTTTTCAGTAAATTCTAAGTTTTTCAGTGCAACTCACTCATATACTATGTACTACACTGTGCGTTTCTTATATTCTAAATTTTTCAGTGCAACTCACTCATATACTATGTACTTCACTGTGCGTTTCTTATATTCTAAGTTTTTCAGTGCAACTCACTCATATACTATGTACTACACTGTGCATTTCTTATATTCTAAGTTTTTCAGTGCAACTCACTCATATACTATATACTACACTGTGCGTTTCTTATATTCTAAGTTTTTCAGTGCAACTCACTCATATACTATGTACTACACTGTGCGTTTATTATATTCTAAGTTTTTCAGTGCAACTCACTCATATACTATGTACTACACTGTGCGTTTCTTATATTCTAAGTTTTTCAGTGCAACTCACTCATATACTATGTACTACACTGTGCGTTTCTTATATTCTAAGTTTTTCAGTGCAACTCACTCATATACTATGTACTACACTGTGCATTTCGTGTAATGCGGGTTTTTCAGTAAATTCTAAGTTTTTTAGTGCAACTCACTCATATACTATGTACTACACTGTGCGTTTCTTAAATTCTAAGTTTTTCAGTGCAACTCACTCATATACTATGTACTACACTGTGCGTTTCTTATATTCTAAGTTTTTCAGTGCAACTCACTCATATACTATGTACTACACTGTGCGTTTCTTATATTCTAAGTATATCAGTGCAACTCACTCATATACTATGTACTACAATGTGCATTTCTTATATTCTAAGTTTTTCAGTGCAACTCACTCATATACTATGTACTACACTGTGCGTTTCTTATATTCTAAGTTTTTCAGTGCAACTCACTCATATACTATGTACTACACTGTGCGTTTCTTATATTCTAAGTTTTTCAGTGCAACTCACTCATATACTATGTACTACACTGTGCGTTTCTTATATTCTAAGTTTTTCAGTGCAACTCACTCATATACTATGTACTACACTGTGCATTTCGTGTAATGCGGGTTTTTCAGTAAATTCTAAGTTTTTTAGTGCAACTCACTCATATACTATGTACTACACTGTGCGTTTCTTAAATTCTAAGTTTTTCAGTGCAACTCACTCATATACTATGTACTACACTGTGTGTTTCTTATATTCTTAGTTTTTCAGTGCAACTCACTCATATACTATGTACTACACTGTGCGTTTCTTATATTCTAAGTTTTTCATTGCAACTCACTCATATACTATGTACTACACTGTGCGTTTCTTATATTCTAAGTGTTTCAGTGCAACTCACTCATATACTATGTACTACACTGTGCGTTTCTTATATTCTAAGTGTTTCAGTGCAACTCACTCATATACTATGTACTACACTGTGCGTTTCTTATATTCTAAGTTTTTCAGTGCAACTCACTCATATACTATGTACTACACTGTGCGTTTCTTATATTCTAAGTTTTTCAGTGCAACTCACTCATATACTATGTACTACACTGTGCTTTTCTTATATTCTAAGTTTTTCAGTGCAACTCACTCATATACTATGTACTACACTGTGCATTTCGTGTAATGCGGGTTTTTCAGTAAATTCTAAGTTTTTTAGTGCAACTCACTCATATACTATGTACTACACTGTGCGTTTCTTAAATTCTAAGTTTTTCAGTGCAACTCACTCATATACTATGTACTACACTGTGCGTTTCTTATATTCTAAGTTTTTCAGTGCAACTCACTCATATACTATGTACTACACTGTGCGTTTCTTATATTCTAAGTTTTTCAGTGCAACTCATTCATATACTATGTACTACAATGTGCGTTTCTTATATTCTAAGTTTTTCAGTGCAACTCACTCATATACTATGTACTACACTGTGCGTTTCTTAAATTCAAAGTTTTTAAGTTCAACTCACTCATATACTATGTACTACACTGTGCGTTTCTTATATTCTAAGTTTTTCAGTGCAACTCACTCATATACTATGTACTACACTGTGCATTTCTTATATTCTAAGTTTTTCAGTGCAACTCACTCATATACTATGTACTACACTGTGCGTTTCTTATATTCTAAGTTTTTCAATGCAACTCACTCATATACTATGTACTACACTGTGCGTTTCTTATATTCTAAGTTTTTCAGTGCAACTCACTCATATACTATGTACTACACTGTGCGTTTCTTATATTCTAAGTTTTTCAGTGCAACTCACTCATATACTATGTACTACACTGTGCATTTCGTGTACTGCGGGTTTTTCAGTAAATTCTAAGTTTTTCAGTGCAACTCACTCATATACTATGTACTACACTGTGCGTTTCTTATATTCTAAGTTTTTCAGTGCAACTCACTCATATACTATGTACTACACTGTGCGTTTCTTATATTCTAAGTTTTTCAGTGCAACTCACTCATATACTATGTACTACACTGTGCGTTTCTTATATTCTAAGTTTTTCAGTGCAACTCACTCATATACTATGTACTACACTGTGCATTTCGTGTAATGCGGGTTTTTCAGTAAATTCTAAGTTTTTCAGTGCAACTCACTCATATACTATGTACTACACTGTGCGTTTCTTATATTCTAAATTTTTCAGTGCAACTCACTCATATACTATGTACTACACTGTGCGTTTCTTATATTCTAAGTTTTTCAGTGCAACTCACTCATATACTATGTACTACACTGTGCATTTCTTATATTCTAAGTTTTTCAGTGCAACTCACTCATATACTATATATTACACTGTGCGTTTCTTATATTCTAAGTTTTTCAGTGCAACTCACTCATATACTATGTACTACACTGTGCGTTTATTATATTCTAAGTTTTTCAGTGCAACTCACTCATATACTATGTACTACACTGTGCGTTTCTTATATTCTAAGTTTTTCAGTGCAACTCACTCATATTCTATGTACTACACTGTGCGTTTCTTATATTCTATGTTTTTCAGTGCAACTCACTCATATACTATGTACTACACTGTGCATTTCGTGTAATGCGGGTTTTTCAGTAAATTCTAAGTTTTTTAGTGCAACTCACTCATATACTATGTACTACACTGTGCGTTTCTTAAATTCTAAGTTTTTCAGTGCAACTCACTCATATACTATGTACTACACTGTGCGTTTCTTATATTCTTAGTTTTTCAGTGCAACTCACTCATATACTATGTACTACACTGTGCGTTTCTTATATTCTAAGTTTTTCATTGCAACTCACTCATATACTATGTACTACACTGTGCGTTTCTTATATTCTAAGTGTTTCAGTGCAACTCACTCATATACTATGTACTACACTGTGCGTTTCTTATATTCTAAGTTTTTCAGTGCAACTCACTCATATACTATGTACTACACTGTGCGTTTCTTATATTCTAAGTTTTTCAGTGCAACTCACTCATATACTATGTACTACACTGTGCGTTTCTTATATTCTAAGTTTTTCAGTGCAACTCACTCATATACAATGTACTACACTGTGCGTTTCTTATATTCTATGTTTTTCAGTGCAACTCACTCATATACTATGTACTACACTGTGCATTTCGTGTAATGCGGGTTTTTCAGTAAATTCTAAGTTTTTTAGTGCAACTCAATCATATACTATGTACTACACTGTGCGTTTCTTAAATTCTAAGTTTTTCAGTGCAACTCACTCATATACTATGTACTACACTGTGCGTTTCTTATATTCTAAGTTTTTCAGTGCAACTCACTCATATACTATGTACTACACTGTGCGTTTCTTATATTCTAAGTATATCAGTGCAACTCACTCATATACTATGTACTACAATGTGCGTTTCTTATATTCTAAGTTTTTCAGTGCAACTCACTCATATACTATGTACTACACTGTGCGTTTCTTATATTCCAAGTTTTTCAGTGCAACTCACTCATATACTATGTACTACACTGTGCGTTTCTTATATTCTAAGTTTTTCAGTGAAACTCACTCATATACTATGTACTACACTGTGCGTTTCTTATATTCTAACTTTTTCAGTGCAACTCACTCATATACTATGTACTACACTGTGCTTTTCTTATATTCTAAGTTTTTCAGTGCAACTCACTCATATACTATGTACTACACTGTTCGTTTCTTAAATTCTAAGTTTTTCAGTGCAACTCACTCATATACTATGTACTACACTGTGCGTTTCTTATATTCTAAGTTTTTCAGTGCAACTCACTCATATACTATGTACTACACTGTGCGTTTCTTATATTCTAAGTTTTTCAGTGCAACTCACTCATATACTATGTACTACACTGTGCATTTCGTGTAATGCGGGTTTTTCAGTAAATTCTAAGTTTTTCAGTGCAACTCACTCATATACTATGTACTACACTGTGCGTTTCTTATATTCTAAGTTTTTCAGTGCAACTCACTCATATACTATGTACTACACTGTGCGTTTATTATATTTTAAGTTTTTCAGTGCAACTCACTCATATACTATGTACTACACTGTGCGTTTCTTATATTCTAAGTTTTTCAGTGCAACTCACTCATATTCTATGTACTACACTGTGTGTTTCTTATATTCTAAGTTTTTCAGTGCAACTCACTCATATACTATGTACTACACTGTGCGTTTCTTATATTCTAAGTTTTTCAGTGCAACTCACTCATATACTATGTACTACACTGTGCGTTTCTTATATTCTAAGTTTTTCAGTGCAACTCACTCATATTCTATGTACTACACTGTGTGTTTCTTATATTGTAAGTTTTTCAGTGCAACTCACTCATATACTATGTACTACACTGTGCGTTTCTTATATTCTAAGTTTTTCAGTGCAACTCACTCATATACTATGTACTACACTGTGCGTTTCTTATATTCTAAGTTTTTCAGTGCAACTCACTCATATGTACTACACTGTGCGTTTCTTCTATTCTAAGTTTTTCAGTGCAACTCACTCATATATTATGTACTACACTGTGCATTTCGTGTAATGCAGGTTTTTCAGTAAATTCTAAGTTTTTCAGTGCAACTCACTCATATACTATGTACTACACTGTGCGTTTCTTATATTCTAAGTTTTTCAGTGCAACTCACTCATATACTATGTACTACACTGTGCGTTTCTTATATTCTAAGTTTTTCAGTGCAACTCACTCATATACTATGTACTACAATGTGCGTTTCTTATATTCTAAGTTTTTCAGTGCAACTCACTCATATACTATGTACTACACTGTGCATTTCGTGTAATGCGGGTTTTTCAGTAAATTCTTAGTTTTTCAGTGCAACTCACTCATATACTATGTACTACACTGTGCGTTTCTTATATTCTAAATTTTTCAGTGCAACTCACTCATATACTATGTACTACACTGTGCGTTTCTTATATTCTAAGTTTTTCAGTGCAACTCACTCATATACTATGTACTACACTGTGCATTTCGTGTAATGCGGGTTTTTCAGTAAATTCTAAGTTTTTCAGTGCAACTCACTCATATACTATGTACTACACTGTGCGTTTCTTATATTCTAAGTTTTTCAGTGCAACTCACTCATATACTATGTACTACACTGTGCGTTTCTTATATTCTAAGTTTTTCAGTGCAACTCACTCATATACTATGTACTACACTGTGCGTTTCTTATATTCTAAGTTTTTCAGTGCAACTCACTCATATACTATGTACTACACTGTGCGTTTCTTATATTCTAAGTTTTTCAGTGCAATTCACTCATATACTATGTACTACACTGTGCGTTTCTTATATTCTAAGTTTTTCAGTGCAACTCACTCATATACTATGTACTACACTGTGCGTTTCTTATATTCTAAGTTTTTCAGTGCAACTCATTCATATACTATGTACTACACTGTGCGTTTCTTATATTCTAAGTTTTTCAGTGCAACTCACTCATATACTATGTACTACACTGTGCATTTCGTGTAATGCGGGTTTTTCAGTAAATTCTAAGTTTTTTAGTGCAACTCACTCATATACTATGTACTACACTGTGCGTTTCTTATATTCTAAGTTTTTCAGTGCAACTCACTCATATACTATGTACTACACTGTGCGTTTCTTATATTCTAAGTTTTTCATTGCAACTCACTCATATACTATGTACTACACTGTGCGTTTCTTATATTCTAAGTGTTTCAGTGCAACTCACTCATATACTATGTACTACACTGTGCGTTTCTTATATTCTAAGTTTTTCAGTGCAACTCACTCATATACTATGTACTACACTGTGCGTTTCTTATATTCTAAGTTTTTCAGTGCAACTCACTCATATACTATGTACTACACTGTGCGTTTCTTATATTCTAAGTTTTTCAGTGCAACTCACTCATATACTATGTACTACACTGTGCGTTTCTTATATTCTAAGTTTTTCAGTGCAACTCACTCATATACTATGTACTACACTGTGCGTTTCTTATATTCTAAGTTTTTCAGTGCAACTCACTCATATACTATGTACTACACTGTGCGTTTCTTATATTCTAAGTTTTTCAGTGCAACTCACTCATATACTATGTACTACACTGTGCGTTTCTTATATTCTAAGTTTTTCAGTGCAACTCACTCGTATACTATGTACTACACTGTGCATTTCGTGTAATGCGGGTTTTTCAGTAAATTCTAAGTTTTTTAGTGCAACTCACTCATATACTATGTACTACACTGTGCGTTTCTTATATTCTTAGTTTTTCAGTGCAACTCACTCATATACTATGTACTACACTGTGCGTTTCTTATATTCTAAGTTTTTCATTGCAACTCACTCATATACTATGTACTACACTGTGCGTTTCTTATATTCTAAGTGTTTCAGTGCAACTCACTCATATACTATGTACTACACTGTGCGTTTCTTATATTCTAAGTGTTTCAGTGCAACTCACTCATATACTATGTACTACACTGTGCGTTTCTTATATTCTAAGTTTTTCAATGCAACTCACTCATATACTATGTACTACACTGTGCGTTTCTTATATTCTAAGTTTTTCAGTGCAACTCACTCATATACTATGTACTACACTGTGCGTTTCTTATATTCTAAGTTTTTCAGTGCAACTCACTCATATACTATGTACTACACTGTGCGTTTCTTATATTCTAAGTTTTTCAGTGCAACTCACTCATATACTATGTACTACACTGTGCATTTCGTGTAATGCGGGTTTTTCAGTAAATTCTAAGTTTTTTAGTGCAACTCACTCATATACTATGTACTACACTGTGCGTTTCTTATATTCTAGGTTTTTCAGTGCAACTCACTCATATACTATGTACTACACTGTGCGTTTCTTATATTCTAAGTTTTTCAGTGCAACTCACTCATATACTATGTACTACAATGTGCGTTTCTTATATTCTAAGTTTTTCAGTGCAACTCACTCATATACTATGTACTACTCTGTGCGTTTCTTATATTCTAACTTTTTCAGTGCAACTCACTCATATACTATGTACTACACTGTGCGTTTCTTATATTCTAAGGTTTTCAGTGCAACTCACTCATATACTATGTACTACACTGTGCGTTTCTTAAATTCTAAGTTTTTCAGTGCAACTCACTCATATACTATGTACTACACTGTGCGTTTCTTATATTCTAAGTTTTTCAGTGCAACTCACTCATATACTATGTACTACACTGTGCGTTTCTTATATTCTAAGTTTTTCAGTGCAACTCACTCATATACTATGTACTACACTGTGCATTTCGTGTAATGCGGGTTTTTCAGTAAATTCTAAGTTTTTCAGTGCAACTCACTCATATACTATGTACTACACTGTGCGTTTCTTATATTCTAAGTTTTTCAGTGCAACTCACTCATATACTATGTACTACACTGTGCGTTTCTTAAATTCTAAGGTTTTCAGTGCAACTCACTCATATACTATGTACTACACTGTGCGTTTCTTATATTCTAAGTTTTTCAGTGCAACTCACTCATATACTATGTACTACACTGTGCGTTTCTTATATTCTAAGTTTTTCAGTGCAACTCACTCATATACTATGTACTACACTGTGCGTTTCTTATATTCTAAGTTTTTCAGTGCAACTCACTCATATACTATGTACTACACTGTGCATTTCGTGTAATGCGGGTTTTTCAGTAAATTCTAAGTTTTTCAGTGCAACTCACTCATATACTATGTACTACACTGTGCGTTTCTTATATTCTAAATTTTTCAGTGCAATACTACACTGTGCGTTTCTTATATTCTAAGTTTTTCAGTGCAACTCACTCATATACTATGTACTACACTGTGCATTTCTTATATTCTAAGTTTTTCAGTGCAACTCACTCATATACTATGTACTACACTGTGCGTTTCTTATATTCTAAGTTTTTCAGTGCAACTCACTCATATACTATGTACTACACTGTGCGTTTCTTATATTCTAAGTTTTTCAGTGCAACTCACTCATATACTATGTACTACACTGTGCGTTTCTTATATTCTAAGTTTTTCAGTGCAACTCACTCATATACTATGTACTACACTGTGCGTTTCTTATATTCTAAGTTTTTCAGTGCAACTCACTCATATACTATGTACTACACTGTGCATTTCGTGTAATGCGGGTTTTTCAGTAAATTCTAAGTTTTTTAGTGCAACTCACTCATATACTATGTACTACACTGTGCGTTTCTTAAATTCTAAGTTTTTCAGTGCAACTCACTCATATACTATGTACTACACTGTGTGTTTCTTATATTCTTAGTTTTTCAGTGCAACTCACTCATATACTATGTACTACACTGTGCGTTTCTTATATTCTAAGTTTTTCATTGCAACTCACTCATATAATATGTACTACACTGTGCGTTTCTTATATTCTAAGTTTTTCAGTGCAACTCACTCATATACTATGTACTACACTGTGCTTTTCTTATATTCTAAGTTTTTCAGTGCAACTCACTCATATACTATGTACTACACTGTGCATTTCGTGTAATGCGGGTTTTTCAGTAAATTCTAAGTTTTTTAGTGCAACTCACTCATATACTATGTACTACACTGTGCGTTTCTTAAATTCTAAGTTTTTCAGTGCAACTCACTCATATACTATGTACTACACTGTGCGTTTCTTATATTCTAAGTTTCAGTGCACCTCACTCATATACTATGTACTACACTGTGCGTTTCTTATATTCTAAGTATATCAGTGCAACTCACTCATATACTATGTACTACAATGTGCGTTTCTTATACTCTAAGTTTTTCAGTGCAACTCACTCATATACTATGTACTACACTGTGCGTTTCTTATATTCTAAGTTTTTCAGTGCAACTCACTCATATACTATGTACTACACTGTGCATTTCGTGTAATGCGGGTTTTTCAGTAAATTCTAAGTTTTTCAGTGCAACTCACTCATATACTATGTACTACACTGTGCGTTTTTTATATTCTAAGTTTTTCAGTGCAACTCACTCATATACTATGTACTACACTGTGCGTTTCTTATATTCTAAGTTTTTCAGTGCAACTCACTCATATACTATGTACTACACTGTGCGATTCTTAAATTCTAAGTTTTTCAGTGCAACTCACTCATATACTATGTACTGCACTGTGCGTTTCTTATATTCTAAGTTTTTCAGTGCAACTCACTCATATACTATGTACTACACTGTGCGTTTCTTAAATTCAAAGTTTTTAAGTTCAACTCACTCATATACTATGTACTACACTGTGCGTTTCTTATATTCTAAGTTTTTCAGTGCAACTCACTCATATACTATGTACTACATTGTGCGTTTCTTATATTCTAAGTTTTTCAGTGCAACTCACTCATATACTATGTACTACACTGTGCGTTTCTTATATTCTAAGTTTTTCAATGCAACTCACTCATATACTATGTACTACACTGTGCGTTTCTTATATTCTAAGTTTTTCAGTGCAACTCACTCATATACTATGTACTACACTGTGCGTTTCTTATATTCTAAGTTTTTCAGTGCAACTACTCATATACTATGTACTACACTGTGCATTTCGTGTACTGCGGGTTTTCAGTAAATTCTAAGTTTTTCAGTGCAACTCACTCATATACTATGTACTACACTGTGCGTTTCTTATATTCTAAGTTTTTCAGTGCAACTCACTCATATACTATGTACTACACTGTGCGTTTCTTATATTCTAAGTTTTTCAGTGCAACTCACTCATATACTATGTACTACACTGTGCGTTTCTTATATTCTAAGTTTTTCAGTGCAACTCACTCATATACTATGTACTACACTGTGCATTTCGTGTAATGCGGGTTTTTCAGTAAATTCTAAGTTTTTCAGTGCAACTCACTCATATACTATGTACTACACTGTGCGTTTCTTATATTCTAAATTTTTCAGTGCAACTCACTCATATACTATGTACTACACTGTGCGTTTCTTATATTCTAAGTTTTTCAGTGCAACTCACTCATATACTATGTACTACACTGTGCATTTCTTATATTCTAAGTTTTTCAGTGCAACTCACTCATATACTATATACTACACTGTGCGTTTCTTATATTCTAAGTTTTTCAGTGCAACTCACTCATATACTATGTACTACACTGTGCGTTTATTATATTCTAAGTTTTTCAGTGCAACTCACTCATATACTATGTACTACACTGTGCGTTTCTTATATTCTAAGTTTTTCAGTGCAACTCACTCATATACTATGTACTACACTGTGCGTTTCTTATATTCTAAGTTTTTCAGTGCAACTCACTCATATACTATGTACTACACTGTGCATTTCGTGTAATGCGGGTTTTTCAGTAAATTCTAAGTTTTTTAGTGCAACTCACTCATATACTATGTACTACACTGTGCGTTTCTTAAATTCTAAGTTTTTCAGTGCAACTCACTCATATACTATGTACTACACTGTGCGTTTCTTATATTCTAAGTTTTTCAGTGCAACTCACTCATATACTATGTACTACACTGTGCGTTTCTTATATTCTAAGTATATCAGTGCAACTCACTCATATACTATGTACTACAATGTGCATTTCTTATATTCTAAGTTTTTCAGTGCAACTCACTCATATACTATGTACTACACTGTGCGTTTCTTATATTCTAATTTTTTCAGTGCAACTCACTCATATACTATGTACTACACTGTGCGTTTCTTATATTCTAAGTTTTTCAGTGCAACTCACTCATATACTATGTACTACACTGTGCGTTTCTTATATTCTAAGTTTTTCAGTGCAACTCACTCATATACTATGTACTACACTGTGCGTTTCTTATATTCTAAGTTTTTCAGTGCAACTCACTCATATACTATGTACTACACTGTGCATTTCGTGTAATGCGGGTTTTTCAGTAAATTCTAAGTTTTTCAGTGCAACTCACTCATATACTATGTACTACACTGTGCGTTTCTTAAATTCTAAGTTTTTCAGTGCAACTCACTCATATACTATGTACTACACTGTGTGTTTCTTATATTCTTAGTTTTTCAGTGCAACTCACTCATATACTATGTACTACACTGTGCGTTTCTTATATTCTAAGTTTTTCATTGCAACTCACTCATATACTATATACTACACTGTGCGTTTCTTATATTCTAAGTGTTTCAGTGCAACTCACTCATATACTATGTACTACACTGTGCGTTTCTTATATTCTAAGTGTTTCAGTGCAACTCACTCATATACTATGTACTACACTGTGCGTTTCTTATATTCTAAGTTTTTCAGTGCAACTCACTCATATACTATGTACTACACTGTGCGTTTCTTATATTCTAAGTTTTTCAGTGCAACTCACTCATATACTATGTACTACACTGTGCTTTTCTTATATTCTAAGTTTTTCAGTGCAACTCACTCATATACTATGTACTACACTGTGCATTTCGTGTAATGCGGGTTTTTCAGTAAATTCTAAGTTTTTTAGTGCAACTCACTCATATACTATGTACTACACTGTGCGTTTCTTAAATTCTAAGTTTTTCAGTGCAACTCACTCATATACTATGTACTACACTGTGCGTTTCTTATATTCTAAGTTTTTCAGTGCAACTCACTCATATACTATGTACTACACTGTGCGTTTCTTATATTCTAAGTTTTTCAGTGCAACTCATTCATATACTATGTACTACAATGTGCGTTTCTTATATTCTAAGTTTTTCAGTGCAACTCACTCATATACTATGTACTACACTGTGCGTTTCTTAAATTCAAAGTTTTTAAGTTCAACTCACTCATATACTATGTACTACACTGTGCGTTTCTTATATTCTAAGTTTTTCAGTGCAACTCACTCATATACTATGTACTACACTGTGCATTTCTTATATTCTACGTTTTTCAGTGCAACTCACTCATATACTATGTACTACACTGTGCGTTCCTTATATTCTAAGTTTTTCAATGCAACTCACTCATATACTATGTACTACACTGTGCGTTTCTTATATTCTAAGTTTTTCAGTGCAACTCACTCATATACTATGTACTACACTGTGCGTTTCTTATATTCTAAGTTTTTCAGTGCAACTCACTCATATACTATGTACTACACTGTGCATTTCGTGTACTGCGGGTTTTTCAGTAAATTCTAAGTTTTTCAGTGCAACTCACTCATATACTATGTACTACACTGTGCGTTTCTTATATTCTAAGTTTTTCAGTGCAACTCACTCATATACTATGTACTACACTGTGCGTTTCTTATATTCTAAGTTTTTCAGTGCAACTCACTCATATACTATGTACTACACTGTGCGTTTCTTATATTCTAAGTTTTTCAGTGCAACTCACTCATATACTATGTACTACACTGTGCATTTCGTGTAATGCGGGTTTTTCAGTAAATTCTAAGTTTTTCAGTGCAACTCACTCATATACTATGTACTACACTGTGCATTTCTTATATTCTAAATTTTTCAGTGCAACTCACTCATATACTATGTACTACACTGTGCGTTTCTTATATTCTAAGTTTTTCAGTGCAACTCACTCATATACTATGTACTACACTGTGCATTTCTTATATTCTAAGTTTTTCAGTGCAACTCACTCATATACTATATATTACACTGTGCGTTTCTTATATTCTAAGTTTTTCAGTGCAACTCACTCATATACTATGTACTACACTGTGCGTTTCTTATATTCTAAGTTTTTCAGTGCAACTCACTCATATACTATGTACTACACTGTGCGTTTCTTATATTCTAAGTTTTTCAGTGCAACTCACTCATATTCTATGTACTACACTGTGCGTTTCTTATATTCTAAGTTTTTCAGTGCAACTCACTCATATACTATGTACTACACTGTGCATTTCGTGTAATGCGGGTTTTTCAGTAAATTCTAAGTTTTTTAGTGCAACTCACTCATATACTATGTACTACACTGTGCGTTTCTTAAATTCTAAGTTTTTCAGTGCAACTCACTCATATACTATGTACTACACTGTGCGTTTCTTATATTCTTAGTTTTTCAGTGCAACTCACTCATATACTATGTACTACACTGTGCGTTTCTTATATTCTAAGTTTTTCATTGCAACTCACTCATATACTATGTACTACACTGTGCGTTTCTTATATTCTAAGTGTTTCAGTGCAACTCACTCATATACTATGTACTACACTGTGCGTTTCTTATATTCTAAGTTTTTCAGTGCAACTCACTCATATACTATGTACTACACTGTGCGTTTCTTATATTCTAAGTTTTTCAGTGCAACTCACTCATATACTATGTACTACACTGTGCGTTTCTTATATTCTAAGTTTTTCAGTGCAACTCACTCATATACAATGTACTACACTGTGCGTTTCTTATATTCTAAGTTTTTCAGTGCAACTCACTCATATACTATGTACTACACTGTGCATTTCGTGTAATGCGGGTTTTTCAGTAAATTCTAAGTTTTTTAGTGCAACTCAATCATATACTATGTACTACACTGTGCGTTTCTTAAATTCTAAGTTTTTCAGTGCAACTCACTCATATACTATGTACTACACTGTGCGTTTCTTATATTCTAAGTTTTTCAGTGCAACTCACTCATATACTATGTACTACACTGTGCGTTTCTTATATTCTAAGTATATCAGTGCAACTCACTCATATACTATGTACTACAATGTGCGTTTCTTATATTCTAAGTTTTTCAGTGCAACTCACTCATATACTATGTACTACACTGTGCGTTTCTTATATTCCAAGTTTTTCAGTGCAACTCACTCATATACTATGTACTACACTGTGCGTTTCTTATATTCTAAGTTTTTCAGTGAAACTCACTCATATACTATGTACTACACTGTGCGTTTCTTATATTCTAACTTTTTCAGTGCAACTCACTCATATACTATGTACTACACTGTGCGTTTCTTATATTCTAAGTTTTTCAGTGCAACTCACTCATATACTATGTACTACACTGTGCGTTTCTTAAATTCTAAGTTTTTCAGTGCAACTCACTCATATACTATGTACTACACTGTGCGTTTCTTATATTCTAAGTTTTTCAGTGCAACTCACTCATATACTATGTACTACACTGTGCGTTTCTTATATTCTAAGTTTTTCAGTGCAACTCACTCATATACTATGTACTACACTGTGCATTTCGTGTAATGCGGGTTTTTCAGTAAATTCTAAGTTTTTCAGTGCAACTCACTCATATACTATGTACTACACTGTGCGTTTCTTATATTCTAAGTTTTTCAGTGCAACTCACTCATATACTATGTACTACACTGTGCGTTTATTATATTTTAAGTTTTTCAGTGCAACTCACTCATATACTATGTACTACACTGTGCGTTTCTTATATTCTAAGTTTTTCAGTGCAACTCACTCATATTCTATGTACTACACTGTGTGTTTCTTATATTCTAAGTTTTTCAGTGCAACTCACTCATATACTATGTACTACACTGTGCGTTTCTTATATTCTAAGTTTTTCAGTGCAACTCACTCATATACTATGTACTACACTGTGCGTTTCTTATATTCTAAGTTTTTCAGTGCAACTCACTCATATTCTATGTACTACACTGTGTGTTTCTTATATTGTAAGTTTTTCAGTGCAACTCACTCATATACTATGTACTACACTGTGCGTTTCTTATATTCTAAGTTTTTCAGTGCAACTCACTCATATACTATGTACTACACTGTGCGTTTCTTATATTCTAAGTTTTTCAGTGCAACTCACTCATATACTATGTACTACACTGTGCGTTTATTATATTTTAAGTTTTTCAGTGCAACTCACTCATATACTATGTACTACACTGTGCGTTTCTTATATTCTAAGTTTTTCAGTGCAACTCACTCATATTCTATGTACTACACTGTGTGTTTCTTATATTCTAAGTTTTTCAGTGCAACTCACTCATATACTATGTACTACACTGTGCGTTTCTTATATTCTAAGTTTTTCAGTGCAACTCACTCATATACTATGTACTACACTGTGCGTTTCTTATATTCTAAGTTTTTCAGTGCAACTCACTCATATTCTATGTACTACACTGTGTGTTTCTTATATTGTAAGTTTTTCAGTGCAACTCACTCATATACTATGTACTACACTGTGCGTTTCTTATATTCTAAGTTTTTCAGTGCAACTCACTCATATACTATGTACTACACTGTGCGTTTCTTATATTCTAAGTTTTTCAGTGCAACTCACTCATATGTACTACACTGTGCGTTTCTTCTATTCTAAGTTTTTCAGTGCAACTCACTCATATATTATGTACTACACTGTGCATTTCGTGTAATGCAGGTTTTTCAGTAAATTCTAAGTTTTTCAGTGCAACTCACTCATATACTATGTACTACACTGTGCGTTTCTATATTCTAAGTTTTTCAGTGCAACTCACTCATATACTATGTACTACACTGTGCGTTTCTTATATTCTAAGTTTTTCAGTGCAACTCACTCATATACTATGTACTACAATGTGCGTTTCTTATATTCTAAGTTTTTCAGTGCAACTCACTCATATACTATGTACTACACTGTGCATTTCGTGTAATGCGGGTTTTTCAGTAAATTCTAAGTTTTTCAGTGCAACTCACTCATATACTATGTACTACACTGTGCGTTTCTTATATTCTAAATTTTTCAGTGCAACTCACTCATATACTATGTACTACACTGTGCGTTTCTTATATTCTAAGTTTTTCAGTGCAACTCACTCATATACTATGTACTACACTGTGCATTTCGTGTAATGCGGGTTTTTCAGTAAATTCTATGTTTTTCAGTGCAACTCACTCATATACTATGTACTACACTGTGCGTTTCTTATATTCTAAGTTTTTCAGTGCAACTCACTCATATACTATGTACTACACTGTGCGTTTCTTATATTCTAAGTTTTTCAGTGCAACTCACTCATATACTATGTACTACACTGTGCGTTTCTTATATTCTAAGTTTTTCAGTGCAACTCACTCATATACTATGTACTACACTGTGCGTTTCTTATATTCTAAGTTTTTCAGTGCAATTCACTCATATACTATGTACTACACTGTGCGTTTCTTATATTCTAAGTTTTTCAGTGCAACTCACTCATATACTATGTACTACACTGTGCGTTTCTTATATTCTAAGTTTTTCAGTGCAACTCATTCATATACTATGTACTACACTGTGCGTTTCTTATATTCTAAGTTTTTCAGTGCAACTCACTCATATACTATGTACTACACTGTGCATTTCGTGTAATGCGGGTTTTTCAGTAAATTCTAAGTTTTTTAGTGCAACTCACTCATATACTATGTACTACACTGTGCGTTTCTTATATTCTAAGTTTTTCAGTGCAACTCACTCATATACTATGTACTACACTGTGCGTTTCTTATATTCTAAGTTTTTCATTGCAACTCACTCATATACTATGTACTACACTGTGCGTTTCTTATATTCTAAGTGTTTCAGTGCAACTCACTCATATACTATGTACTACACTGTGCGTTTCTTATATTCTAAGTTTTTCAGTGCAACTCACTCATATACTATGTACTACACTGTGCGTTTCTTATATTCTAAGTTTTTCAGTGCAACTCACTCATATACTATGTACTACACTGTGCGTTTCTTATATTCTAAGTTTTTCAGTGCAACTCACTCATATACTATGTACTACACTGTGCGTTTCTTATATTCTAAGTTTTTCAGTGCAACTCACTCATATACTATGTACTACACTGTGCGTTTCTTATATTCTAAGTTTTTCAGTGCAACTCACTCATATACTATGTACTACACTGTGCGTTTCTTATATTCTAAGTTTTTCAGTGCAACTCACTCATATACTATGTACTACACTGTGCGTTTCTTATATTCTAAGTTTTTCAGTGCAACTCACTCGTATACTATGTACTACACTGTGCATTTCGTGTAATGCGGGTTTTTCAGTAAATTCTAAGTTTTTTAGTGCAACTCACTCATATACTATGTACTACACTGTGCGTTTCTTATATTCTTAGTTTTTCAGTGCAACTCACTCATATACTATGTACTACACTGTGCGTTTCTTATATTCTAAGTTTTTCATTGCAACTCACTCATATACTATGTACTACACTGTGCGTTTCTTATATTCTAAGTGTTTCAGTGCAACTCACTCATATACTATGTACTACACTGTGCGTTTCTTATATTCTAAGTTTTTCAGTGCAACTCACTCATATACTATGTACTACACTGTGCGTTTCTTATATTCTAAGTTTTTCAGTGCAACTCACTCATATACTATGTACTACACTGTGCGTTTCTTATATTCTAAGTTTTTCAGTGCAACTCACTCATATACTATGTACTACACTGTGCGTTTCTTATATTCTAAGTTTTTCAGTGCAACTCACTCATATACTATGTACTACACTGTGCATTTCGTGTAATGCGGGTTTTTCAGTAAATTCTAAGTTTTTTAGTGCAACTCACTCATATACTATGTACTACACTGTGCGTTTCTTACATTCTAAGTTTTTCAGTGCAACTCACTCATATACTATGTACTACACTGTGCGTTTCTTATATTCTAAGTTTTTCAGTGCAACTCACTCATATACTATGTACTACACTGTGCGTTTCTTATATTCTAAGTATATCAGTGCAACTCACTCATATACTATGTACTACAATGTGCGTTTCTTATATTCTAAGTTTTTCAGTGCAACTCACTCATATACTATGTACTACACTGTGCGTTTCTTATATTCTAAGTTTTTCAGTGCAACTCACTCATATACTATGTACTACAATGTGCGTTTCTTATATTCTAAGTTTTTCAGTGCAACTCACTCATATACTATGTACTACTCTGTGCGTTTCTTATATTCTAACTTTTTCAGTGCAACTCACTCATATACTATGTACTACACTGTGCGTTTATTATATTCTAAGGTTTTCAGTGCAACTCACTCATATACTATGTACTACACTGTGCGTTTCTTAAATTCTAAGTTTTTCAGTGCAACTCACTCATATACTATGTACTACACTGTGCGTTTCTTATATTCTAAGTTTTTCAGTGCAACTCACTCATATACTATGTACTACACTGTGCGTTTCTTATATTCTAAGTTTTTCAGTGCAACTCACTCATATACTATGTACTACACTGTGCATTTCGTGTAATGCGGGTTTTTCAGTAAATTCTAAGTTTTTCAGTGCAACTCACTCATATACTATGTACTACACTGTGCGTTTCTTATATTCTAAGTTTTTCAGTGCAACTCACTCATATACTATGTACTACACTGTGCGTTTCTTAAATTCTAAGGTTTTCAGTGCAACTCACTCATATACTATGTACTACACTGTGCGTTTCTTATATTCTAAGTTTTTCAGTGCAACTCACTCATATTCTATGTACTACACTGTGTGTTTCTTATATTCTAAGTTTTTCAGTGCAACTCACTCATATACTATGTACTACAATGTGCGTTTCTTATATTCTAAGTTTTTCAGTGCAACTCACTCATATACTATGTACTACACTGTGCGTTTCTTATATTCTAAGTTTTTCAGTGCAACTCACTCATATTCTATGTACTACACTGTGTGTTTCTTATATTCTAAGTTTTTCAGTGCAACTCACTCATATACTATGTACTACACTGTGCGTTTCTTATATTCTAAGTTTTTCAGTGCAACTCACTCATATACTATGTACTACACTGTGCATTTCGTGTAATGCGGGTTTTTCAGTAAATTCTAAGTTTTTCAGTGCAACTCACTCATATACTATGTACTACACTGTGCGTTTCTTATATTCTAAGTGTTTCAGTGCAACTCACTCATATACTATGTACTACACTGTGCGTTTCTTATATTCTAAGTTTTTCAGTGCAACTCACTCATATACTATGTACTACAATGTGCGTTTCTTATATTCTAAGTTTTTCAGTGCAACTCACTCATATACTATGTACTACACTGTGCATTTCGTGTAATGCGGGTTTTTCAGTAAATTCTAAGTTTTTCAGTGCAACTCACTCATATACTATGTACTACACTGTGCGTTTCTTATATTCTAAATTTTTCAGTGCAACTCACTCATATACTATGTACTACACTGTGCGTTTCTTATATTCTAAGTTTTTCAGTGCAACTCACTCATATACTATGTACTACACTGTGCGTTTCTTATATTCTAAGTTTTTCAGTGCAACTCACTCATATACTATGTACTACACTGTGCATTTCTTATGTTCTAAGTTTTTCAGTGCAACTCACTCATATACTATGTACTACACTGTGCATTTCGTGTAATGCGGGTTTTTCAGTAAATTCTAAGTTTTTTAGTGCAACTCACTCATATACTATGTACTACACTGTGCGTTTCTTATATTCTAAGTTTTTCAGTGCAACTCACTCATATACTATGTACTACACTGTGCGTTTCTTATATTCTAAGTTTTTCAGTGCAACTCACTCATATACTATGTACTACACTGTGCGTTTCTTATATTCTAAGTATATCAGTGCAACTCACTCATATACTATGTACTACAATGTGCGTTTCTTATATTCTAAGTTTTTCAGTGCAACTCACTCATATACTATGTACTACACTGTGCGTTTCTTATATTCTAAGTTTTTCAGTGCAACTCACTCATATACTATGTACTACACTGTGCGTTTCTTATATTCTAAGTTTTTCAGTGCAACTCACTCATATACTATGTACTACTCTGTGCGTTTCTTATATTCTAACTTTTTCAGTGCAACTCACTCATATACTATGTACTACACTGTGCGTTTCTTATATTCTAAGGTTTTCAGTGCAACTCACTCATATACTATGTACTACACTGTGCGTTTCTTAAATTCTAAGTTTTTCAGTGCAACTCACTCGTATACTATGTACTACACTGTGCGTTTCTTATATTCTAAGTTTTTCAGTGCAACTCACTCATATACTATGTACTACAATGTGCGTTTCTTATATTCTAAGTTTTTCAGTGCAACTCACTCATATACTATGTACTACACTGTGCATTTCGTGTAATGCGGGTTTTTCAGTAAATTCTAAGTTTTTCAGTGCAACTCACTCATATACTATGTACTACACTGTGCGTTTCTTATATTCTAAATTTTTCAGTGCAACTCACTCATATACTATGTACTACACTGTGCGTTTCTTATATTCTAAGTTTTTCAGTGCAACTCACTCACATACTATGTACTACACTGTGCATTTCGTGTAATGCGGGTTTTTCAGTAAATTCTAAGTTTTTCAGTGCAACTCACTCATATACTATGTACTACACTGTGCGTTTCTTATATTCTAAGTTTTTCAGTGCAACTCACTCATATACTATGTACTACACTGTGCGTTTCTTATATTCTAAGTTTTTCAGTGCAACTCACTCATATACTATGTACTACACTGTGCGTTTCTTATATTCTAAGTTTTTCAGTGCAACTCACTCATATACTATGTACTACACTGTGCGTTTCTTATATTCTAAGTTTTTCAGTGCAATTCACTCATATACTATGTACTACACTGTGCGTTTCTTATATTCTAAGTTTTTCAGTGCAACTCACTCATATACTATGTACTACACTGTGCGTTTCTTATATTCTAAGTTTTTCAGTGCAACTCATTCATATACTATGTACTACACTGTGCGTTTCTTATATTCTAAGTTTTTCAGTGCAACTAACTCATATACTATGTACTACACTGTGCATTTCGTGTAATGCGGGTTTTTCAGTAAATTCTAAGTTTTTTAGTGCAACTCACTCATATACTATGTACTACACTGTGCGTTTCTTAAATTCTAAGTTTTTCAGTGCAACTCACTCATATACTATGTACTACACTGTGCGTTTCTTATATTCTAAGTTTTTCATTGCAACTCACTCATATACTATGTACTACACTGTGCGTTTCTTATATTCTAAGTGTTTCAGTGCAACTCACTCATATACTATGTACTACACTGTGCGTTTCTTATATTCTAAGTTTTTCAGTGCAACTCACTCATATACTATGTACTACACTGTGCGTTTCTTATATTCTAAGTTTTTCAGTGCAACTCACTCATATACTATGTACTACACTGTGCGTTTCTTATATTCTAAGTTTTTCAGTGCAACTCACTCATATACTATGTACTACACTGTGCGTTTCTTATATTCTAAGTTTTTCAGTGCAACTCACTCATATACTATGTACTACACTGTGCGTTTCTTATATTCTAAGTTTTTCAGTGCAACTCACTCATATACTATGTACTACACTGTGCGTTTCTTATATTCTAAGTTTTTCAGTGCAACTCACTCATATACTATGTACTACACTGTGCGTTTCTTATATTCTAAGTTTTTCAGTGCAACTAACTCGTATACTATGTACTACACTGTGCATTTCGTGTAATGCGGGTTTTTCAGTAAATTCTAAGTTTTTTAGTGCAACTCACTCATATACTATGTACTACACTGTGCGTTTCTTATATTCTAAGTTTTTCAGTGCAACTCACTCATATACTATGTACTACACTGTGCGTTTCTTATATTCTAAGTTTTTCAGTGCAACTCACTCATATACTATGTACTACACTGTGCATTTCGTGTAATGCGGGTTTTTCAGTAAATTCTAAGTTTTTTAGTGCAACTCACTCATATACTATGTACTACACTGTGCGTTTCTTAAATTCTAAGTTTTTCAGTGCAACTCACTCATATACTATGTACTACACTGTGCGTTTCTTATATTCTAAGTTTTTCAGTGCAACTCACTCATATACTATGTACTACACTGTGCGTTTCTTATATTCTAAGTATATCAGTGCAACTCACTCATATACTATGTACTACAATGTGCGTTTCTTATATTCTAAGTTTTTCAGTGCAACTCACTCATATACTATGTACTACACTGTGCGTTTCTTATATTCTAAGTTTTTCAGTGCAACTCACTCATATACTATGTACTACAATGTGCGTTTCTTATATTCTAAGTTTTTCAGTGCAACTCACTCATATACTATGTACTACTCTGTGCGTTTCTTATATTCTAACTTTTTCAGTGCAACTCACTCATATACTATGTACTACACTGTGCGTTTCTTATATTCTAAGGTTTTCAGTGCAACTCACTCATATACTATGTACTACACTGTGCGTTTCTTAAATTCTAAGTTTTTCAGTGCAACTCACTCATATACTATGTACTACACTGTGCGTTTCTTATATTCTAAGTTTTTCAGTGCAACTCACTCATATACTATGTACTACACTGTGCGTTTCTTATATTCTAAGTTTTTCAGTGCCACTCACTCATATACTATGTACTACACTGTGCATTTCGTGTAATGCGGGTTTTTCAGTAAATTCTAAGTTTTTCAGTGCAACTCACTCATATACTATGTACTACACTGTGCGTTTCTTATATTCTAAGTTTTTCAGTGCAACTCACTCATATACTATGTACTACACTGTGCGTTTCTTAAATTCTAAGGTTTTCAGTGCAACTCACTCATATACTATGTACTACACTGTGCGTTTCTTATATTCTAAGTTTTTCAGTGCAACTCACTCATATTCTATGTACTACACTGTGTGTTTCTTATATTCTAAGTTTTTCAGTGCAACTCACTCATATACTATGTACTACAATGTGCATTTCTTATATTCTAAGTTTTTCAGTGCAACTCACTCATATACTATGTACTACACTGTGCGTTTCTTATATTCTAAGTTTTTCAGTGCAACTCACTCATATTCTATGTACTACACTGTGTGTTTCTTATATTCTAAGTTTTTCAGTGCAACTCACTCATATACTATGTACTACACTGTGCATTTCGTGTAATGCGGGTTTCTCAGTAAATTCTAAGTTTTTCAGTGCAACTCACTCATATACTATGTACTACACTGTGCGTTTCTTATATTCTAAATTTTTCAGTGCAACTCACTCATATACTATGTACTACACTGTGCGTTTCTTATATTCTAAGTTTTTCAGTGCAACTCACTCATATACTATGTACTACACTGTGCATTTCGTGTAATGCGGGTTTTTCAGTAAATTCTAAGTTTTTCAGTGCAACTCACTCATATACTATGTACTACACTGTGCGTTTCTTATATTCTAAGTTTTTCAGTGCAACTCACTCATATACTATGTACTACACTGTGCGTTTCTTATATTCTAAGTTTTTCAGTGCAACTCACTCATATACTATGTACTACACTGTGCGTTTCTTATATTCTAAGTTTTTCAGTGCAACTCACTCATATACTATGTACTACACTGTGCGTTTCTTATATTCTAAGTTTTTCAGTGCAATTCACTCATATAATATGTACTACACTGTGCGTTTCTTATATTCTATGTTTTTCAGTGCAACTCACTCATATACTATGTACTACACTGTGCGTTTCTTATATTCTAAGTTTTTCAGTGCAACTCATTCATATACTATGTACTACACTGTGCGTTTCTTATATTCTAAGTTTTTCAGTGCAACTCACTCATATACTATGTACTACACTGTGCATTTCGTGTAATGCGGGTTTTTCAGTAAATTCTAAGTTTTTTAGTGCAACTCACTCATATACTATGTACTACACTGTGCGTTTCTTAAATTCTAAGTTTTTCAGTGCAACTCACTCATATACTATGTACTACACTGTGCGTTTCTTATATTCTAAGTTTTTCATTGCAACTCACTCATATACTATGTACTACACTGTGCGTTTCTTATATTCTAAGTGTTTCAGTGCAACTCACTCATATACTATGTACTACACTGTGCGTTTCTTATATTCTAAGTTTTTCAGTGCAACTCACTCATATACTATGTACTACACTGTGCGTTTCTTATATTCTAAGTTTTTCAGTGCAACTCACTCATATACTATGTACTACACTGTGCGTTTCTTATATTCTAAGTTTTTCAGTGCAACTCACTCATATACTATGTACTACACTGTGCGTTTCTTATATTCTAAGTTTTTCAGTGCAACTCACTCATATACTATGTACTACACTGTGCGTTTCTTATATTCTAAGTTTTTCAGTGCAACTCACTCATATACTATGTACTACACTGTGCGTTTCTTATATTCTAAGTTTTTCAGTGCAACTCACTCATATACTATGTACTACACTGTGCGTTTCTTATATTCTAAGTTTTTCAGTGCAACTCACTCGTATACTATGTACTACACTGTGCATTTCGTGTAATGCGGGTTTTTCAGTAAATTCTAAGTTTTTTAGTGCAACTCACTCATATACTATGTACTACACTGTGCGTTTCTTATATTCTTAGTTTTTCAGTGCAACTCACTCATATACTATGTACTACACTGTGCGTTTCTTATATTCTAAGTTTTTCATTGCAACTCACTCATATACTATGTACTACACTGTGCGTTTCTTATATTCTAAGTGTTTCAGTGCAACTCACTCATATACTATGTACTACACTGTGCGTTTCTTATATTCTAAGTTTTTCAGTGCAACTCACTCATATACTATGTACTACACTGTGCGTTTCTTATATTCTAAGTTTTTCAGTGCAACTCACTCATATACTATGTACTACACTGTGCGTTTCTTATATTCTAAGTTTTTCAGTGCAACTCACTCATATACTATGTACTACACTGTGCGTTTCTTATATTCTAAGTTTTTCAGTGCAACTCACTCATATACTATGTACTACACTGTGCATTTCGTGTAATGCGGGTTTTTCAGTAAATTCTAAGTTTTTTAGTGCAACTCACTCATATACTATGTACTACACTGTGCGTTTCTTAAATTCTAAGTTTTTCAGTGCAACTCACTCATATACTATGTACTACACTGTGCGTTTCTTATATTCTAAGTTTTTCAGTGCAACTCACTCATATACTATGTACTACACTGTGCGTTTCTTATATTCTAAGTATATCAGTGCAACTCACTCATATACTATGTACTACAATGTGCGTTTCTTATATTCTAAGTTTTTCAGTGCAACTCACTCATATACTATGTACTACACTGTGCGTTTCTTATATTCTAAGTTTTTCAGTGCAACTCACTCATATACTATGTACTACACTGTGCGTTTCTTATATTCTAAGTTTTTCAGTGCAACTCACTCATATACTATGTACTACACTGTGCGTTTCTTATATTCTAATTTTTTCAGTGCAACTCACTCATATACTATGTACTACACTGTGCGTTTCTTATATTCTAAGTTTTTCAGTGCAACTCACTCATATACTATGTACTACACTGTGCGTTTCTTATATTCTAAGTTTTTCAGTGCAACTCACTCATATACTATGTACTACACTGTGCGTTTCTTATATTCTAAGTTTTTCAGTGCAACTCACTCGTATACTATGTACTACACTGTGCATTTCGTGTAATGCGGGTTTTTCAGTAAATTCTAAGTTTTTTAGTGCAACTCACTCATATACTATGTACTACACTGTGCGTTTCTTATATTCTTAGTTTTTCAGTGCAACTCACTCATATACTATGTACTACACTGTGCGTTTCTTATATTCTAAGTTTTTCATTGCAACTCACTCATATACTATGTACTACACTGTGCGTTTCTTATATTCTAAGTGTTTCAGTGCAACTCACTCATATACTATGTACTACACTGTGCGTTTCTTATATTCTAAGTTTTTCAGTGCAACTCACTCATATACTATGTACTACACTGTGCGTTTCTTATATTCTAAGTTTTTCAGTGCAACTCACTCATATACTATGTACTACACTGTGCGTTTCTTATATTCTAAGTTTTTCAGTGCAACTCACTCATATACTATGTACTACACTGTGCATTTCGTGTAATGCGGGTTTTTCAGTAAATTCTAAGTTTTTTAGTGCAACTCACTCATATACTATGTACTACACTGTGCGTTTCTTAAATTCTAAGTTTTTCAGTGCAACTCACTCATATACTATGTACTACACTGTGCGTTTCTTATATTCTAAGTTTTTCAGTGCAACTCACTCATATACTATGTACTACACTGTGCGTTTCTTATATTCTAAGTATATCAGTGCAACTCACTCATATACTATGTACTACAATGTGCGTTTCTTATATTCTAAGTTTTTCAGTGCAACTCACTCATATACTATGTACTACACTGTGCGTTTCTTATATTCTAAGTTTTTCAGTGCAACTCACTCATATACTATGTACTACAATGTGCGTTTCTTATATTCTAAGTTTTTCAGTGCAACTCACTCATATACTATGTACTACTCTGTGCGTTTCTTATATTCTAACTTTTTCAGTGCAACTCACTCATATACTATGTACTACACTGTGCGTTTCTTATATTCTAAGGTTTTCAGTGCAACTCACTCATATACTATGTACTACACTGTGCGTTTCTTAAATTCTAAGTTTTTCAGTGCAACTCACTCATATACTATGTACTACACTGTGCGTTTCTTATATTCTAAGTTTTTCAGTGCAACTCACTCATATTCTATGTACTACACTGTGTGTTTCTTATATTCTAAGTTTTTCAGTGCAACTCACTCATATACTATGTACTACAATGTGCGTTTCTTATATTCTAAGTTTTTCAGTGCAACTCACTCATATACTATGTACTACACTGTGCGTTTCTTATATTCTAAGTTTTTCAGTGCAACTCACTCATATTCTATGTACTACACTGTGTGTTTCTTATATTCTAAGTTTTTCAGTGCAACTCACTCATATACTATGTACTACACTGTGCGTTTCTTATATTCTAAGTTTTTCAGTGCAACTCACTCATATACTATGTACTACACTGTGCATTTCGTGTAATGCGGGTTTTTCAGTAAATTCTAAGTTTTTCAGTGCAACTCACTCATATACTATGTACTACACTGTGCGTTTCTTATATTCTAAGTGTTTCAGTGCAACTCACTCATATACTATGTACTACACTGTGCGTTTCTTATATTCTAAGTTTTTCAGTGCAACTCACTCATATACTATGTACTACAATGTGCGTTTCTTATATTCTAAGTTTTTCAGTGCAACTCACTCATATACTATGTACTACACTGTGCATTTCGTGTAATGCGGGTTTTTCAGTAAATTCTAAGTTTTTCAGTGCAACTCACTCATATACTATGTACTACACTGTGCGTTTCTTATATTCTAAATTTTTCAGTGCAACTCACTCATATACTATGTACTACACTGTGCGTTTCTTATATTCTAAGTTTTTCAGTGCAACTCACTCATATACTATGTACTACACTGTGCGTTTCTTATATTCTAAGTTTTTCAGTGCAACTCACTCATATACTATGTACTACACTGTGCATTTCTTATGTTCTAAGTTTTTCAGTGCAACTCACTCATATACTATGTACTACACTGTGCATTTCGTGTAATGCGGGTTTTTCAGTAAATTCTAAGTTTTTTAGTGCAACTCACTCATATACTATGTACTACACTGTGCGTTTCTTATATTCTAAGTTTTTCAGTGCAACTCACTCATATACTATGTACTACACTGTGCGTTTCTTATATTCTAAGTTTTTCAGTGCAACTCACTCATATACTATGTACTACACTGTGCGTTTCTTATATTCTAAGTATATCAGTGCAACTCACTCATATACTATGTACTACAATGTGCGTTTCTTATATTCTAAGTTTTTCAGTGCAACTCACTCATATACTATGTACTACACTGTGCGTTTCTTATATTCTAAGTTTTTCAGTGCAACTCACTCATATACTATGTACTACACTGTGCGTTTCTTATATTCTAAGTTTTTCAGTGCAACTCACTCATATACTATGTACTACTCTGTGCGTTTCTTATATTCTAACTTTTTGAGTGCAACTCACTCATATACTATGTACTACACTGTGCGTTTCTTATATTCTAAGGTTTTCAGTGCAACTCACTCATATACTATGTACTACACTGTGCGTTTCTTAAATTCTAAGTTTTTCAGTGCAACTCACTCATATACTATGTACTACACTGTGCGTTTCTTATATTCTAAGTTTTTCAGTGCAACTCACTCATATACTATGTACTACACTGTGCGTTTCTTATATTCTAAGTTTTTCAGTGCAACTCACTCATATACTATGTACTACACTGTGCATTTCGTGTAATGCGGGTTTTTCAGTAAATTCTAAGTTTTTCAGTGCAACTCACTCATATACTATGTACTACACTGTGCGTTTCTTATATTCTAAGTTTTTCAGTGCAACTCACTCATATACTATGTACTACACTGTGCGTTTCTTAAATTCTAAGGTTTTCAGTGCAACTCACTCATATACTATGTACTACACTGTGCGTTTCTTATATTCTAAGTTTTTCAGTGCAACTCACTCATATTCTATGTACTACACTGTGTGTTTCTTATATTCTAAGTTTTTCAGTGCAACTCACTCATATACTATGTACTACACTGTGCGTTTCTTATATTCTAAGTTTTTCAGTGCAACTCACTCATATACTATGTACTACACTGTGCGTTTCTTATATTCTAAGTTTTTCAGTGCAACTCACTCATATTCTATGTACTACACTGTGTGTTTCTTATATTCTAAGTTTTTCAGTGCAACTCACTCATATACTATGTACTACACTGTGCGTTTCTTATATTCTAAGTTTTTCAGTGCAACTCACTCATATACTATGTACTACACTGTGCATTTCGTGTAATGCGGGTTTTTCAGTAAATTCTAAGTTTTTCAGTGCAACTCACTCATATACTATGTACTACACTGTGCGTTTCTTATATTCTAAGTTTTTCAGTGCAACTCACTCATATACTATGTACTGCACTGTGCGTTTCTTATATTCTAAGTTTTTCAGTGCAACTCACTCATATACTATGTACTACAATGTGCGTTTCTTATATTCTAAGTTTTTCAGTGCAACTCACTCATATACTATGTACTACACTGTGCATTTCGTGTAATGGGGGTTTTTCAGTAAATTCTAAGTTTTTCAGTGCAACTCACTCATATACTATGTACTACACTGTGCGTTTCTTATATTCTAAATTTTTCAGTGCAACTCACTCATATACTATGTACTACACTGTGCGTTTCTTATATTCTAAGTTTTTCAGTGCAACTCACTCATATACTATGTACTACACTGTGCATTTCGTGTAATGCGGGTTTTTCAGTAAATTCTAAGTTTTTCAGTGCAACTCACTCATATACTATGTACTACACTGTGCGTTTCTTATATTCTAAGTTTTTCAGTGCAACTCACTCATATACTATGTACTACACTGTGCGGTTCTTATATTCTAAGTTTTTCAGTGCAACTCACTCATATACTATGTACTACACTGTGCGTTTCTTATATTCTAAGTTTTTCAGTGCAACTCACTCATATACTATGTACTACACTGTGCGTTTCTTATATTCTAAGTTTTTCAGTGCAACTCACTCATATACTATGTACTACACTGTGCGTTTCTTATATTCTAAGTTTTTCAGTGCAACTCACTCATATACTATGTACTACACTGTGCGTTTCTTATATTCTAAGTTTTTCAGTGCAACTCACTCATATACTATGTACTACACTGTGCGTTTCTTAAATTCTAAGTTTTTCAGTGCAACTCACTCATATACTATGCACTACACTGTGCGTTTCTTAAATTCTAAGTTTTTCAGTGCAACTCACTCATATACTATGTACTACACTGTGCGTTTCTTATATTCTAAGTTTTTCAGTGCAACTCACTCATATACTATGTACTACACTGTGCGTTTCTTATATTCTAAGTTTTTCAGTGCAACTCACTCATATACTATGTACTACACTGTGCGTTTCTTATATTCTAAGTTTTTCAGTGCAACTCACTCATATACTATGTACTACACTGTGCATTTCGTGTAATGCGGGTTTTTCAGTAAATTCTAAGTTTTTTAGTGCAACTCACTCATATACTATGTACTACACTGTGCGTTTCTTAAATTCTAAGTTTTTCAGTGCAACTCACTCATATACTATGTACTACACTGTGCGTTTCTTATATTCTTAGTTTTTCAGTGCAACTCACTCATATACTATGTACTACACTGTGCGTTTCTTATATTCTAAGTTTTTCATTGCAACTCACTCATATACTATGTACTACACTGTGCGTTTCTTATATTCTAAGTGTTTCAGTGCAACTCACTCATATACTATGTACTACACTGTGCGTTTCTTATATTCTAAGTTTTTCAGTGCAACTCACTCATATACTATGTACTACACTGTGCGTTTCTTATATTCTAAGTTTTTCAGTGCAACTCACTCATATACTATGTACTACACTGTGCGTTTCTTATATTCTAAGTTTTTCAGTGCAACTCACTCATATACTATGTACTACACTGTGCGTTTCTTATATTCTAAGTTTTTCAGTGCAACTCACTCATATACTATGTACTACACTGTGCGTTTCTTATATTCTAAGTTTTTCAGTGCAACTCACTCATATACTATGTACTACACTGTGCGTTTCTTAAATTCTAAGGTTTTCAGTGCAACTCACTCATATACTATGTACTACACTGTGCGTTTCTTATATTCTAAGTTTTTCAGTGCAACTCACTCATATTCTATGTACTACACTGTGTGTTTCTTATATTCTAAGTTTTTCAGTGCAACTCACTCATATACTATGTACTACACTGTGCGTTTCTTATATTCTAAGTTTTTCAGTGCAACTCACTCATATACTATGTACTACACTGTGCGTTTCTTATATTCTAAGTTTTTCAGTGCAACTCACTCATATTCTATGTACTACACTGTGTGTTTCTTATATTCTAAGTTTTTCAGTGCAACTCACTCATATACTATGTACTACACTGTGCGTTTCTTATATTCTAAGTTTTTCAGTGCAACTCACTCATATACTATGTACTACACTGTGCATTTCGTGTAATGCGGGTTTTTCAGTAAATTCTAAGTTTTTCAGTGCAACTCACTCATATACTATGTACTACACTGTGCGTTTCTTATATTCTAAGTTTTTCAGTGCAACTCACTCATATACTATGTACTACACTGTGCGGTTCTTATATTCTAAGTTTTTCAGTGCAACTCACTCATATACTATGTACTACACTGTGCGTTTCTTATATTCTAAGTTTTTCAGTGCAACTCACTCATATACTATGTACTACACTGTGCGTTTCTTATATTCTAAGTTTTTCAGTGCAACTCACTCATATACTATGTACTACACTGTGCGTTTCTTATATTCTAAGTTTTTCAGTGCAACTCACTCATATACTATGTACTACACTGTGCGTTTCTTATATTCTAAGTTTTTCAGTGCAACTCACTCATATACTATGTACTACACTGTGCGTTTCTTAAATTCTAAGTTTTTCAGTGCAACTCACTCATATACTATGCACTACACTGTGCGTTTCTTAAATTCTAAGTTTTTCAGTGCAACTCACTCATATACTATGTACTACACTGTGCGTTTCTTATATTCTAAGTTTTTCAGTGCAACTCACTCATATACTATGTACTACACTGTGCGTTTCTTATATTCTAAGTTTTTCAGTGCAACTCACTCATATACTATGTACTACACTGTGCGTTTCTTATATTCTAAGTTTTTCAGTGCAACTCACTCATATACTATGTACTACACTGTGCATTTCGTGTAATGCGGGTTTTTCAGTAAATTCTAAGTTTTTTAGTGCAACTCACTCATATACTATGTACTACACTGTGCGTTTCTTAAATTCTAAGTTTTTCAGTGCAACTCACTCATATACTATGTACTACACTGTGCGTTTCTTATATTCTTAGTTTTTCAGTGCAACTCACTCATATACTATGTACTACACTGTGCGTTTCTTATATTCTAAGTTTTTCATTGCAACTCACTCATATACTATGTACTACACTGTGCGTTTCTTATATTCTAAGTGTTTCAGTGCAACTCACTCATATACTATGTACTACACTGTGCGTTTCTTATATTCTAAGTTTTTCAGTGCAACTCACTCATATACTATGTACTACACTGTGCGTTTCTTATATTCTAAGTTTTTCAGTGCAACTCACTCATATACTATGTACTACACTGTGCGTTTCTTATATTCTAAGTTTTTCAGTGCAACTCACTCATATACTATGTACTACACTGTGCGTTTCTTATATTCTAAGTTTTTCAGTGCAACTCACTCATATACTATGTACTACACTGTGCGTTTCTTATATTCTAAGTTTTTCAGTGCAACTCACTCATATACTATGTACTACACTGTGCGTTTCTTAAATTCTAAGGTTTTCAGTGCAACTCACTCATATACTATGTACTACACTGTGCGTTTCTTATATTCTAAGTTTTTCAGTGCAACTCACTCATATTCTATGTACTACACTGTGTGTTTCTTATATTCTAAGTTTTTCAGTGCAACTCACTCATATACTATGTACTACACTGTGCGTTTCTTATATTCTAAGTTTTTCAGTGCAACTCACTCATATACTATGTACTACACTGTGCGTTTCTTATATTCTAAGTTTTTCAGTGCAACTCACTCATATTCTATGTACTACACTGTGTGTTTCTTATATTCTAAGTTTTTCAGTGCAACTCACTCATATACTATGTACTACACTGTGCGTTTCTTATATTCTAAGTTTTTCAGTGCAACTCACTCATATACTATGTACTACACTGTGCATTTCGTGTAATGCGGGTTTTTCAGTAAATTCTAAGTTTTTCAGTGCAACTCACTCATATACTATGTACTACACTGTGCGTTTCTTATATTCTAAGTTTTTCAGTGCAACTCACTCATATACTATGTACTGCACTGTGCGTTTCTTATATTCTAAGTTTTTCAGTGCAACTCACTCATATACTATGTACTACAATGTGCGTTTCTTATATTCTAAGTTTTTCAGTGCAACTCACTCATATACTATGTACTACACTGTGCATTTCGTGTAATGGGGGTTTTTCAGTAAATTCTAAGTTTTTCAGTGCAACTCACTCATATACTATGTACTACACTGTGCGTTTCTTATATTCTAAATTTTTCAGTGCAACTCACTCATATACTATGTACTACACTGTGCGTTTCTTATATTCTAAGTTTTTCAGTGCAACTCACTCATATACTATGTACTACACTGTGCATTTCGTGTAATGCGGGTTTTTCAGTAAATTCTAAGTTTTTCAGTGCAACTCACTCATATACTATGTACTACACTGTGCGTTTCTTATATTCTAAGTTTTTCAGTGCAACTCACTCATATACTATGTACTACACTGTGCGGTTCTTAAATTCTAAGTTTTTCAGTGCAACTCACTCATATACTATGTACTACACTGTGCGTTTCTTATATTCTAAGTTTTTCAGTGCAACTCACTCATATACTATGTACTACACTGTGCGTTTCTTATATTCTAAGTTTTTCAGTGCAACTCACTCATATACTATGTACTACACTGTGCGTTTCTTATATTCTAAGTTTTTCAGTGCAACTCACTCATATACTATGTACTACACTGTGCGTTTCTTAAATTCTAAGGTTTTCAGTGCAACTCACTCATATACTATGTACTACACTGTGCGTTTCTTATATTCTAAGTTTTTCAGTGCAACTCACTCATATTCTATGTACTACACTGTGTGTTTCTTATATTCTAAGTTTTTCAGTGCAACTCACTCATATACTATGTACTACACTGTGCGTTTCTTATATTCTAAGTTTTTCAGTGCAACTCACTCATATACTATGTACTACACTGTGCGTTTCTTATATTCTAAGTTTTTCAGTGCAACTCACTCATATTCTATGTACTACACTGTGTGTTTCTTATATTCTAAGTTTTTCAGTGCAACTCACTCATATACTATGTACTACACTGTGCGTTTCTTATATTCTAAGTTTTTCAGTGCAACTCACTCATATACTATGTACTACACTGTGCATTTCGTGTAATGCGGGTTTTTCAGTAAATTCTAAGTTTTTCAGTGCAACTCACTCATATACTATGTACTACACTGTGCGTTTCTTATATTCTAAGTTTTTCAGTGCAACTCACTCATATACTATGTACTGCACTGTGCGTTTCTTATATTCTAAGTTTTTCAGTGCAACTCACTCATATACTATGTACTACAATGTGCGTTTCTTATATTCTAAGTTTTTCAGTGCAACTCACTCATATACTATGTACTACACTGTGCATTTCGTGTAATGGGGGTTTTTCAGTAAATTCTAAGTTTTTCAGTGCAACTCACTCATATACTATGTACTACACTGTGCGTTTCTTATATTCTAAATTTTTCAGTGCAACTCACTCATATACTATGTACTACACTGTGCGTTTCTTATATTCTAAGTTTTTCAGTGCAACTCACTCATATACTATGTACTACACTGTGCATTTCGTGTAATGCGGGTTTTTCAGTAAATTCTAAGTTTTTCAGTGCAACTCACTCATATACTATGTACTACACTGTGCGTTTCTTATATTCTAAGTTTTTCAGTGCAACTCACTCATATACTATGTACTACACTGTGCGTTTCTTAAATTCTAAGTTTTTCAGTGCAACTCACTCATATACTATGTACTACACTGTGCGTTTCTTATATTCTAAGTTTTTCAGTGCAACTCACTCATATACTATGTACTACACTGTGCGTTTCTTATATTCTAAGTATATCAGTGCAACTCACTCATATACTATGTACTACACTGTGCGTTTCTTAAATTCTAAGTTTTTCAGTGCAACTCACTCATATACTATGTACTACACTGTGCGTTTCTTATATTCTAAGTTTTTCAGTGCAACTCACTCATATACTATGTACTACACTGTGCGTTTCTTATATTCTAAGTTTTTCAGTGCAACTCACTCATATACTATGTACTACACTGTGCATTTCGTGTAATGCGGGTTTTTCAGTAAATTCTAAGTTTTTCAGTGCAACTCACTCATATACTATGTACTACACTGTGCGTTTCTTATATTCTAAGTTTTTCAGTGCAACTCACTCATATACTATGTACTACACTGTGCGTTTCTTAAATTCTAAGGTTTTCAGTGCAACTCACTCATATACTATGTACTACACTGTGCGTTTCTTATATTCTAAGTTTTTCAGTGCAACTCACTCATATTCTATGTACTACACTGTGTGTTTCTTATATTCTAAGTTTTTCAGTGCAACTCACTCATATACTATGTACTACAATGTGCGTTTCTTATATTCAAAGTTTTTCAGTGCAACTCACTCATATACTATGTACTACACTGTGCGTTTCTTATATTCTAAGTTTTTCAGTGCAACTCACTCATATTCTATGTACTACACTGTGTGTTTCTTATATTCTAAGTTTTTCAGTGCAACTCACTCATATACTATGTACTACACTGTGCGTTTCTTATATTCTAAGTTTTTCAGTGCAACTCACTCATATACTATGTACTACACTGTGCATTTCGTGTAATGCGGGTTTTTCAGTAAATTCTAAGTTTTTCAGTGCAACTCACTCATATACTATGTACTACACTGTGCGTTTCTTATATTCTAAGTGTTTCAGTGCAACTCACTCATATACTATGTACTACACTGTGCGTTTCTTATATTCTAAGTTTTTCAGTGCAACTCACTCATATACTATGTACTACAATGTGCGTTTCTTATATTCTAAGTTTTTCAGTGCAACTCACTCATATACTATGTACTACACTGTGCATTTCGTGTAATGCGGGTTTTTCAGTAAATTCTAAGTTTTTCAGTGCAACTCACTCATATACTATGTACTACACTGTGCGTTTCTTATATTCTAAATTTTTCAGTGCAACTCACTCATATACTATGTACTACACTGTGCGTTTCTTATATTCTAAGTTTTTCAGTGCAACTCACTCATATACTATGTACTACACTGTGCGTTTCTTATATTCTAAGTTTTTCAGTGCAACTCACTCATATACTATGTACTACACTGTGCATTTCTTATGTTCTAAGTTTTTCAGTGCAACTCACTCATATACTATGTACTACACTGTGCATTTCGTGTAATGCGGGTTTTTCAGTAAATTCTAAGTTTTTTAGTGCAACTCACTCATATACTATGTACTACACTGTGCGTTTCTTATATTCTAAGTTTTTCAGTGCAACTCACTCATATACTATGTACTACACTGTGCGTTTCTTATATTCTAAGTTTTTCAGTGCAACTCACTCATATACTATGTACTACACTGTGCGTTTCTTATATTCTAAGTATATCAGTGCAACTCACTCATATACTATGTACTACAATGTGCGTTTCTTATATTCTAAGTTTTTCAGTGCAACTCACTCATATACTATGTACTACACTGTGCGTTTCTTATATTCTAAGTTTTTCAGTGCAACTCACTCATATACTATGTACTACACTGTGCGTTTCTTATATTCTAAGTTTTTCAGTGCAACTCACTCATATACTATGTACTACTCTGTGCGTTTCTTATATTCTAACTTTTTGAGTGCAACTCACTCATATACTATGTACTACACTGTGCGTTTCTTATATTCTAAGGTTTTCAGTGCAACTCACTCATATACTATGTACTACACTGTGCGTTTCTTAAATTCTAAGTTTTTCAGTGCAACTCACTCATATACTATGTACTACACTGTGCGTTTCTTATATTCTAAGTTTTTCAGTGCAACTCACTCATATACTATGTACTACACTGTGCGTTTCTTATATTCTAAGTTTTTCAGTGCAACTCACTCATATACTATGTACTACACTGTGCATTTCGTGTAATGCGGGTTTTTCAGTAAATTCTAAGTTTTTCAGTGCAACTCACTCATATACTATGTACTACACTGTGCGTTTCTTATATTCTAAGTTTTTCAGTGCAACTCACTCATATACTATGTACTACACTGTGCGTTTCTTAAATTCTAAGGTTTTCAGTGCAACTCACTCATATACTATGTACTACACTGTGCGTTTCTTATATTCTAAGTTTTTCAGTGCAACTCACTCATATTCTATGTACTACACTGTGTGTTTCTTATATTCTAAGTTTTTCAGTGCAACTCACTCATATACTATGTACTACACTGTGCGTTTCTTATATTCTAAGTTTTTCAGTGCAACTCACTCATATACTATGTACTACACTGTGCGTTTCTTATATTCTAAGTTTTTCAGTGCAACTCACTCATATTCTATGTACTACACTGTGTGTTTCTTATATTCTAAGTTTTTCAGTGCAACTCACTCATATACTATGTACTACACTGTGCGTTTCTTATATTCTAAGTTTTTCAGTGCAACTCACTCATATACTATGTACTACACTGTGCATTTCGTGTAATGCGGGTTTTTCAGTAAATTCTAAGTTTTTCAGTGCAACTCACTCATATACTATGTACTACACTGTGCGTTTCTTATATTCTAAGTTTTTCAGTGCAACTCACTCATATACTATGTACTGCACTGTGCGTTTCTTATATTCTAAGTTTTTCAGTGCAACTCACTCATATACTATGTACTACAATGTGCGTTTCTTATATTCTAAGTTTTTCAGTGCAACTCACTCATATACTATGTACTACACTGTGCATTTCGTGTAATGGGGGTTTTTCAGTAAATTCTAAGTTTTTCAGTGCAACTCACTCATATACTATGTACTACACTGTGCGTTTCTTATATTCTAAATTTTTCAGTGCAACTCACTCATATACTATGTACTACACTGTGCGTTTCTTATATTCTAAGTTTTTCAGTGCAACTCACTCATATACTATGTACTACACTGTGCATTTCGTGTAATGCGCCTTTTTCAGTAAATTCTAAGTTTTTCAGTGCAACTCACTCATATACTATGTACTGCACTGTGCGTTTCTTATATTCTAAGTTTTTCAGTGCAACTCACTCATATACTATGTACTACACTGTGCGTTTCTTATATTCTAAGTTTTTCAGTGCAACTCACTCATATACTATGTACTACACTGTGCGGTTCTTATATTCTAAGTTTTTCAGTGCAACTCACTCATATACTATGTACTACACTGTGCGTTTCTTATATTCTAAGTTTTTCAGTGCAACTCACTCATATACTATGTACTACACTGTGCGTTTCTTATATTCTAAGTTTTTCAGTGCAACTCACTCATATACTATGTACTACACTGTGCGTTTCTTATATTCTAAGTTTTTCAGTGCAACTCACTCATATACTATGTACTACACTGTGCGTTTCTTATATTCTAAGTTTTTCAGTGCAACTCACTCATATACTATGTACTACACTGTGCGTTTCTTAAATTCTAAGTTTTTCAGTGCAACTCACTCATATACTATGCACTACACTGTGCGTTTCTTAAATTCTAAGTTTTTCAGTGCAACTCACTCATATACTATGTACTACACTGTGCGTTTCTTATATTCTAAGTTTTTCAGTGCAACTCACTCATATACTATGTACTACACTGTGCGTTTCTTATATTCTAAGTTTTTCAGTGCAACTCACTCATATACTATGTACTACACTGTGCGTTTCTTATATTCTAAGTTTTTCAGTGCAACTCACTCATATACTATGTACTACACTGTGCATTTCGTGTAATGCGGGTTTTTCAGTAAATTCTAAGTTTTTTAGTGCAACTCACTCATATACTATGTACTACACTGTGCGTTTCTTAAATTCTAAGTTTTTCAGTGCAACTCACTCATATACTATGTACTACACTGTGCGTTTCTTATATTCTTAGTTTTTCAGTGCAACTCACTCATATACTATGTACTACACTGTGCGTTTCTTATATTCTAAGTTTTTCATTGCAACTCACTCATATACTATGTACTACACTGTGCGTTTCTTATATTCTAAGTGTTTCAGTGCAACTCACTCATATACTATGTACTACACTGTGCGTTTCTTATATTCTAAGTTTTTCAGTGCAACTCACTCATATACTATGTACTACACTGTGCGTTTCTTATATTCTAAGTTTTTCAGTGCAACTCACTCATATACTATGTACTACACTGTGCGTTTCTTATATTCTAAGTTTTTCAGTGCAACTCACTCATATACTATGTACTACACTGTGCGTTTCTTATATTCTAAGTTTTTCAGTGCAACTCACTCATATACTATGTACTACACTGTGCGTTTCTTAAATTCTAAGGTTTTCAGTGCAACTCACTCATATACTATGTACTACACTGTGCGTTTCTTATATTCTAAGTTTTTCAGTGCAACTCACTCATATTCTATGTACTACACTGTGTGTTTCTTATATTCTAAGTTTTTCAGTGCAACTCACTCATATACTATGTACTACACTGTGCGTTTCTTATATTCTAAGTTTTTCAGTGCAACTCACTCATATACTATGTACTACACTGTGCGTTTCTTATATTCTAAGTTTTTCAGTGCAACTCACTCATATTCTATGTACTACACTGTGTGTTTCTTATATTCTAAGTTTTTCAGTGCAACTCACTCATATACTATGTACTACACTGTGCGTTTCTTATATTCTAAGTTTTTCAGTGCAACTCACTCATATACTATGTACTACACTGTGCATTTCGTGTAATGCGGGTTTTTCAGTAAATTCTAAGTTTTTCAGTGCAACTCACTCATATACTATGTACTACACTGTGCGTTTCTTATATTCTAAGTTTTTCAGTGCAACTCACTCATATACTATGTACTGCACTGTGCGTTTCTTATATTCTAAGTTTTTCAGTGCAACTCACTCATATACTATGTACTACAATGTGCGTTTCTTATATTCTAAGTTTTTCAGTGCAACTCACTCATATACTATGTACTACACTGTGCATTTCGTGTAATGGGGGTTTTTCAGTAAATTCTAAGTTTTTCAGTGCAACTCACTCATATACTATGTACTACACTGTGCGTTTCTTATATTCTAAATTTTTCAGTGCAACTCACTCATATACTATGTACTACACTGTGCGTTTCTTATATTCTAAGTTTTTCAGTGCAACTCACTCATATACTATGTACTACACTGTGCATTTCGTGTAATGCGGGTTTTTCAGTAAATTCTAAGTTTTTCAGTGCAACTCACTCATATACTATGTACTGCACTGTGCGTTTCTTATATTCTAAGTTTTTCAGTGCAACTCACTCATATACTATGTACTACACTGTGCGTTTCTTATATTCTAAGTTTTTCAGTGCAACTCACTCATATACTATGTACTACACTGTGCGGTTCTTATATTCTAAGTTTTTCAGTGCAACTCACTCATATACTATGTACTACACTGTGCGTTTCTTATATTCTAAGTTTTTCAGTGCAACTCACTCATATACTATGTACTACACTGTGCGTTTCTTATATTCTAAGTTTTTCAGTGCAACTCACTCATATACTATGTACTACACTGTGCGTTTCTTATATTCTAAGTTTTTCAGTGCAACTCACTCATATACTATGTACTACACTGTGCGTTTCTTATATTCTAAGTTTTTCAGTGCAACTCACTCATATACTATGTACTACACTGTGCGTTTCTTAAATTCTAAGTTTTTCAGTGCAACTCACTCATATACTATGCACTACACTGTGCGTTTCTTAAATTCTAAGTTTTTCAGTGCAACTCACTCATATACTATGTACTACACTGTGCGTTTCTTATATTCTAAGTTTTTCAGTGCAACTCACTCATATACTATGTACTACACTGTGCGTTTCTTATATTCTAAGTTTTTCAGTGCAACTCACTCATATACTATGTACTACACTGTGCGTTTCTTATATTCTAAGTTTTTCAGTGCAACTCACTCATATACTATGTACTACACTGTGCATTTCGTGTAATGCGGGTTTTTCAGTAAATTCTAAGTTTTTTAGTGCAACTCACTCATATACTATGTACTACACTGTGCGTTTCTTAAATTCTAAGTTTTTCAGTGCAACTCACTCATATACTATGTACTACACTGTGCGTTTCTTATATTCTTAGTTTTTCAGTGCAACTCACTCATATACTATGTACTACACTGTGCGTTTCTTATATTCTAAGTTTTTCATTGCAACTCACTCATATACTATGTACTACACTGTGCGTTTCTTATATTCTAAGTGTTTCAGTGCAACTCACTCATATACTATGTACTACACTGTGCGTTTCTTATATTCTAAGTTTTTCAGTGCAACTCACTCATATACTATGTACTACACTGTGCGTTTCTTATATTCTAAGTTTTTCAGTGCAACTCACTCATATACTATGTACTACACTGTGCGTTTCTTATATTCTAAGTTTTTCAGTGCAACTCACTCATATACTATGTACTACACTGTGCGTTTCTTATATTCTAAGTTTTTCAGTGCAACTCACTCATATACTATGTACTACACTGTGCGTTTCTTATATTCTAAGTTTTTCAGTGCAACTCACTCATATACTATGTACTACACTGTGCGTTTCTTAAATTCTAAGGTTTTCAGTGCAACTCACTCATATACTATGTACTACACTGTGCGTTTCTTATATTCTAAGTTTTTCAGTGCAACTCACTCATATTCTATGTACTACACTGTGTGTTTCTTATATTCTAAGTTTTTCAGTGCAACTCACTCATATACTATGTACTACACTGTGCGTTTCTTATATTCTAAGTTTTTCAGTGCAACTCACTCATATACTATGTACTACACTGTGCGTTTCTTATATTCTAAGTTTTTCAGTGCAACTCACTCATATTCTATGTACTACACTGTGTGTTTCTTATATTCTAAGTTTTTCAGTGCAACTCACTCATATACTATGTACTACACTGTGCGTTTCTTATATTCTAAGTTTTTCAGTGCAACTCACTCATATACTATGTACTACACTGTGCATTTCGTGTAATGCGGGTTTTTCAGTAAATTCTAAGTTTTTCAGTGCAACTCACTCATATACTATGTACTACACTGTGCGTTTCTTATATTCTAAGTTTTTCAGTGCAACTCACTCATATACTATGTACTGCACTGTGCGTTTCTTATATTCTAAGTTTTTCAGTGCAACTCACTCATATACTATGTACTACAATGTGCGTTTCTTATATTCTAAGTTTTTCAGTGCAACTCACTCATATACTATGTACTACACTGTGCATTTCGTGTAATGGGGGTTTTTCAGTAAATTCTAAGTTTTTCAGTGCAACTCACTCATATACTATGTACTACACTGTGCGTTTCTTATATTCTAAATTTTTCAGTGCAACTCACTCATATACTATGTACTACACTGTGCGTTTCTTATATTCTAAGTTTTTCAGTGCAACTCACTCATATACTATGTACTACACTGTGCATTTCGTGTAATGCGGGTTTTTCAGTAAATTCTAAGTTTTTCAGTGCAACTCACTCATATACTATGTACTACACTGTGCGTTTCTTATATTCTAAGTTTTTCAGTGCAACTCACTCATATACTATGTACTACACTGTGCGGTTCTTATATTCTAAGTTTTTCAGTGCAACTCACTCATATACTATGTACTACACTGTGCGTTTCTTATATTCTAAGTTTTTCAGTGCAACTCACTCATATACTATGTACTACACTGTGCGTTTCTTATATTCTAAGTTTTTCAGTGCAACTCACTCATATACTATGTACTACACTGTGCGTTTCTTATATTCTAAGTTTTTCAGTGCAACTCACTCATATACTATGTACTACACTGTGCGTTTCTTATATTCTAAGTTTTTCAGTGCAACTCACTCATATACTATGTACTACACTGTGCGTTTCTTAAATTCTAAGTTTTTCAGTGCAACTCACTCATATACTATGCACTACACTGTGCGTTTCTTAAATTCTAAGTTTTTCAGTGCAACTCACTCATATACTATGTACTACACTGTGCGTTTCTTATATTCTAAGTTTTTCAGTGCAACTCACTCATATACTATGTACTACACTGTGCGTTTCTTATATTCTAAGTTTTTCAGTGCAACTCACTCATATACTATGTACTACACTGTGCGTTTCTTATATTCTAAGTTTTTCAGTGCAACTCACTCATATACTATGTACTACACTGTGCATTTCGTGTAATGCGGGTTTTTCAGTAAATTCTAAGTTTTTTAGTGCAACTCACTCATATACTATGTACTACACTGTGCGTTTCTTAAATTCTAAGTTTTTCAGTGCAACTCACTCATATACTATGTACTACACTGTGCGTTTCTTATATTCTTAGTTTTTCAGTGCAACTCACTCATATACTATGTACTACACTGTGCGTTTCTTATATTCTAAGTTTTTCATTGCAACTCACTCATATACTATGTACTACACTGTGCGTTTCTTATATTCTAAGTGTTTCAGTGCAACTCACTCATATACTATGTACTACACTGTGCGTTTCTTATATTCTAAGTTTTTCAGTGCAACTCACTCATATACTATGTACTACACTGTGCGTTTCTTATATTCTAAGTTTTTCAGTGCAACTCACTCATATACTATGTACTACACTGTGCGTTTCTTATATTCTAAGTTTTTCAGTGCAACTCACTCATATACTATGTACTACACTGTGCGTTTCTTATATTCTAAGTTTTTCAGTGCAACTCACTCATATACTATGTACTACACTGTGCATTTCGTGTAATGCGGGTTTTTCAGTAAATTCTAAGTTTTTTAGTGCAACTCACTCATATACTATGTACTACACTGTGCGTTTCTTAAATTCTAAGTTTTTCAGTGCAACTCACTCATATACTATGTACTACACTGTGCGTTTCTTATATTCTAAGTTTTTCAGTGCAACTCACTCATATACTATGTACTACACTGTGCGTTTCTTATATTCTAAGTATATCAGTGCAACTCACTCATATACTATGTACTACAATGTGCGTTTCTTATATTCTAAGTTTTTCAGTGCAACTCAATCATATACTATGTACTACACTGTGCGTTTCTTATATTCTAACTTTTTCAGTGCAACTCACTCATATACTATGTACTACACTGTGCGTTTCTTATATTCTAAGTTTTTCAGTACAACTCACTCATATACTATGTACTACACTGTGCGTTTCTTAAATTCTAAGTTTTTCAGTGCAACTCACTCATATACTATGTACTACACTGTGCGTTTCTTATATTCTAAGTTTTTCAGTGCAACTCACTCATATACTATGTACTACACTGTGCGTTTCTTATATTCTAAGTTTTTCAGTGCAACTCACTCATATTCTATGTACTACACTGTGTGTTTCTTATATTCTAAGTTTTTCAGTGCAACTCACTCATATACTATGTACTACACTGTGCGTTTCTTATATTCTAAGTTTTTCAGTGCAACTCACTCATATACTATGTACTACACTGTGCATTTCGTGTAATGCGGGTTTTTCAGTAAATTCTAAGTTTTTCAGTGCAACTCACTCATATACTATGTACTACACTGTGCGTTTCTTATATTCTAAGTTTTTCAGTGCAACTCACTCATATACTATGTACTGCACTGTGCGTTTCTTATATTCTAAGTTTTTCAGTGCAACTCACTCATATACTATGTACTACAATGTGCGTTTCTTATATTCTAAGTTTTTCAGTGCAACTCACTCATATACTATGTACTACACTGTGCATTTCGTGTAATGGGGGTTTTTCAGTAAATTCTAAGTTTTTCAGTGCAACTCACTCATATACTATGTACTACACTGTGCGTTTCTTATATTCTAAATTTTTCAGTGCAACTCACTCATATACTATGTACTACACTGTGCGTTTCTTATATTCTAAGTTTTTCAGTGCAACTCACTCATATACTATGTACTACACTGTGCATTTCGTGTAATGCGGGTTTTTCAGTAAATTCTAAGTTTTTCAGTGCAACTCACTCATATACTATGTACTACACTGTGCGTTTCTTATATTCTAAGTTTTTCAGTGCAACTCACTCATATACTATGTACTACACTGTGCGGTTCTTATATTCTAAGTTTTTCAGTGCAACTCACTCATATACTATGTACTACACTGTGCGTTTCTTATATTCTAAGTTTTTCAGTGCAACTCACTCATATACTATGTACTACACTGTGCGTTTCTTATATTCTAAGTTTTTCAGTGCAACTCACTCATATACTATGTACTACACTGTGCGTTTCTTATATTCTAAGTTTTTCAGTGCAACTCACTCATATACTATGTACTACACTGTGCGTTTCTTATATTCTAAGTTTTTCAGTGCAACTCACTCATATACTATGTACTACACTGTGCATTTCGTGTAATGCGGGTTTTTCAGTAAATTCTAAGTTTTTTAGTGCAACTCACTCATATACTATGTACTACACTGTGCGTTTCTTAAATTCTAAGTTTTTCAGTGCAACTCACTCATATACTATGTACTACACTGTGCGTTTCTTATATTCTAAGTTTTTCAGTGCAACTCACTCATATACTATGTACTACACTGTGCGTTTCTTATATTCTAAGTATATCAGTGCAACTCACTCATATACTATGTACTACAATGTGCGTTTCTTATATTCTAAGTTTTTCAGTGCAACTCAATCATATACTATGTACTACACTGTGCGTTTCTTATATTCTAACTTTTTCAGTGCAACTCACTCATATACTATGTACTACACTGTGCGTTTCTTATATTCTAAGTTTTTCAGTACAACTCACTCATATACTATGTACTACACTGTGCGTTTCTTAAATTCTAAGTTTTTCAGTGCAACTCACTCATATACTATGTACTACACTGTGCGTTTCTTATATTCTAAGTTTTTCAGTGCAACTCACTCATATACTATGTACTACACTGTGCGTTTCTTATATTCTAAGTTTTTCAGTGCAACTCACTCATATTCTATGTACTACACTGTGTGTTTCTTATATTCTAAGTTTTTCAGTGCAACTCACTCATATACTATGTACTACACTGTGCGTTTCTTATATTCTAAGTTTTTCAGTGCAACTCACTCATATACTATGTACTACACTGTGCATTTCGTGTAATGCGGGTTTTTCAGTAAATTCTAAGTTTTTCAGTGCAACTCACTCATATACTATGTACTACACTGTGCGTTTCTTATATTCTAAGTTTTTCAGTGCAACTCACTCATATACTATGTACTGCACTGTGCGTTTCTTATATTCTAAATTTTTCAGTGCAACTCACTCATATACTATGTACTACACTGTGCGTTTCTTATATTCTAAGTTTTTCAGTGCAACTCACTCATATACTATGTACTACACTGTGCATTTCGTGTAATGCGGGTTTTTCAGTAAATTCTAAGTTTTTCAGTGCAACTCACTCATATACTATGTACTACACTGTGCGTTTCTTATATTCTAAGTTTTTCAGTGCAACTCACTCATATACTATGTACTACACTGTGCGGTTCTTATATTCTAAGTTTTTCAGTGCAACTCACTCATATACTATGTACTACACTGTGCGTTTCTTATATTCTAAGTTTTTCAGTGCAACTCACTCATATACTATGTACTACACTGTGCGTTTCTTATATTCTAAGTTTTTCAGTGCAACTCACTCATATACTATGTACTACACTGTGCGTTTCTTATATTCTAAGTTTTTCAGTGCAACTCACTCATATACTATGTACTACACTGTGCGTTTCTTATATTCTAAGTTTTTCAGTGCAACTCACTCATATACTATGTACTACACTGTGCGTTTCTTAAATTCTAAGTTTTTCAGTGCAACTCACTCATATACTATGCACTACACTGTGCGTTTCTTAAATTCTAAGTTTTTCAGTGCAACTCACTCATATACTATGTACTACACTGTGCGTTTCTTATATTCTAAGTTTTTCAGTGCAACTCACTCATATACTATGTACTACACTGTGCGTTTCTTATATTCTAAGTTTTTCAGTGCAACTCACTCATATACTATGTACTACACTGTGCATTTCGTGTAATGCGGGTTTTTCAGTAAATTCTAAGTTTTTTAGTGCAACTCACTCATATACTATGTACTACACTGTGCGTTTCTTAAATTCTAAGTTTTTCAGTGCAACTCACTCATATACTATGTACTACACTGTGCGTTTCTTATATTCTTAGTTTTTCAGTGCAACTCACTCATATACTATGTACTACACTGTGCGTTTCTTATATTCTAAGTTTTTCATTGCAACTCACTCATATACTATGTACTACACTGTGCGTTTCTTATATTCTAAGTGTTTCAGTGCAACTCACTCATATACTATGTACTACACTGTGCGTTTCTTATATTCTAAGTTTTTCAGTGCAACTCACTCATATACTATGTACTACACTGTGCGTTTCTTATATTCTAAGTTTTTCAGTGCAACTCACTCATATACTATGTACTACACTGTGCGTTTCTTATATTCTAAGTTTTTCAGTGCAACTCACTCATATACTATGTACTACACTGTGCGTTTCTTATATTCTAAGTTTTTCAGTGCAACTCACTCATATACTATGTACTACACTGTGCATTTCGTGTAATGCGGGTTTTTCAGTAAATTCTAAGTTTTTTAGTGCAACTCACTCATATACTATGTACTACACTGTGCGTTTCTTAAATTCTAAGTTTTTCAGTGCAACTCACTCATATACTATGTACTACACTGTGCGTTTCTTATATTCTAAGTTTTTCAGTGCAACTCACTCATATACTATGTACTACACTGTGCGTTTCTTATATTCTAAGTATATCAGTGCAACTCACTCATATACTATGTACTACAATGTGCGTTTCTTATATTCTAAGTTTTTCAGTGCAACTCAATCATATACTATGTACTACACTGTGCGTTTCTTATATTCTAACTTTTTCAGTGCAACTCACTCATATACTATGTACTACACTGTGCGTTTCTTATATTCTAAGTTTTTCAGTACAACTCACTCATATACTATGTACTACACTGTGCGTTTCTTAAATTCTAAGTTTTTCAGTGCAACTCACTCATATACTATGTACTACACTGTGCGTTTCTTATATTCTAAGTTTTTCAGTGCAACTCACTCATATACTATGTACTACACTGTGCGTTTCTTATATTCTAAGTTTTTCAGTGCAACTCACTCATATTCTATGTACTACACTGTGTGTTTCTTATATTCTAAGTTTTTCAGTGCAACTCACTCATATACTATGTACTACACTGTGCGTTTCTTATATTCTAAGTTTTTCAGTGCAACTCACTCATATACTATGTACTACACTGTGCATTTCGTGTAATGCGGGTTTTTCAGTAAATTCTAAGTTTTTCAGTGCAACTCACTCATATACTATGTACTACACTGTGCGTTTCTTATATTCTAAGTTTTTCAGTGCAACTCACTCATATACTATGTACTGCACTGTGCGTTTCTTATATTCTAAGTTTTTCAGTGCAACTCACTCATATACTATGTACTACAATGTGCGTTTCTTATATTCTAAGTTTTTCAGTGCAACTCACTCATATACTATGTACTACACTGTGCATTTCGTGTAATGGGGGTTTTTCAGTAAATTCTAAGTTTTTCAGTGCAACTCACTCATATACTATGTACTACACTGTGCGTTTCTTATATTCTAAATTTTTCAGTGCAACTCACTCATATACTATGTACTACACTGTGCGTTTCTTATATTCTAAGTTTTTCAGTGCAACTCACTCATATACTATGTACTACACTGTGCATTTCGTGTAATGCGGGTTTTTCAGTAAATTCTAAGTTTTTCAGTGCAACTCACTCATATACTATGTACTACACTGTGCGTTTCTTATATTCTAAGTTTTTCAGTGCAACTCACTCATATACTATGTACTACACTGTGCGGTTCTTATATTCTAAGTTTTTCAGTGCAACTCACTCATATACTATGTACTACACTGTGCGTTTCTTATATTCTAAGTTTTTCAGTGCAACTCACTCATATACTATGTACTACACTGTGCGTTTCTTATATTCTAAGTTTTTCAGTGCAACTCACTCATATACTATGTACTACACTGTGCGTTTCTTATATTCTAAGTTTTTCAGTGCAAATCACTCATATACTATGTACTACACTGTGCGTTTCTTAAATTCTAAATTTTTCAATACAATTCACTCATATACTATGCACTACACTGTGCGTTTCTTAAATTCTAAGTTTTTCAGTGCAACTCACTCATATACTATGTACTACACTGTGCGTTTCTTATATTCTAAGTTTTTCAGTGCAACTCACTCATATACTATGTACTACACTGTGCGTTTCTTATATTCTAAGTTTTTCAGTGCAACTCACTCATATACTATGTACTACACTGTGCGTTTCTTATATTCTAAGTTTTTCAGTGCAACTCACTCATATACTATGTACTACACTGTGCATTTCGTGTAATGCGGGTTTTTCAGTAAATTCTAAGTTTTTTAGTGCAACTCACTCATATACTATGTACTACACTGTGCGTTTCTTAAATTCTAAGTTTTTCAGTGCAACTCACTCATATACTATGTACTACACTGTGCGTTTCTTATATTCTTAGTTTTTCAGTGCAACTCACTCATATACTATGTACTACACTGTGCGTTTCTTATATTCTAAGTTTTTCATTGCAACTCACTCATATACTATGTACTACACTGTGCGTTTCTTATATTCTAAGTGTTTCAGTGCAACTCACTCATATACTATGTACTACACTGTGCGTTTCTTATATTCTAAGTTTTTCAGTGCAACTCACTCATATACTATGTACTACACTGTGCGTTTCTTATATTCTAAGTTTTTCAGTGCAACTCACTCATATACTATGTACTACACTGTGCGTTTCTTATATTCTAAGTTTTTCAGTGCAACTCACTCATATACTATGTACTACACTGTGCGTTTGTTATATTCTAAGTTTTTCAGTGCAACTCACTCATATACTATGTACTACACTGTGCGTTTCTTATATTCTAAGTTTTTCAGTGCAACTCACTCATATACTATGTACTACACTGTGCGTTTCTTAAATTCTAAGGTTTTCAGTGCAACTCACTCATATACTATGTACTACACTGTGCGTTTCTTATATTCTAAGTTTTTCAGTGCAACTCACTCATATTCTATGTACTACACTGTGCGTTTCTTATATTCTAAGTTTTTCAGTGCAACTCACTCATATACTATGTACTACACTGTGCGTTTCTTATATTCTAAGTTTTTCAGTGCAACTCACTCATATACTATGTACTACACTGTGCGTTTCTTATATTCTAAGTTTTTCAGTGCAACTCACTCATATTCTATGTACTACACTGTGTGTTTCTTATATTCTAAGTTTTTCAGTGCAACTCACTCATATACTATGTACTACACTGTGCGTTTCTTATATTCTAAGTTTTTCAGTGCAACTCAATCATATACTATGTACTACACTGTGCATTTCGTGTAATGCGGGTTTTTCAGTAAATTCTAAGTTTTTCAGTGCAACTCACTCATATACTATGTACTACACTGTGCGTTTCTTATATTCTAAGTTTTTCAGTGCAACTCACTCATATACTATGTACTGCACTGTGCGTTTCTTATATTCTAAGTTTTTCAGTGCAACTCACTCATATACTATGTACTACAATGTGCGTTTCTTATATTCTAAGTTTTTCAGTGCAACTCACTCATATACTATGTACTACACTGTGCATTTCGTGTAATGGGGGTTTTTCAGTAAATTCTAAGTTTTTCAGTGCAACTCACTCATATACTATGTACTACACTGTGCGTTTCTTATATTCTAAATTTTTCAGTGCAACTCACTCATATACTATGTACTACACTGTGCGTTTCTTATATTCTAAGTTTTTCAGTGCAACTCACTCATATACTATGTACTACACTGTGCATTTCGTGTAATGCGGGTTTTTCAGTAAATTCTAAGTTTTTCAGTGCAACTCACTCATATACTATGTACTACACTGTGCGTTTCTTATATTCTAAGTTTTTCAGTGCAACTCACTCATATACTATGTACTACACTGTGCGGTTCTTATATTCTAAGTTTTTCAGTGCAACTCACTCATATACTATGTACTACACTGTGCGTTTCTTATATTCTAAGTTTTTCAGTGCAACTCACTCATATACTATGTACTACACTGTGCGTTTCTTATATTCTAAGTTTTTCAGTGCAACTCACTCATATACTATGTACTACACTGTGCGTTTCTTATATTCTAAGTTTTTCAGTGCAACTCACTCATATACTATGTACTACACTGTGCGTTTCTTATATTCTAAGTTTTTCAGTGCAACTCACTCATATACTATGTACTACACTGTGCGTTTCTTAAATTCTAAGTTTTTCAGTGCAACTCACTCATATACTATGCACTACACTGTGCGTTTCTTAAATTCTAAGTTTTTCAGTGCAACTCACTCATATACTATGTACTACACTGTGCGTTTCTTATATTCTAAGTTTTTCAGTGCAACTCACTCATATACTATGTACTACACTGTGCGTTTCTTATATTCTAAGTTTTTCAGTGCAACTCACTCATATACTATGTACTACACTGTGCGTTTCTTATATTCTAAGTTTTTCAGTGCAACTCACTCATATACTATGTACTACACTGTGCATTTCGTGTAATGCGGGTTTTTCAGTAAATTCTAAGTTTTTTAGTGCAACTCACTCATATACTATGTACTACACTGTGCGTTTCTTAAATTCTAAGTTTTTCAGTGCAACTCACTCATATACTATGTACTACACTGTGCGTTTCTTATATTCTTAGTTTTTCAGTGCAACTCACTCATATACTATGTACTACACTGTGCGTTTCTTATATTCTAAGTTTTTCATTGCAACTCACTCATATACTATGTACTACACTGTGCGTTTCTTATATTCTAAGTGTTTCAGTGCAACTCACTCATATACTATGTACTACACTGTGCGTTTCTTATATTCTAAGTTTTTCAGTGCAACTCACTCATATACTATGTACTACACTGTGCGTTTCTTATATTCTAAGTTTTTCAGTGCAACTCACTCATATACTATGTACTACACTGTGCGTTTCTTATATTCTAAGTTTTTCAGTGCAACTCACTCATATACTATGTACTACACTGTGCGTTTCTTATATTCTAAGTTTTTCAGTGCAACTCACTCATATACTATGTACTACACTGTGCATTTCGTGTAATGCGGGTTTTTCAGTAAATTCTAAGTTTTTTAGTGCAACTCACTCATATACTATGTACTACACTGTGCGTTTCTTAAATTCTAAGTTTTTCAGTGCAACTCACTCATATACTATGTACTACACTGTGCGTTTCTTATATTCTAAGTTTTTCAGTGCAACTCACTCATATACTATGTACTACACTGTGCGTTTCTTATATTCTAAGTATATCAGTGCAACTCACTCATATACTATGTACTACAATGTGCGTTTCTTATATTCTAAGTTTTTCAGTGCAACTCAATCATATACTATGTACTACACTGTGCGTTTCTTATATTCTAACTTTTTCAGTGCAACTCACTCATATACTATGTACTACACTGTGCGTTTCTTATATTCTAAGTTTTTCAGTACAACTCACTCATATACTATGTACTACACTGTGCGTTTCTTAAATTCTAAGTTTTTCAGTGCAACTCACTCATATACTATGTACTACACTGTGCGTTTCTTATATTCTAAGTTTTTCAGTGCAACTCACTCATATACTATGTACTACACTGTGCGTTTCTTATATTCTAAGTTTTTCAGTGCAACTCACTCATATACTATGTACTACACTGTGCATTTCGTGTAATGCGGGTTTTTCAGTAAATTCTAAGTTTTTCAGTGCAACTCACTCATATACTATGTACTACACTGTGCGTTTCTTATATTCTAAGTTTTTCAGTGCAACTCACTCATATACTATGTACTACACTGTGCGTTTCTTATATTCTAAGTTTTTCAGTGCAACTCACTCATATTCTATGTACTACACTGTGTGTTTCTTATATTCTAAGTTTTTCAGTGCAACTCACTCATATACTATGTACTACACTGTGCGTTTCTTATATTCTAAGTTTTTCAGTGCAACTCACTCATATACTATGTACTACACTGTGCGTTTCTTATATTCTAAGTTTTTCAGTGCAACTCACTCATATACTATGTACTACACTGTGCGTTTCTTATATTCTAAGTTTTTCAGTGCAACTCACTCATATACTATGTACTACACTGTGCGTTTCTTAAATTCTAAGTTTTTCAGTGCAACTCACTCATATAATATGTACTACACTGTGCGTTTCTTATATTCTAAGTTTTTCAGTGCAACTCACTCATATACTATGTACTACACTGTGCATTTCGTGTAATGCGGGTTTTTCAGTAAATTCTAAGTTTTTCAGTGCAACTCACTCATATACTATGTACTACACTGTGCGTTTCTTATATTCTAAGTTTTTCAGTGCAACTCACTCATATACTATGTACTACACTGTGCGTTTCTTATACTCTAAGTTTTTCAGTGCAACTCACTCATATACTATGTACTACACTGTGCGTTTCTTATATTTTAAGTTTTTCAGTGCAACTCACTCATATACTATGTACTACACTGTGCATTTCGTGTAATGCGGGTTTTTCAGTAAATTCTAAGTTTTTCAGTGCAACTCACTCATATACTATGTACTACACTGTGCGTTTCTTATATTCTAAGTTTTTCAGTGCAACTCACTCATATACTATGTACTACACTGTGCGTTTCTTATACTCTAAGTTTTTCAGTGCAACTCACTCATATACTATGTACTACACTGTGCGTTTCTTATATTCTAAGTTTTTCAGTGCAAATCACTCATATACTATGTACTACACTGTGCGTTTCTTATATTCTAAGTTTTTCAGTGCAACTCACTCATATACTATGTACTACACTGTGCGTTTCTTATATTCTAAGTTTTTCAGTGCAACTCATTCATATACTATGTACTACACTGTGCATTTCGTGTAATGCGGGTTTTTCAGTAAATTCTAAGTTTTTCAGTGCAACTCACTCATATACTATGTACTACACTGTGCGTTTCTTATATTCTAAGTTTTTCAGTGCAACTCACTCATATACTATGTACTACACTGTGCGTTTCTTATATTCTAAGTTTTTCAGTGCAACTCACTCATATACTATGTACTACATTGTGCATTTCGTGTAATGCGGGTTTTTCAGTAAATTCTAAGTTTTTCAGTGCAACTCACTCATATACTATGTACTACACTGTGCGTTTCTTATATTCTAAGTTTTTCAGTGCAACTCACTCATATACTATGTACTACACTGTGCGTTTCTTAAATTCTAAGTTTTTCAGTGCAACTCACTCATATACTATGTACTACACTGTGCGTTTCTTATATTCTAAGTATATCAGTGCAACTCACTCATATACTATGTACTACACTGTGCGTTTCTTATATTCTAAGTTTTTCAGTGCAACTCACTCATATACTATGTACTACACTGTGCGTTTCTTATATTCTAAGTTTTTCAGTGCAACTCACTCATATACTATGTACTACACTGTGCGTTTCTTATATTCTAAGTTTTTCAGTGCAACTCACTCATATACTATGTACTACACTGTGCATTTCGTGTAATGCGGGTTTTTCAGTAAATTCTAAGTTTTTCAGTGCAACTCACTCATATACTATGTACTACACTGTGCGTTTCTTATATTCTAAGTTTTTCAGTGCAACTCACTCATATACTATGTACTACACTGTGCGTTTCTTATATTCTAAGTATATCAGTGCAACTCACTCATATACTATGTACTACAATGTGCGTTTCTTATATTCTAAGTTTTTCAGTGCAACTCACTCATATACTATGTACTACACTGTGCGTTTCTTATATTCTAACTTTTTCAGTGCAACTCACTCATATACTATGTACTACACTGTGCGTTTCTTATATTCTAAGTTTTTCAGTGCAACTCACTCATATACTATGTACTACACTGTGCGTTTCTTAAATTCTAAGTTTTTCAGTGCAACTCACTCATATACTATGTACTACACTGTGCGTTTCTTATATTCTAAGTTTTTCAGTGCAACTCACTCATATACTATGTACTACACTGTGCGTTTCTTATATTCTAAGTTTTTCAGTGCAACTCACTCATATACTATGTACTACACTGTGCATTTCGTGTACTGCGGGTTTTTCAGTAAATTCTAAGTTTTTCAGTGCAACTCACTCATATACTATGTACTACACTGTGCGTTTCTTATATTCTAAGTTTTTCAGTGCAACTCACTCATATACTATGTACTACACTGTGCGTTTCTTATATTCTAAGTTTTTCAGTGCAACTCACTCATATTCTATGTACTACACTGTGCGTTTCTTATATTCTAAGTTTTTCAGTGCAACTCACTCATATACTATGTACTACACTGTGCGTTTCTTATATTCTAAATTTTTCAGTGCAACTCACTCATATACTATGTACTACACTGTGCGTTTCTTATATTCTAAGTTTTTCAGTGCAACTCACTCATATACTATGTACTACACTGTGCGTTTCTTATATTCTAAGTTTTTCAGTGCAACTCACTCATATACTATGTACTACACTGTGCGTTTCTTAAATTCTAAGTTTTTCAGTGCAACTCACTCATATACTATGTACTACACTGTGCGTTTCTTATATTCTAAGTTTTTCAGTTCAACTCACTCATATACTATGTACTACACTGTGCATTTCGTGTAATGCGGGTTTTTCAGTAAATTCTAAGTTTTTCAAGTGCAACTCACTCATATACTATGTACTACACTGTGCGTTTCTTATATTCTAAGTTTTTCAGTGCAACTCACTCATATACTATGTACTACACTGTGCGTTTCTTATACTCTAAGTTTTTCAGTGCAACTCACTCATATACTATGTACTACACTGTGCGTTTCTTATATTCTAAGTTTTTCAGTGCAACTCACTCATATACTATGTACTACACTGTGCGTTTCTTATACTCTAAGTTTTTCAGTGCAACTCACTCATATACTATGTACTACACTGTGCGTTTCTTATATTTTAAGTTTTTCAGTGCAACTCACTCATATACTATGTACTACACTGTGCATTTCGTGTAATGCGGGTTTTTCAGTAAATTCTAAGTTTTTCAGTGCAACTCACTCATATACTATGTACTACACTGTGCGTTTCTTATATTCTAAGTTTTTCAGTGCAACTCACTCATATACAATGTACTACACTGTGCGTTTCTTATACTCTAAGTTTTTCAGTGCAACTCACTCATATACTATGTACTACACTGTGCGTTTCTTATATTCTAAGTTTTTCAGTGCAACTCACTCATATACTATGTACTACACTGTGCGTTTCTTATATTCTAAGTTTTTCAGTGCAACTCACTCATATACTATGTACTACACTGTGCGTTTCTTATATTCTAAGTTTTTCAGTGCAACTCACTCATATACTATGTACTACACTGTGGATTTCGTGTAATGCGGGTTTTTCAGTAAATTCTAAGTTTTTCAGTACAACTCACTCATATACTATGTACTACACTGTGCGTTTCTTATATTTTAAGTTTTTCAGTGCAACTCACTCATATACTATGTACTACACTGTGCGTTTCTTATATTCTAAGTTTTTCAGTGCAACTCACTCATATACTATGTACTACACTATGCGTTTCTTATATTCTAAGTTTTTCAGTGCAACTCACTCATATACTATGTACTACACTGTGCGTTTCTTATATTCTAAGTTTTTCAGTGCAACCCACTCATATACTATGTACTACACTGTGCGTTTCTTAATTTCTAAGTTTTTCAGTGCAACTCACTCATATACTATGTACTACACTGTGCGTTTCTTATATTCTAAGTTTTTCAGTGCAACTCACTCATATACTATGTACTACACTGTGCGTTTCTTATATTCTAAGTTTTTCAGTGCAACTCACTCATATACTATGTACTACACTGTGCATTTCGTGTAATGCGGGTTTTTCAGTAAATTCTAAGTTTTTTAGTGCAACTCACTCATATACTATGTACTACACTGTGCGTTTCTTAAATTCTAAGTTTTTCAGTGCAACTCACTCATATACTATGTACTACACTGTGCGTTTCTTATATTCTAAGTTTTTCAGTGCAACTCACTCATATACTATGTACTACACTGTGCGTTTCTTATATTCTAAGTATATCAGTGCAACTCACTCATATACTATGTACTACAATGTGCGTTTCTTATATTCTAAGTTTTTCAGTGCAACTCACTCATATACTATGTACTACACTGTGCGTTTCTTATATTCTAAGTTTTTCAGTGCAACTCACTCATATACTATGTACTACACTGTGCGTTTCTTATATTCTAAGTTTTTCAGTGCAACTCACTCATATACTATGTACTACACTGTGCGTTTCTTATATTCTAACTTTTTCAGTGCAACTCACTCATATACTATGTACTACACTGTGCGTTTCTTATATTCTAAGTTTTTCAGTGCAACTCACTCATATACTATGTACTACACTGTGCGTTTCTTAAATTCTAAATTTTTCAGTGCAACTCACTCATATACTATGTACTACACTGTGCGTTTCTTATATTCTAAGTTTTTCAGTGCAACTCACTCATATACTATGTACTACACTGTGCATTTCGTGTAATGCGGGTTTTTCAGTAAATTCTAAGTTTTTCAGTGCAACTCACTCATATACTATGTACTACACTGTGCGTTTCTTATATTCTAAGTTTTTCAGTGCAACTCACTCATATACTATGTACTACACTGTGCGTTTCTTATACTCTAAGATTTTCAGTGCAACTCACTCATATACTATGTACTACACTGTGCGTTTCTTATATTTTAAGTTTTTCAGTGCAACTCACTCATATACTATGTACTACACTGTGCATTTCGTGTAATGCGGGTTTTTCAGTAAATTCTAAGTTTTTCAGTGCAACTCACTCATATACTATGTACTACACTGTGCGTTTCTTATATTCTAAGTTTTTCAGTGCAACTCACTCATATACTATGTACTACACTGTGCGTTTCTTATACTCTAAGTTTTTCAGTGCAACTCACTCATATACTATGTACTACACTGTGCGTTTCTTATATTCTAAGTTTTTCAGTGCAACTCACTCATATACTATGTACTACACTGTGCGTTTCTTATATTCTAACTTTTTCAGTGCAACTCACTCATATACTATGTACTACACTGTGCGTTTCTTATATTCTAAGTTTTTCAGTGCAACTCACTCATATACTATGTACTACACTGTGCATTTCGTGTAATGCGGGTTTTTCAGTAAATTCTAAGTTTTTCAGTGCAACTCACTCATATACTATGTACTACACTGTGCGTTTCTTATATTCTAAGTTTTTCAGTGCAACTCACTCATATACTATGTACTACACTGTGCGTTTCTTATATTCTAAGTTTTTCAGTGCAACTCACTCATATACTATGTACTACACTGTGCGTTTCTTATATTCTAAGTTTTTCAGTGCAACTCACTCATATACTATGTACTACACTGTGCATTTCGTGTAATGCGGGTTTTTCAGTAAATTCTAAGTTTTTTAGTGCAACTCACTCATATACTATGTACTACACTGTGCGTTTCTTAAATTCTAAGTTTTTCAGTGCAACTCACTCATATACTATGTACTACACTGTGCGTTTCTTATATTCTAAGTTTTTCAGTGCAACTCACTCATATACTATGTACTACACTGTGCGTTTCTTATATTCTAAGTATATCAGTGCAACTCACTCATATACTATGTACTACAATGTGCGTTTCTTATATTCTAAGTTTTTCAGTGCAACTCACTCATATACTATGTACTACACTGTGCGTTTCTTATATTCTAAGTTTTTCAGTGCAACTCACTCATATACTATGTACTACACTGTGCGTTTCTTATATTCTAAGTTTTTCAGTGCAACTCACTCATATACTATGTACTACTCTGTGCGTTTCTTATATTCTAACTTTTTCAGTGCAACTCACTCATATACTATGTACTACACTGTGCGTTTCTTATATTCTAAGGTTTTCAGTGCAACTCACTCATATACTATGTACTACACTGTGCGTTTCTTAAATTCTAAGTTTTTCAGTGCAACTCACTCATATACTATGTACTACACTGTGCGTTTCTTATATTCTAAGTTTTTCAGTGCAACTCACTCATATTCTATGTACTACACTGTGCGTTTCTTATATTCTAAGTTTTTCAGTGCAACTCACTCATATACTATGTACTACACTGTGCATTTCGTGTAATGCGGGTTTTTCAGTAAATTCTAAGTTTTTCAGTGCAACTCACTCATATACTATGTACTACACTGTGCGTTTCTTATATTCTAAGTTTTTCAGTGCAACTCACTCATATACTATGTACTACACTGTGTGTTTCTTAAATTCTAAGGTTTTCAGTGCAACTCACTCATATACTATGTACTACACTGTGCCTTTCTTATATTCTAAGTTTTTCAGTGCAACTCACTCATATTCTATGTACTACACTGTGTGTTTCTTATATTCTAAGTTTTTCAGTGCAACTCACTCATATACTATGTACTACACTGTGCGTTTCTTAAATTCTAAGTTTTTCAGTGCAACTCACTCATATACTATGTACTACACTGTGCGTTTCTTATATTCTAAGTTTTTCAGTGCAACTCACTCATATACTATGTACTACACTGTGCATTTCGTGTAATGCGGGTTTTTCAGTAAATTCTAAGTTTTTCAGTGCAACTCACTCATATACTATGTACTACACTGTGCGTTTCTTATATTCTAAGTTTTTCAGTGCAACTCACTCATATACTATGTACTACACTGTGCGTTTCTTATACTCTAAGTTTTTCAGTGCAACTCACTCATATACTATGTACTACACTGTGCGTTTCTTATATTTTAAGTTTTTCAGTGCAACTCACTCATATACTATGTACTACACTGTGCATTTCGTGTAATGCGGGTTTTTCAGTAAATTCTAATTTTTTCAGTGCAACTCACTCATATACTATGTACTACACTGTGCGTTTCTTATATTCTAAGTTTTTCAGTGCAACTCACTCATATACTATGTACTACACTGTGCGTTTCTTATACTCTAAGTTTTTCAGTGCAACTCACTCATATACTATGTACTACACTGTGCGTTTCTTATATTCTAAGTTTTTCAGTGCAACTCACTCATATACTATGTACTACACTGTGCGTTTCTTATATTCTAAGTTTTTCAGTGCAACTCACTCATATACTATGTACTACACTGTGCGTTTCTTATATTCTAAGTTTTTCAGTGCAACTCACTCATATACTATGTACTACACTGTGCATTTCGTGTAATGCGGGTTTTTCAGTAAATTCTAAGTTTTTCAGTGCAACTCACTCATATACTATGTACTACACTGTGCGTTTCTTATATTCTAAGTTTTTCAGTGCAACTCACTCATATACTATGTACTACACTGTGCGTTTCTTATATTCTAAGTTTTTCAGTGCAACTCACTCATATACTATGTACTACACTGTGCGTTTCTTATATTCTAAGTTTTTCAGTGCAACTCACTCATATACTATGTACTACACTGTGCATTTCGTGTAATGCGGGTTTTTCAGTAAATTCTAAGTTTTTTAGTGCAACTCACTCATATACTATGTACTACACTGTGCGTTTCTTCAATTCTAAGTTTTTCAGTGCAACTCACTCATATACTATGTACTACACTGTGCGTTTCTTATATTCTAAGTTTTTCAGTGCAACTCACTCATATACTATGTACTACACTGTGCGTTTCTTATATTCTAAGTATATCAGTGCAACTCACTCATATACTATGTACTACAATGTGCGTTTCTTATATTCTAAGTTTTTCAGTGCAACTCACTCATATACTATGTACTACACTGTGCGTTTCTTATATTCTAAGTTTTTCAGTGCAACTCACTCATATACTATGTACTACACTGTGCGTTTCTTATATTCTAAGTTTTTCAGTGCAACTCACTCATATACTATGTACTACTCTGTGCGTTTCTTATATTCTAACTTTTTCAGTGCAACTCACTCATATACTATGTACTACACTGTGCGTTTCTTATATTCTAAGGTTTTCAGTGCAACTCACTCATATACTATGTACTACACTGTGCGTTTCTTAAATTCTAAGTTTTTCAGTGCAACTCACTCATATACTATGTACTACACTGTGCGTTTCTTATATTCTAAGTTTTTCAGTGCAACTCACTCATATACTATGTACTACACTGTGCGTTTCTTATATTCTAAGTTTTTCAGTGCAACTCACTCATATACTATGTACTACACTGTGCATTTCGTGTAATGCGGGTTTTTCAGTAAATTCTAAGTTTTTCAGTGCAACTCACTCATATACTATGTACTACACTGTGCGTTTCTTATATTCTAAGTTTTTCAGTGCAACTCACTCATATACTATGTTCTACACTGTGCGTTTCTTAAATTCTAAGGTTTTCAGTGCAACTCACTCATATACTATGTACTACACTGTGCGTTTCTTATATTCTAAGTTTTTCAGTGCAACTCACTCATATTCTATGTACTACACTGTGTGTTTCTTATATTCTAAGTTTTTCAGTGCAACTCACTCATATACTATGTACTACACTGTGCGTTTCTTATATTCTAAGTTTTTCAGTGCAACTCACTCATATACTATGTACTACACTGTGCGTTTCTTATATTCTAAGTTTTTCAGTGCAACTCACTCATATTCTATGTACTACACTGTGTGTTTCTTATATTCTAAGTTTTTCAGTGCAACTCACTCATATACTATGTACTACACTGTGCGTTTCTTATATTCTAAGTTTTTCAGTGCAACTCACTCATATACTATGTACTACACTGTGCGTTTCTTATATTCTAAGTTTTTCAGTGCAACTCACTCATATACTATGTACTACACTGTGCGTTTCTTATATTCTAAGTTTTTCAGTGCAACTCACTCATATACTATGTACTACACTGTGCATTTCGTGTAATGCGGGTTTTTCAGTAAATTCTAAGTTTTTCAGTGCAACTCACTCATATACTATGTACTACACTGTGCGTTTCTTATATTCTAAGTTTTTCAGTGCAACTCACTCATATACTATGTACTACACTGCGCGTTTCTTATATTCTAAGTTTTTCAGTGCAACTCACTCATATACTATGTACTTCAATGTGCATTTCATATATTCTAAGTTTTTCAGTGCAACTCACTCATATACTATGTACTACACTGTGCATTTCGTGTAATGCGGGTTTTTCAGTAAATTCTAAGTTTTTCAGTGCAACTCACTCATATACTATGTACTACACTGTGCGTTTCTTATATTCTAAATTTTTCAGTGCAACTCACTCATATACTATGTACTACACTGTGCGTTTCTTATATTCTAAGTTTTTCAGTGCAACTCACTCATATACTATGTACTACACTGTGCATTTCGTGTAATGCGGGTTTATCAGTAAATTCTAAGTTTTTCAGTGCAACTCACTCATATACTATGTACTACACTGTGCGTTTCTTATATTCTAAGTTTTTCAGTGCAACTCACTCATATACTATGTACTACACTGTGCGGTTCTTATATTCTAAATTTTTCAGTGCAACTCACTCATATACTATGTACTACACTGTGCGTTTCTTATATTCTAAGTTTTTCAGTGCAACTCACTCATATACTATGTACTACACTGTGCGTTTCTTATATTCTAAGTTTTTCAGTGCAACTCACTCATATACTATGTACTACACTGTGCGTTTCTTATATTCTAAGTTTTTCAGTGCAACTCACTCATATACTATGTAATACACTGTGCGTTTCTTATATTCTAAGTTTTTCAGTGCAACTCACTCATATACTATGTACTACACTGTGCGTTTCTTATACTCTAAGTTTTTCAGTGCAACTCACTCATATACTATGTACTACACTGTGCGTTTCTTATATTTTAAGTTTTTCAGTGCAACTCACTCATATACTATGTACTACACTGTGCATTTCATGTAATGCGGGTTTTTCAGTAAATTCTAAGTTTTTCAGTGCAACTCACTCATATACTATGTACTACACTGTGCGTTTCTTATATTCTAAGTTTTTCAGTGCAACTCACTCATATACAATGTACTACACTGTGCGTTTCTTATACTCTAAGTTTTTCAGTGCAACTCACTCATATACTATGTACTACACTGTGCGTTTCTTATATTCTAAGTTTTTCAGTGCAACTCACTCATATACTATGTACTACACTGTGCGTTTCTTATATTCTAAGTTTTTCAGTGCAACTCACTCATATACTATGTACTACACTGTGCGTTTCTTATATTCTAAGTTTTTCAGTGCAACTCACTCATATACTATGTACTACACTGTGCATTTCGTGTAATGCGGGTTTTTCAGTAAATTCTAAGTTTTTCAGTGCAACTCACTCATATACTATGTACTACACTGTGCGTTTCTTATATTCTAAGTTTTTCAGTGCAACTCACTCATATACTATGTACTACACTGTGCGTTTCTTATATTCTAAGTTTTTCAGTGCAACTCACTCATATACTATGTACTACACTGTGCGTTTCTTATATTCTAAGTTTTTCAGTGCAACCCACTCATATACTATGTACTACACTGTGCCTTTCTTAATTTCTAAGTTTTTCAGTGCAACTCACTCATATACTATGTACTACACTGTGCGTTTCTTATATTCTAAGTTTTTCAGTGCAACTCACTCATATACTATGTACTACACTGTGCGTTTCTTATATTCTAAGTTTTTCAGTGCAACTCACTCATATACTATGTACTACACTGTGCATTTCGTGTAATGCGGGTTTTTCAGTAAATTCTAAGTTTTTTAGTGCAACTCACTCATATACTATGTACTACACTGTGCGTTTCTTAAATTCTAAGTTTTTCAGTGCAACTCACTCATATACTATGTACTACACTGTGCGTTTCTTATATTCTAAGTTTTTCAGTGCAACTCACTCATATACTATGTACTACACTGTGCGTTTCTTATATTCTAAGTTTTTCAGTGCAACTCACTCATATACTATGTACTACACTGTGCGTTTCTTATATTCTAAGTTTTTCAGTGCAACTCACTCATATACTATGTACTACACTGTGCGTTTCTTATATTCTATCTTTTTCAGTGCAACTCACTCATATACTATGTACTACACTGTGCGTTTCTTATATTCTAAGTTTTTCAGTGCAACTCACTCATATACTATGTACTACACTGTGCGTTTCTTAAATTCTAAGTTTTTCAGTGCAACTCACTCATATACTATGTACTACACTGTGCGTTTCTTATATTCTAAGTTTTTCAGTGCAACTCACTCATATACTATGTACTACACTGTGCATTTCGTGTAATGCGGGTTTTTCAGTAAATTCTAAGTTTTTCAGTGCAACTCACTCATATACTATGTACTACACTGTGCGTTTCTTATATTCTAAGTTTTTCAGTGCAACTCACTCATATACTATGTACTACACTGTGCGTTTCTTATACTCTAAGTTTTTCAGTGCAACTCACTCATATACTATGTACTACACTGTGCGTTTCTTATATTTTAAGTTTTTCAGTGCAACTCACTCATATACTATGTACTACACTGTGCATTTCGTGTAATGCGGGTTTTTCAGTAAATTCTAAGTTTTTCAGTGCAACTCACTCATATACTATGTACTACACTGTGCGTTTCTTATATTCTAAGTTTTTCAGTGCAACTCACTCATATACTATGTACTACACTGTGCGTTTCTTATACTCTAAGTTTTTCAGTGCAACTCACTCATATACTATGTACTACACTGTGCGTTTCTTATATTCTAAGTTTTTCAGTGCAACTCACTCATATACTATGTACTACACTGTGCGTTTCTTATATTCTAAGTTTTTCAGTGCAACTCACTCATATACTATGTACTACACTGTGCGGTTCTTATATTCTAAGTTTTTCAGTGCAACTCACTCATATACTATGTACTACACTGTGCGTTTCTTATATTCTAAGTTTTTCAGTGCAACTCACTCATATACTATGTACTACACTGTGCGTTTCTTATATTCTAAGTTTTTCAGTGCAACTCACTCATATACTATGTACTACACTGTGCGTTTCTTATATTCTAAGTTTTTCAGTCCAACTCACTCATATACTATGTAATACACTGTGCGTTTCTTATATTCCAAGTTTTTCAGTGCAACTCACTCATATACTATGTACTACACTGTGCGTTTCTTATACTCTAAGTTTTTCAGTGCAACTCACTCATATACTATGTACTACACTGTGCGTTTCTTATATTTTAAGTTTTTCAGTGCAACTCACTCATATACTATGTACTACACTGTGCATTTCATGTAATGCGGGTTTTTCAGTAAATTCTAAGTTTTTCAGTGCAACTCACTCATATACTATGTACTACACTGTGCGTTTCTTATATTCTAAGTTTTTCAGTGCAACTCACTCATATACTATGTACTACACTGTGCGTTTCTTATATTCTAAGTTTTTCAGTGCAACTCACTCATATACTATGTACTACACTGTGCGTTTCTTATATTCTAAGTTTTTCAGTGCAACTCACTCATATACTATGTACTACACTGTGCATTTCGTGTAATGCGGGTTTTTCAGTAAATTCTAAGTTTTTCAGTGCAACTCACTCATATACTATGTACTACACTGTGCGTTTCTTATATTCTAAGTTTTTCAGTGCAACTCACTCATATACTATGTACTACACTGTGCGTTTCTTATATTCTAAGTTTTTCAGTGCAACTCACTCATATACTATGTACTACACTGTGCGTTTCTTATATTCTAAGTTTTTCAGTGCAACCCACTCATATACTATGTACTACACTGTGCCTTTCTTAATTTCTAAGTTTTTCAGTGCAACTCACTCATATACTATGTACTACACTGTGCGTTTCTTATATTCTAAGTTTTTCAGTGCAACTCACTCATATACTATGTACTACACTGTGCGTTTCTTATATTCTAAGTTTTTCAGTGCAACTCACTCATATACTATGTACTACACTGTGCATTTCGTGTAATGCGGGTTTTTCAGTAAATTCTAAGTTTTTTAGTGCAACTCACTCATATACTATGTACTACACTGTGCGTTTCTTAAATTCTAAGTTTTTCAGTGCAACTCACTCATATACTATGTACTACACTGTGCGTTTCTTATATTCTAAGTTTTTCAGTGCAACTCACTCATATACTATGTACTACACTGTGCGTTTCTTATATTCTAAGTTTTTCAGTGCAACTCACTCATATACTATGTACTACACTGTGCGTTTCTTATATTCTAAGTTTTTCAGTGCAACTCACTCATATACTATGTACTACACTGTGCGTTTCTTATAGTCTATCTTTTTCAGTGCAACTCACTCATATACTATGTACTACACTGTGCGTTTCTTATATTCTAAGTATTTCAGTGCAACTCACTCATATACTATGTACTACACTGTGCGTTTCTTAAATTCTAAGTTTTTCAGTGCAACTCACTCATATACTATGTACTACACTGTGCGTTTCTTATATTCTAAGTTTTTCAGTGCAACTCACTCATATACTATGTACTACACTGTGCATTTCGTGTAATGCGGGTTTTTCAGTAAATTCTAAGTTTTTCAGTGCAACTCACTCATATACTATGTACTACACTGTGCGTTTCTTATATTCTAAGTTTTTCAGTGCAACTCACTCATATACTATGTACTACACTGTGAATTTCTTATACTCTAAGTTTTTCAGTGCAACTCACTCATATACTATGTACTACACTGTGCGTTTCTTATATTTTAAGTTTTTCAGTGCAACTCACTCATATACTATGTACTACACTGTGCATTTCGTGTAATGCGGGTTTTTCAGTAAATTCTAAGTTTTTCAGTGCAACTCACTCATATACTATGTACTACACTGTGCGTTTCTTATATTCTAAGTTTTTCAGTGCAACTCACTCATATACTATGTACTACACTGTGCGTTTCTTATACTCTAAGTTTTTCAGTGCAACTCACTCATATACTATGTACTACACTGTGCGTTTCTTATATTCTAAGTTTTTCAGTGCAACTCACTCATATACTATGTACTACACTGTGCGTTTCTTATATTCTAAGTTTTTCAGTGCAACTCACTCATATACTATGTACTACACTGTGCATTTCGTGTAATGCGGGTTTTTCAGTAAATTCTAAGTTTTTCAGTGCAACTCACTCATATACTATGTACTACACTGTGCGTTTCTTATATTCTAAGTTTTTCAGTGCAACTCACTCATATACTATGTACTACACTGTGCGTTTCTTATATTCTAAGTTTTTCAGTGCAACTCACTCATATACTATGTACTACACTGTGCATTTCGTGTAATGCGGGTTTTTCAGTAAATTCTAAGTTTTTCAGTGCAACTCACTCATATACTATGTACTACACTGTGCGTTTCTTATATTCTAAGTTTTTCAGTGCAACTCACTCATATACTATGTACTACACTGTGCGTTTCTTATATTCTAAGTTTTTCAGTGCAACTCACTCATATACTATGTACTACACTGTGCGTTTCTTATATTCTAAGTTTTTCAGTGCAACTCACTCATATACTATGTACTACACTGTGCGTTTCTTATATTCTAAGTTTTTCAGTGCAACTCACTCATATACTATGTACTACACTGTGCATTTCGTGTAATGCGGGTTTTTCAGTAAATTCTAAGTTTTTTAGTGCAACTCACTCATATACTATGTACTAAACTGTGCGTTTCTTAAATTCTAAGTTTTTCAGTGCAACTCACTCATATACTATGTACTACACTGTGCGTTTCTTATATTCTAAGTTTTTCAGTGCAACTCACTCATATACTATGTACTACACTGTGCGTTTCTTATATTCTAAGTATATCAGTGCAACTCCCTCATATACTATGTACTACACTGTGCGTTTCTTATATTCTAAGTATATCAGTGCAACTCACTCATATACTATGTACTACAATGTGCGTTTCTTATATTCTAAGTTTTTCAGTGCAACTCACTCATATACTATGTACTACACTGTGCGTTTCTTATATTCTAAGTTTTTCAGTGCAACTCACTCATATACTATGTACTACACTGTGCGTTTCTTATATTCTAAGTTTTTCAGTGCAACTCACTCATATACTATGTACTACACTGTGCGTTTCTTATATTCTAACTTTTTCAGTGCAACTCACTCATATACTATGTACTACACTGTGCGTTTCTTATATTCTAAGTTTTTCAGTGCAACTCACTCATATACTATGTACTACACTGTGCGTTTCTTAAATTCTAAGTTTTTCAGTGCAACTCACTCATATACTATGTACTACACTGTGCGTTTCTTATATTCTAAATTTTTCAGTGCAACTCACTCATATACTATGTACTACACTGTGCATTTCGTGTAATGCGGGTTTTTCAGTAAATTCTAAGTTTTTCAGTGCAACTCACTCATATACTATGTACTACACTGTGCGTTTCTTATATTCTAAGTTTTTCAGTGCAACTCACTCATATACTATGTACTACACTGTGCGTTTCTTATACTCTAAGTTTTTCAGTGCAACTCACTCATATACTATGTACTACACTGTGCGTTTCTTATATTTTAAGTTTTTCAGTGCAACTCACTCATATACTATGTACTACACTGTGCATTTCGTGTAATGCGGGTTTTTCAGTAAATTCTAAGTTTTTCAGTGCAACTCACTCATATACTATGTACTACACTGTGCGTTTCTTATATTCTAAGTTTTTCAGTGCAACTCACTCATATACTATGTACTACACTGTGCGTTTCTTATACTCTAAGTTTTTCAGTGCAACTCACTCATATACTATGTACTACACTGTGCGTTTCTTATATTCTAAGTTTTTCAGTGCAACTCACTCATATACTATGTACTACACTGTGCGTTTCTTATATTCTAAGTTTTTCAGTGCAACTCACTCATATACTATGTACTACACTGTGCGTTTCTTATATTCTAAGTTTTTCAGTGCAACTCACTCATATACTATGTACTACACTGTGCATTTCGTGTAATGCGGGTTTTTCAGTAAATTCTAAGTTTTTCAGTGCAACTCACTCATATACTATGTACTACACTGTGCGTTTCTTATATTCTAAGTTTTTCAGTGCAACTCACTCATATACTATGTACTACACTGTGCGTTTCTTATATTCTAAGTTTTTCAGTGCAACTCACTCATATACTATGTACTACACTGTGCATTTCGTGTAATGCGGGTTTTTCAGTAAATTCTAAGTTTTTCAGTGCAACTCACTCATATACTATGTACTACACTGTGCGTTTCTTATATTCTAAGTTTTTCAGTGCAACTCACTCATATACTATGTACTACACTGTGCGTTTCTTATATTCTAAGTTTTTCAGTGCAACTCACTCATATACTATGTACTACACTGTGCGTTTCTTATATTCTAAGTTTTTCAGTGCAACTCACTCATATACTATGTACTACACTGTGCGTTTCTTATATTCTAAGTTTTTCAGTGCAACTCACTCATATACTATGTACTACACTGTGCATTTCGTGTAATGCGGGTTTTTCAGTAAATTCTAAGTTTTTTAGTGCAACTCACTCATATACAATGTACTACACTGTGCGTTTCTTAAATTCTAAGTTTTTCAGTGCAACTCACTCATATACTATGTACTACACTGTGCGTTTCTTATATTCTAAGTTTTTCAGTGCAACTCACTCATATACTATGTACTACACTGTGCGTTTCTTATATTCTAAGTTTTTCAGTGCAACTCACTCATATACTATGTACTACACTGTGCATTTCGTGTAATGCGGGTTTTTCAGTAAATTCTAAGTTTTTCAGTGCAACTCACTCATATACTATGTACTACACTGTGCGTTTCTTATATTCTAAGTTTTTCAGTGCAACTCACTCATATACTATGTACTACACTGTGCGTTTCTTATATTCTAAGTTTTTCAGTGCAACTCACTCATATTCTATGTACTACACTGTGTGTTTCTTATATTCTAAGTTTTTCAGTGCAACTCACTCATATACTATGTACTACACTGTGCGTTTCTTATATTCTAAGTTTTTCAGTGCAACTCACTCATATACTATGTACTACACTGTGCGTTTCTTATATTCTAAGTTTTTCAGTGCAACTCACTCATATACTATGTACTACACTGTGCGTTTCTTATATTCTAAGTTTTTCAGTGCAACTCACTCATATACTATGTACTACACTGTGCGTTTCTTAAATTCTAAGTTTTTCAGTGCAACTCACTCATATACTATGTACTACACTGTGCGTTTCTTATATTCTAAGTTTTTCAGTGCAACTCACTCATATACTATGTACTACACTGTGCATTTCGTGTAATGCGGGTTTTTCAGTAAATTCTAAGTTTTTCAGTGCAACTCACTCATATACTATGTACTACACTGTGCGTTTCTTATATTCTAAGTTTTTCAGTGCAACTCACTCATATACTATGTACTACACTGTGCGTTTCTTATACTCTAAGTTTTTCAGTGCAACTCACTCATATACTATGTACTACACTGTGCGTTTCTTATATTTTAAGTTTTTCAGTGCAACTCACTCATATACTATGTACTACACTGTGCATTTCGTGTAATGCGGGTTTTTCAGTAAATTCTAAGTTTTTCAGTGCAACTCACTCATATACTATGTACTACACTGTGCGTTTCTTATATTCTAAGTTTTTCAGTGCAACTCACTCATATACAATGTACTACACTGTGCGTTTCTTATACTCTAAGTTTTTCAGTGCAACTCACTCATATACTATGTACTACACTGTGCGTTTCTTATATTCTAAGTTTTTCAGTGCAACTCACTCATATACTATGTACTACACTGTGCGTTTCTTATATTCTAAGTTTTTCAGTGCAACTCACTCATATACTATGTACTACACTGTGCGTTTCTTATATTCTAAGTTTTTCAGTGCAACTCACTCATATACTATGTACTACACTGTGCATTTCGTGTAATGCGGGTTTTTCAGTAAATTCTAAGTTTTTCAGTGCAACTCACTCATATACTATGTACTACACTGTGCGTTTCTTATATTCTAAGTTTTTCAGTGCAACTCACTCATATACTATGTACTACACTGTGCGTTTCTTATATTCTAAGTTTTTCAGTGCAACCCACTCATATACTATGTACTACACTGTGCCTTTCTTAATTTCTAAGTTTTTCAGTGCAACTCACTCATATACTATGTACTACACTGTGCGATTCTTATATTCTAAGTTTTTCAGTGCAACTCACTCATATACTATGTACTACACTGTGCGTTTCTTATATTCTAAGTTTTTCAGTGCAACTCACTCATATACTATGTACTACACTGTGCATTTCGTGTAATGCGGGTTTTTCAGTAAATTCTAAGTTTTTTAGTGCAACTCACTCATATACTATGTACTACACTGTGCGTTACTTAAATTCTAAGTTTTTCAGTGCAACTCACTCATATACTATGTACTACACTGTGCGTTTCTTATATTCTAAGTTTTTCAGTGCAACTCACTCATATACTATGTACTACACTGTGCGTTTCTTATATTCTAAGTATATCAGTGCAACTCACTCATATACTATGTACTACACTGTGCGTTTCTTATATTCTAAGTTTTTCAGTGCAACTCACTCATATACTATGGACTACACTGTGCGTTTCTTCTATCTTTTTCAGTGCAACTCACTCATATACTATGTACTACACTGTGCGTTTCTTATATTCTAAGTTTTTCAGTGCAACTCACTCATATACTATGTACAACACTGTGCGTTTCTTAAATTCTAAGTTTTTCAGTGCAACTCACTCATATACTATGTACTACACTGTGCGTTTCTTATATTCTAAGTTTTTCAGTGCAACTCACTCATATACAATGTACTACACTGTGCGTTTCTTATATTCCAAGTTTTTCAGTGCAACTCACTCATATACTATGTACTACACTGTGCGTTTCTTATACTCTAAGTTTTTCAGTGCAACTCACTCATATACTATGTACTACACTGTGCGTTTCTTATATTTTAAGTTTTTCAGTGCAACTCACTCATATACTATGTACTACACTGTGCATTTCGTGTAATGCGGGTTTTTCAGTAAATTCTAAGTTTTTCAGTGCAACTCACTCATATACTATGTACTACACTGTGCGTTTCTTATATTCTAAGTTTTTCAGTGCAACTCACTCATATACTATGTACTACACTGTGCGTTTCTTATACTCTAAGTTTTTCAGTGCAACTCACTCATATACTATGTACTACACTGTGCGTTTCTTATATTCTAAGTTTTTCAGTGCAACTCACTCATATACTATGTACTACACTGTGCGTTTCTTATATTCTAAGTTTTTCAGTGCAACTCACTCATATACTATGTACTACACTGTGCGTTTCTTATATTCTAAGTTTTTCAGTGCAACTCACTCATATACTATGTACTACACTGTGCATTTCGTGTAATGCGGGTTTTTCAGTAAATTCTAAGTTTTTCAGTGCAACTCACTCATATACTATGTACTACACTGTGCGTTTCTTATATTCTAAGTTTTTCAGTGCAACTCACTCATATACTATGTACTACACTGTGCGTTTCTTATATTCTAAGTTTTTCAGTGCAACTCACTCATATACTATGTACTACACTGTGCATTTCGTGTAATGCGGGTTTTTCAGTAAATTCTAAGTTTTTCAGTGCAACTCACTCATATACTATGTACTACACTGTGAGTTTCTTATATTCTAAGTTTTTCAGTGCAACTCACTCATATACTATGTACTACACTGTGCGTTTCTTATATTCTAAGTTTTTCAGTGCAACTCACTCATATACTATGTACTACACTGTGCGTTTCTTATATTCTAAGTTTTTCAGTGCAACTCACTCATATACTATGTACTACACTGTGCGTTTCTTATATTCTAAGTTTTTCAGTGCAACTCACTCATATACTATGTACTACACTGTGCATTTCGTGTAATGCGGGTTTTTCAGTAAATTCTAAGTTTTTTAGTGCAACTCACTCATATACTATGTACTAAACTGTGCGTTTCTTAAATTCTAAGTTTTTCAGTGCAACTCACTCATATACTATGTACTACACTGTGCGTTTCTTATATTCTAAGTTTTTCAGTGCAACTCACTCATATACTATGTACTACACTGTGCGTTTCTTATATTCTAAGTATATCAGTGCAACTCACTCATATACTATGTACTACACTGTGCGTTTCTTATATTCTAAGTTTTTCAGTGCAACTCACTCATATACTATGTACTACACTGTGCGTTTCTTATATTCTAAGTTTTTCAGTGCAACTCACTCATATACTATGTACTACACTGTGCGTTTCTTATATTCTAAGTTTTTCAGTGCAACTCACTCATATACTATGTACTACACTGTGCGTTTCTTATATTCTAAGTTTTTCAGTGCAACTCACTCATATACTATGTACTACACTGTGCGTTTCTTATATTCTAAGTTTTTCAGTCCAACTCACTCATATACTATGTACTACACTGTGCATTTCGTGTAATGCGGGTTTTTCAGTAAATTCTAAGTTTTTTAGTGCAACTCACTCATATACTATGTACTACACTGTGCGTTTCTTAAATTCTAAGTTTTTCAGTGCAACTCACTCATATACTATGTACTACACTGTGCGTTTCTTATATTCTAAGTTTTTCAGTGCAACTCACTCATATACTATGTACTACACTGTGCGTTTCTTATATTCTAAGTATATCAGTGCAACTCACTCATATACTATGTACTACAATGTTCATTTCTTATATTCTAAGTTTTTCAGTGCAACTCACTCATATACTATGTACTACACTGTGCGTTTCTTATATTCTAAGTTTTTCAGTGCAACTCACTCATATACTATGTACTACACTGTGCGTTTCTTATATTCTAAGTTTTTCAGTGCAACTCACTCATATACTATGTACTACACTGTGCGTTTCTTAAATTCTAAGTTTTTCAGTGCAACTCACTCATATACTATGTACTACACTGTGCATTTCGTGTAATGCGGGTTTTTCAGTAAATTCTAAGTTTTTCAGTGCAACTCACTCATATACTATGTACTACACTGTGCGTTTCTTATACTCTAAGTTTTTCAGTGCAACTCACTCATATACTATGTACTACACTGTGCGTTTCTTATATTCTAAGTTTTTCAGTGCAACTCACTCATATACTATGTACTACACTGTGCGTTTCTTATATTCTAAGTTTTTCAGTGCAACTCACTCATATACTATGTACTACACTGTGCGTTTCTTATATTCTAAGTTTTTCAGTGCAACTCACTCATATACTATGTACTACACTGTGCGTTTCTTATATTCTAAGTTTTTCAGTGCAACTCACTCATATACTATGTACTACACTGTGCATTTCGTGTAATGCGGGTTTTTCAGTAAATTCTAAGTTTTTTAGTGCAACTCACTCATATACTATGTACTAAACTGTGCGTTTCTTAAATTCTAAGTTTTTCAGTGCAACTCACTCATATACTATGTACTACACTGTGCGTTTCTTATATTCTAAGTTTTTCAGTGCAACTCACTCATATACTATGTACTACACTGTGCGTTTCTTATATTCTAAGTATATCAGTGCAACTCACTCATATACTATGTACTACACTGTGCGTTTCTTATATTCTAAGTTTTTCAGTGCAACTCACTCATATACTATGTACTACACTGTGCGTTTCTTATATTCTAAGTTTTTCAGTGCAACTCACTCATATACTATGTACTACACTGTGCGTTTCTTATATTCTAAGTTTTTCAGTGCAACTCACTCATATACTATGTACTACACTGTGCGTTTCTTATATTCTAAGTTTTTCAGTGCAACTCACTCATATACTATGTACTACACTGTGCGTTTCTTATATTCTAAGTTTTTCAGTCCAACTCACTCATATACTATGTACTACACTGTGCATTTCGTGTAATGCGGGTTTTTCAGTAAATTCTAAGTTTTTTAGTGCAACTCACTCATATACTATGTACTACACTGTGCGTTTCTTAAATTCTAAGTTTTTCAGTGCAACTCACTCATATACTATGTACTACACTGTGCGTTTCTTATATTCTAAGTTTTTCAGTGCAACTCACTCATATACTATGTACTACACTGTGCGTTTCTTATATTCTAAGTATATCAGTGCAACTCACTCATATACTATGTACTACAATGTTCATTTCTTATATTCTAAGTTTTTCAGTGCAACTCACTCATATACTATGTACTACACTGTGCGTTTCTTATATTCTAAGTTTTTCAGTGCAACTCACTCATATACTATGTACTACACTGTGCGTTTCTTATATTCTAAGTTTTTCAGTGCAACTCACTCATATACTATGTACTACACTGTGCGTTTCTTAAATTCTAAGTTTTTCAGTGCAACTCACTCATATACTATGTACTACACTGTGCATTTCGTGTAATGCGGGTTTTTCAGTAAATTCTAAGTTTTTCAGTGCAACTCACTCATATACTATGTACTACACTGTGCGTTTCTTATACTCTAAGTTTTTCAGTGCAACTCACTCATATACTATGTACTACACTGTGCGTTTCTTATATTCTAAGTTTTTCAGTGCAACTCACTCATATACTATGTACTACACTGTGCGTTTCTTATATTCTAAGTTTTTCAGTGCAACTCACTCATATACTATGTACTACACTGTGCGTTTCTTATATTCTAAGTTTTTCAGTGCAACTCACTCATATACTATGTACTACACTGTGCATTTCGTGTAATGCGGGTTTTTCAGTAAATTCTAAGTTTTTCAGTGCAACTCACTCATATACTATGTACTACACTGTGCTTTTCTTATATTCTAAGTTTTTCAGTGCAACTCACTCATATACTATGTACTACACTGTGCGTTTCTTATATTCTAAGTTTTTCAGTGCAACTCACTCATATACTATGTACTACACTGTGCATTTCGTGTAATGCGGGTTTTTCAGTAAATTCTAAGTTTTTCAGTGCAACTCACTCATATACTATGTACTACACTGTGCGTTTCTTATATTCTAAGTTTTTCAGTGCAACTCACTCATATACTATGTACTACACTGTGCGTTTCTTATATTCTAAGTTTTTCAGTGCAACTCACTCATATACTATGTACTACACTGTGCGTTTCTTATATTCTAAGTTTTTCAGTGCAACTCACTCATATACTATGTACTACACTGTGCATTTCGTGTAATGCGGGTTTTTCAGTAAATTCTAAGTTTTTTAGTGCAACTCACTCATATACTATGTACTAAACTGTGCGTTTCTTAAATTCTAAGTTTTTCAGTGCAACTCACTCATATACTATGTACTACAATGTGCGTTTCTTATATTCTAAGTTTTTCAGTGCAACTCACTCATATACTATGTACTACACTGTGCGTTTCTTATATTCTAAGTATATCAGTGCAACTCACTCATATACTATGTACTACACTGTGCGTTTCTTATATTCTAAGTATATCAGTGCAACTCACTCATATACTATGTACTACAATGTGCGTTTCTTATATTCTAAGTTTTTCAGTGCAACTCACTCATATACTATGTACTACACTGTGCGTTTCTTATATTCTAAGTTTTTCAGTGCAACTCACTCATATACTATGTACTACACTGTGCGTTTCTTATATTCTAAGTTTTTCAGTGCAACTCACTCATATACTATGTACTACACTGTGCGTTTCTTATATTCTAACTTTTTCAGTGCAACTCACTCATATACTATGTACTACACTGTGCGTTTCTTATATTCTAAGTTTTTCAGTGCAACTCACTCATATACTATGTACTACACTGTGCGTTTCTTAAATTCTAAGTTTTTCAGTGCAACTCACTCATATACTATGTACTACACTGTGCGTTTCTTATATTCTAAATTTTTCAGTGCAACTCACTCATATACTATGTACTACACTGTGCATTTCGTGTAATGCGGGTTTTTCAGTAAATTCTAAGTTTTTCAGTGCAACTCACTCATATACTATGTACTACACTGTGCGTTTCTTATATTCTAAGTTTTTCAGTGCAACTCACTCATATACTATGTACTACACTGTGCGTTTCTTATACTCTAAGTTTTTCAGTGCAACTCACTCATATACTATGTACTACACTGTGCGTTTCTTATATTTTAAGTTTTTCAGTGCAACTCACTCATATACTATGTACTACACTGTGCATTTCGTGTAATGCGGGTTTTTCAGTAAATTCTAAGTTTTTCAGTGCAACTCACTCATATACTATGTACTACACTGTGCGTTTCTTATATTCTAAGTTTTTCAGTGCAACTCACTCATATACTATGTACTACACTGTGCGTTTCTTATACTCTAAGTTTTTCAGTGCAACTCACTCATATACTATGTACTACACTGTGCGTTTCTTATATTCTAAGTTTTTCAGTGCAACTCACTCATATACTATGTACTACACTGTGCGTTTCTTATATTCTAAGTTTTTCAGTGCAACTCACTCATATACTATGTACTACACTGTGCGTTTCTTATATTCTAAGTTTTTCAGTGCAACTCACTCATATACTATGTACTACACTGTGCATTTCGTGTAATGCGGGTTTTTCAGTAAATTCTAAGTTTTTCAGTGCAACTCACTCATATACTATGTACTACACTGTGCGTTTCTTATATTCTAAGTTTTTCAGTGCAACTCACTCATATACTATGTACTACACTGTGCGTTTCTTATATTCTAAGTTTTTCAGTGCAACTCACTCATATACTATGTACTACACTGTGCATTTCGTGTAATGCGGGTTTTTCAGTAAATTCTAAGTTTTTCAGTGCAACTCACTCATATACTATGTACTACACTGTGCGTTTCTTATATTCTAAGTTTCTCAGTGCAACTCACTCATATACTATGTACTACACTGTGCGTTTCTTATATTCTAAGTTTTTCAATGCAACTCACTCATATACTATGTACTACACTGTGCGTTTCTTATATTCTAAGTTTTTCAGTGCAACTCACTCATATACTATGTACTACACTGTGCGTTTCTTATATTCTAAGTTTTTCAGTGCAACTCAATCATATACTATGTACTACACTGTGCATTTCGTGTAATGCGGGTTTTTCAGTAAATTCTAAGTTTTTTAGTGCAACTCACTCATATACTATGTACTACACTGTGCGTTTCTTAAATTCTAAGTTTTTCAGTGCAACTCACTCATATACTATGTACTACACTGTGCGTTTCTTATATTGTAAGTTTTTCAGTGCAACTCACTCATATACTATGTACTACACTGTGCGTTTCTTATATTCTAAGTTTTTCAGTGCAACTCACTCATATACTATGTACTACACTGTGCATTTCGTGTAATGCGGGTTTTTCAGTAAATTCTAAGTTTTTCAGTGCAACTCACTCATATACTATGTACTACACTGTGCGTTTCTTATATTCTAAGTTTTTCAGTGCAACTCACTCATATACTATGTACTACACTGTGCGTTTCTTATATTCTAAGTTTTTCAGTGCAACTCACTCATATTCTATGTACTACACTGTGTGTTTCTTATATTCTAAGTTTTTCAGTGCAACTCACTCATATACTATGTACTACACTGTGCGTTTCTTATATTCTAAGTTTTTCAGTGCAACTCACTCATATACTATGTACTACACTGTGCGTTTCTTATATTCTAAGTTTTTCAGTGCAACTCACTCATATACTATGTACTACACTGTGCGTTTCTTATATTCTAAGTTTTTCAGTGCAACTCACTCATATACTATGTACTACACTGTGCGTTTCTTAAATTCTAAGTTTTTCAGTGCAACTCACTCATATACTATGTACTACACTGTGCGTTTCTTATATTCTAAGTTTTTCAGTGCAACTCACTCATATACTATGTACTACACTGTGCATTTCGTGTAATGCGGGTTTTTCAGTAAATTCTAAGTTTTTCAGTGCAACTCACTCATATACTATGTACTACACTGTGCGTTTCTTATATTCTAAGTTTTTCAGTGCAACTCACTCATATACTATGTACTACACTGTGCGTTTCTTATACTCTAAGTTTTTCAGTGCAACTCACTCATATACTATGTACTACACTGTGCGTTTCTTATATTTTAAGTTTTCAGTGCAACTCACTCATATACTATGTACTACACTGTGCATTTCGTGTAATGCGGGTTTTTCAGTAAATTCTAAGTTTTTCAGTGCAACTCACTCATATACTATGTACTACACTGTGCGTTTCTTATATTCTAAGTTTTTCAGTGCAACTCACTCATATACAATGTACTACACTGTGCGTTTCTTATACTCTAAGTTTTTCAGTGCAACTCACTCATATACTATGTACTACACTGTGCGTTTCTTATATTCTAAGTTTTTCAGTGCAACTCACTCATATACTATGTACTACACTGTGCGTTTCTTATATTCTAAGTTTTTCAGTGCAACTCACTCATATACTATGTACTACACTGTGCGTTTCTTATATTCTAAGTTTTTCAGTGCAACTCACTCATATACTATGTACTACACTGTGCATTTCGTGTAATGCGGGTTTTTCAGTAAATTCTAAGTTTTTCAGTGCAACTCACTCATATACTATGTACTACACTGTGCGTTTCTTATATTCTAAGTTTTTCAGTGCAACTCACTCATATACTATGTACTACACTGTGCGTTTCTTATATTCTAAGTTTTTCAGTGCAACTCACTCATATACTATGTACTACACTGTGCGTTTCTTATATTCTAAGTTTTTCAGTGCAACTCACTCATATACTATGAACTACACTGTGCGTTTCTTATATTCTAAGTTTTTCAGTGCAACCCACTCATATACTATGTACTACACTGTGCCTTTCTTAATTTCTAAGTTTTTCAGTGCAACTCACTCATATACTATGTACTACACTGTGCGTTTCTTATATTCTAAGTTTTTCAGTGCAACTCACTCATATACTATGTACTACACTGTGCGTTTCTTATATTCTAAGTTTTTCAGTGCAACTCACTCATATACTATGTACTACACTGTGCATTTCGTGTAATGCGGGTTTTTCAGTAAATTCTAAGTTTTTTAGTGCAACTCACTCATATACTATGTACTACACTGTGCGTTACTTAAATTCTAAGTTTTTCAGTGCAACTCACTCATATACTATGTACTACACTGTGCGTTTCTTATATTCTAAGTTTTTCAGTGCAACTCACTCATATACTATGTACTACACTGTGCGTTTCTTAAATTCTAAGTTTTTCAGTGCAACTCACTCATATACTATGTACTACACTGTGCGTTTCTTATATTCTAAGTTTTTCAGTGCAACTCACTCATATACTATGTACTACACTGTGCATTTCGTGTAATGCGGGTTTTTCAGTAAATTCTAAGTTTTTCAGTGCAACTCACTCATATACTATGTACTACACTGTGCGTTTCTTATATTCTAAGTTTTTCAGTGCAACTCACTCATATACTATGTACTACACTGTGCGTTTCTTATACTCTAAGTTTTTCAGTGCAACTCACTCATATACTATGTACTACACTGTGCGTTTCTTATATTCTAAGTTTTTCAGTGCAACTCACTCATATACTATGTACTACACTGTGCGTTTCTTATATTCTAAGTTTTTCAGTGCAACTCACTCATATACTATGTACTACACTGTGCGTTTCTTATATTCTAAGTTTTTCAGTGCAACTCACTCATATACTATGTACTACACTGTGCATTTCGTGTAATGCGGGTTTTTCAGTAAATTCAAAGTTTTTCAGTGCAACTCACTCATATACTATGTACTACACTGTGCGTTTCTTATATTCTAAGTTTTTCAGTGCAACTCACTCATATACTATGTACTACAGTGTGCGTTTCTTATATTCTAAGTTTTTCAGTGCAACTCACTCATATACTATGTACTACACTGTGCATTTCGTGTAATGCGGGTTTTTCAGTAAATTCTAAGTTTTTCAGTGCAACTCACTCATATACTATGTACTACACTGTGCGTTTCTTATATTCTAAGTTTTTCAGTGCAACTCACTCATATACTATGTACTACACTGTGCGTTTCTTATATTCTAAGTTTTTCAGTGCAACTCACTCATATACTATGTACTACACTGTGCGTTTCTTATATTCTAAGTTTTTCAGTGCAACTCACTCATATACTATGTACTACACTGTGCGTTTCTTATATTCTAAGTTTTTCAGTGCAACTCACTCATATACTATGTACTACACTGTGCATTTCGTGTAATGCGGGTTTTTCAGTAAATTCTAAGTTTTTTAGTGCAACTCACTCATATACTATGTACTAAACTGTGCGTTTCTTAAATTCTAAGTTTTTCAGTGCAACTCACTCATATACTATGTACTACACTGTGCGTTTCTTATATTCTAAGTTTTTCAGTGCAACTCACTCATATACTATGTACTACACTGTGCGTTTCTTATATTCTAAGTATATCAGTGCAACTCACTCATATACTATGTACTACACTGTGCATTTCTTATATTCTAAGTTTTTCAGTGCAACTCACTCATATACTATGTACTACACTGTGCGTTTCTTATATTCTAAGTTTTTCAGTGCAACTCACTCATATACTATGTACTACACTGTGCGTTTCTTATATTCTAAGTTTTTCAGTGCAACTCACTCATATACTATGTACTACACTGTGCGTTTCTTATATTCTAAGTTTTTCAGTGCAACTCACTCATATACTATGTACTACACTGTGCGTTTCTTATATTCTAAGTTTTTCAGTGCAACTCACTCATATACTATGTACTACACTGTGCATTTCGTGTAATGCGGGTTTTTCAGTAAATTCTAAGTTTTTTAGTGCAACTCACTCATATACTATGTACTACACTGTGCGTTTCTTAAATTCTAAGTTTTTCAGTGCAACTCACTCATATACTATGTACTACACTGTGCGTTTCTTATATTCTAAGTTTTTCAGTGCAACTCACTCATATACTATGTACTACACTGTGCGTTTCTTATATTCTAAGTATATCAGTGCAACTCACTCATATACTATGTACTACAATGTGCATTTCTTATATTCTAAGTTTTTCAGTGCAACTCACTCATATACTATGTACTACACTGTGCGTTTCTTATATTCTAACTTTTTCAGTGCAACTCACTCATATACTATGTACTACACTGTGCGTTTCTTATATTCTAAGTTTTTCAGTGCAACTCACTCATATACTATGTACTACACTGTGCGTTTCTTAAATTCTAAGTTTTTCAGTGCAACTCACTCATATACTATGTACTACACTGTGCGTTTCTTATATTCTAAGTTTTTCAGTGCAACTCACTCATATACTATGTACTACACTGTGCGTTTCTTATATTCTAAGTTTTTCAGTGCAACTCACTCATATACTATGTACTACACTGTGCATTTCGTGTAATGCGGGTTTTTCAGTAAATTCTAAGTTTTTCAGTGCAACTCACTCATATACTATGTACTACACTGTGCGTTTCTTATATTCTAAGTTTTTCAGTGCAACTCACTCATATACTATGTACTACACTGTGCGTTTCTTATATTCTAAGTTTTTCAGTGCAACTCACTCATATTCTATGTACTACACTGTGTGTTTCTTATATTCTAAGTTTTTCAGTGCAACTCACTCATATACTATGTACTACACTGTGCGTTTCTTATATTCTAAGTTTTTCAGTGCAACTCACTCATATACTATGTACTACACTGTGCGTTTCTTATATTCTAAGTTTTTCAGTGCAACTCACTCATATACTATGTACTACACTGTGCGTTTCTTATATTCTAAGTTTTTCAGTGCAACTCACTCATATACTATGTACTACACTGTGCGTTTCTTAAATTCTAAGTTTTTCAGTGCAACTCACTCATATACTATGTACTACACTGTGCGTTTCTTATATTCTAAGTTTTTCAGTGCAACTCACTCATATACTATGTACTACACTGTGCATTTCGTGTAATGCGGGTTTTTCAGTAAATTCTAAGTTTTTCAGTGCAACTCACTCATATACTATGTACTACACTGTGCGTTTCTTATACTCTAAGTTTTTCAGTGCAACTCACTCATATACTATGTACTACACTGTGCGTTTCTTATATTTTAAGTTTTTCAGTGCAACTCACTCATATACTATGTACTACACTGTGCATTTCGTGTAATGCGGGTTTTTCAGTAAATTCTAAGTTTTTCAGTGCAACTCACTCATATACTATGTACTACACTGTGCGTTTCTTATATTCTAAGTTTTTCAGTGCAACTCACTCATATACTATGTACTACACTGTGCGTTTCTTATATTCTAAGTTTTTCAGTGCAACTCACTCATATACTATGTACTACACTGTGCGTTTCTTATATTCTAAGTTTTTCAGTGCAACTCACTCATATACTATGTACTACACTGTGCATTTCGTGTAATGCGTGTTTTTCAGTAAATTCTAAGTTTTTTAGTGCAACTCACTCATATACTATGTACTACACTGTGCGTTTCTTAAATTCTAAGTTTTTCAGTGCAACTCACTCATATACTATGTACTACACTGTGCGTTTCTTATATTCTAAGTTTTTCAGTGCAACTCACTCATATACTATGTACTACACTGTGCGTTTCTTATATTCTAAGTATATCAGTGCAACTCACTCATATACTATGTACTACAATGTGCGTTTCTTATATTCTAAGTTTTTCAGTGCAACTCACTCATATACTATGTACTACACTGTGCGTTTCTTATATTCTAAGTTTTTCAGTGCAACTCACTCATATACTATGTACTACACTGTGCGTTTCTTATATTCTAAGTTTTTCAGTGCAACTCACTCATATACTATGTACTACACTGTGCGTTTCTTATATTCTAAGTTTTTCAGTGCAACTCACTCATATACTATGTACTACACTGTGCGTTTCTTAAATTCTAAGTTTTTCAGTGCAACTCACTCATATACTATGTACTACACTGTGCGTTTCTTATATTCTAAGTTTTTCAGTGCAACTCACTCATATACTATGTACTACACTGTGCATTTCGTGTAATGCGGGTTTTTCAGTAAATTCTAAGTTTTTCAGTGCAACTCACTCATATACTATGTACTACACTGTGCGTTTCTTATACTCTAAGTTTTTCAGTGCAACTCACTCATATACTATGTACTACACTGTGCGTTTCTTATATTTTAAGTTTTTCAGTGCAACTCACTCATATACTATGTACTACACTGTGCATTTCGTGTAATGCGGGTTTTTCAGTAAATTCTAAGTTTTTCAGTGCAACTCACTCATATACTATGTACTACACTGTGCGTTTCTTATATTCTAAGTTTTTCAGTGCAACTCACTCATATACTATGTACTACACTGTGCGTTTCTTATATTCTAAGTTTTTCAGTGCAACTCACTCATATACAATGTACTACACTGTGCGTTTCTTATATTCTAAGTTTTTCAGTGCAACTCACTCATATACTATGTACTACACTGTGCGTTTCTTATATTCTAAGTTTTTCAGTGCAACTCACTCATATACTATGTACTACACTGTGCGTTTCTTATATTCTAAGTTTTTCAGTGCAACTCACTCATATACTATGTACTACACTGTGCGTTTCTTATATTCTAAGTTTTTCAGTGCAACTCACTCATATACTATGTACTACACTGTGCATTTCGTGTAATGCGTGTTTTTCAGTAAATTCTAAGTTTTTTAGTGCAACTCACTCATATACTATGTACTACACTGTGCGTTTCTTAAATTCTAAGTTTTTCAGTGCAACTCACTCATATACTATGTACTACACTGTGCGTTTCTTATATTCTAAGTTTTTCAGTGCAACTCACTCATATACTATGTACTACACTGTGCGTTTCTTATATTCTAAGTATATCAGTGCAACTCACTCATATACTATGTACTACAATGTGCGTTTCTTATATTCTAAGTTTTTCAGTGCAACTCACTCATATACTATGTACTACACTGTGCGTTTCTTATATTCTAACTTTTTCAGTGCAACTCACTCATATACTATGTACTACACTGTGCGTTTCTTATATTCTAAGTTTTTCAGTGCAACTCACTCATATACTATGTACTACACTGTGCGTTTCTTAAATTCTAAGTTTTTCAGTGCAACTCACTCATATACTATGTACTACACTGTGCGTTTCTTATATTCTAAGTTTTTCAGTGTAACTCACTCATATACTATGTACTACACTGTGCGTTTCTTATATTCTAAGTTTTTCAGTGCAACTCACTCATTTACTATGTACTACACTGTGCATTTCGTGTAATGCGGGTTTTTCAGTAAATTCTAAGTTTTTCAGTGCAACTCACTCATATACTATGTACTACACTGTGCGTTTCTTATATTCTAAGTTTTTCAGTGCAACTCACTCATATACTATGTACTACACTGTACGTTTCTTATATTCTAAGTTTTTCAGTGCAACTCACTCATATTCTATGTACTACACTGTGTGTTTCTTATATTCTAAGTTTTTCAGTGCAACTCACTCATATACTATGTACTACACTGTGCGTTTCTTATATTCTAAGTTTTTCAGTGCAACTCACTCATATACTATGTACTACACTGTGCGTTTCTTATATTCTAAGTTTTTCAGTGCAACTCACTCATATACTATGTACTACACTGTGTGTTTCTTATATTCTAAGTTTTTCAGTGCAACTCACTCATATACTATGTACTACACTGTGCGTTTCTTAAATTCTAAGTTTTTCAGTGCAACTCACTCATATACTATGTACTACACTGTGCGTTTCTTATATTCTAAGTTTTTCAGTGCAACTCACTCATATACTATGTACTACACTGTGCATTTCGTGTAATGTGGGTTTTTCAGTAAATTCTAAGTTTTTCAGTGCAACTCACTCATATACTATGTACTACACTGTGCGTTTCTTATACTCTAAGTTTTTCAGTGCAACTCACTCATATACTATGTACTACACTGTGCGTTTCTTATATTTTAAGTTTTTCAGTGCAACTCACTCATATACTATGTACTACACTGTGCATTTCGTGTAATGCGGGTTTTTCAGTAAATTCTAAGTTTTTCAGTGCAACTCACTCATATACTATGTACTACACTGTGCGTTTCTTATATTCTAAGTTTTTCAGTGCAACTCACTCATATACTATGTACTACACTGTGCGTTTCTTATACTCTAAGTTTTTCAGTGCAACTCACTCATATACTATGTATTACACTGTGCGTTTCTTATATTCTAAGTTTTTCAGTGCAACTCACTCATATACTATGTACTACACTGTGCGTTTCTTATATTCTAAGTTTTTCAGTGCAACTCACTCATATACTATGTACTACACTGTGCGTTTCTTATATTCTAAGTTTTTCAGTGCAACTCACTCATATACTATGTACTGCACTGTGCATTTCGTGTAATGCGGGTTTTTCAGTAAATTCTAAGTTTTTCAGTGCAACTCACTCATATACTATGTACTACACTGTGCGTTTCTTATATTCTAAGTTTTTCAGTGCAACTCACTCATATACTATGTACTACACTGTGCGTTTCTTATATTCTAAGTTTTTCAGTGCAACTCACTCATATACTATGTACTACACTGTGCGTTTCTTATATTCTAAGTTTTTCAGTGCAACTCACTCATATACTATGTACTACACTGTGCGTTTCTTATATTCTAAGTATATCAGTGCAACTCACTCATATACTATGTACTACAATGTGCGTTTCTTATATTCTAAGTTTTTCAGTGCAACTCACTCATATACTATGTACTACACTGTGCGTTTCTTATATTCTAACTTTTTCAGTGCAACTCACTCATATACTATGTACTACACTGTGCGTTTCTTATATTCTAAGTTTTTCAGTGCAACTCACTCATATACTATGTACTACACTGTGCGTTTCTTAAATTCTAAGTTTTTCAGTGCAACTCACTCATATACTATGTACTACACTGTGCGTTTCTTATATTCTAAGTATATCAGTGCAACTCACTCATATACTATGTACTACAATGTGCGTTTCTTATATTCTAAGTTTTTCAGTGCAACTCACTCATATACTATGTACTACACTGTGCGTTTCTTATATTCTAAGTTTTTCAGTGCAACTCACTCATATACTATGTACTACACTGTGCGTTTCTTATATTCTAAGTTTTTCAGTGCAACTCACTCATATACTATGTACTACACTGTGCGTTTCTTATATTCTAAGTTTTTCAGTGCAACTCACTCATATACTATGTACTACAATGTGCGTTTCTTATATTCTAAGTTTTTCAGTGCAACTCACTCATATACTATGTACTACACTGTGCGTTTCTTAAATTCTAAGTTTTTCAGTGCAACTCACTCATATACTATGTACTACACTGTGCGTTTCTTATATTCTAAGTTTTTCAGTGCAACTCACTCATATACTATGTACTACACTGTGCGTTTCTTATATTCTAAGTTTTTCAGTGCAACTCACTCATATACTATGTACTACACTGTGCATTTCGTGTAATGCGGGTTTTTCAGTAAATTCTGAGTTTTTCAGTGCAACTCACTCATATACTATGTACTACACTGTGCGTTTAATATATTCTAAGTTTTTGTGCAACTCACTCATATACTATGTACTACACTGTGCGTTTATTATATTTTAAGTTTTTCAGTGCAACTCACTCATATACTATGTACTACACTGTGCGTTTCTTATATTCTAAGTTTTTCAGTGCAACTCACTCATATACTATGTACTACACTGTACGTTTCTTATATTCTAAGTTTTTCAGTGCAACTCACTCATATTCTATGTACTACACTGTGTGTTTCTTATATTCTAAGTTTTTCAGTGCAACTCACTCATATACTATGTACTACACTGTGCGTTTCTTATATTCTAAGTTTTTCAGTGCAACTCACTCATATACTATGTACTACACTGTGCGTTTCTTATATTCTAAGTTTTTCAGTGCAACTCACTCATATACTATGTACTACACTGTGTGTTTCTTATATTCTAAGTTTTTCAGTGCAACTCACTCATATACTATGTACTACACTGTGCGTTTCTTAAATTCTAAGTTTTTCAGTGCAACTCACTCATATACTATGTACTACACTGTGCGTTTCTTATATTCTAAGTTTTTCAGTGCAACTCACTCATATACTATGTACTACACTGTGCATTTCGTGTAATGTGGGTTTTTCAGTAAATTCTAAGTTTTTCAGTGCAACTCACTCATATACTATGTACTACACTGTGCGTTTCTTATACTCTAAGTTTTTCAGTGCAACTCACTCATATACTATGTACTACACTGTGCGTTTCTTATATTTTAAGTTTTTCAGTGCAACTCACTCATATACTATGTACTACACTGTGCATTTCGTGTAATGCGGGTTTTTCAGTAAATTCTAAGTTTTTCAGTGCAACTCACTCATATACTATGTACTACACTGTGCGTTTCTTATATTCTAAGTTTTTCAGTGCAACTCACTCATATACTATGTACTACACTGTGCGTTTCTTATACTCTAAGTTTTTCAGTGCAACTCACTCATATACTATGTATTACACTGTGCGTTTCTTATATTCTAAGTTTTTCAGTGCAACTCACTCATATACTATGTACTACACTGTGCGTTTCTTATATTCTAAGTTTTTCAGTGCAACTCACTCATATACTATGTACTACACTGTGCGTTTCTTATATTCTAAGTTTTTCAGTGCAACTCACTCATATACTATGTACTGCACTGTGCATTTCGTGTAATGCGGGTTTTTCAGTAAATTCTAAGTTTTTCAGTGCAACTCACTCATATACTATGTACTACACTGTGCGTTTCTTATATTCTAAGTTTTTCAGTGCAACTCACTCATATACTATGTACTACACTGTGCGTTTCTTATATTCTAAGTTTTTCAGTGCAACTCACTCATATACTATGTACTACACTGTGCGTTTCTTATATTCTAAGTTTTTCAGTGCAACTCACTCATATACTATGTACTACACTGTGCGTTTCTTATATTCTAAGTATATCAGTGCAACTCACTCATATACTATGTACTACAATGTGCGTTTCTTATATTCTAAGTTTTTCAGTGCAACTCACTCATATACTATGTACTACACTGTGCGTTTCTTATATTCTAACTTTTTCAGTGCAACTCACTCATATACTATGTACTACACTGTGCGTTTCTTATATTCTAAGTTTTTCAGTGCAACTCACTCATATACTATGTACTACACTGTGCGTTTCTTAAATTCTAAGTTTTTCAGTGCAACTCACTCATATACTATGTACTACACTGTGCGTTTCTTATATTCTAAGTATATCAGTGCAACTCACTCATATACTATGTACTACAATGTGCGTTTCTTATATTCTAAGTTTTTCAGTGCAACTCACTCATATACTATGTACTACACTGTGCGTTTCTTATATTCTAAGTTTTTCAGTGCAACTCACTCATATACTATGTACTACACTGTGCGTTTCTTATATTCTAAGTTTTTCAGTGCAACTCACTCATATACTATGTACTACACTGTGCGTTTCTTATATTCTAAGTTTTTCAGTGCAACTCACTCATATACTATGTACTACAATGTGCGTTTCTTATATTCTAAGTTTTTCAGTGCAACTCACTCATATACTATGTACTACACTGTGCGTTTCTTAAATTCTAAGTTTTTCAGTGCAACTCACTCATATACTATGTACTACACTGTGCGTTTCTTATATTCTAAGTTTTTCAGTGCAACTCACTCATATACTATGTACTACACTGTGCGTTTCTTATATTCTAAGTTTTTCAGTGCAACTCACTCATATACTATGTACTACACTGTGCATTTCGTGTAATGCGGGTTTTTCAGTAAATTCTGAGTTTTTCAGTGCAACTCACTCATATACTATGTACTACACTGTGCGTTTAATATATTCTAAGTTTTTGTGCAACTCACTCATATACTATGTACTACACTGTGCGTTTATTATATTTTAAGTTTTTCAGTGCAACTCACTCATATACTATGTACTACACTGTGCGTTTCTTATATTTTAAGTTTTTCAGTGCAACTCACTCATATACTATGTACTACACTGTGCGTTTCTTATATTCTAAGTTTTTCAGTGCAACTCACTCATATACTATGTACTACACTGTGCGTTTCTTATATTCTAAGTTTTTCAGTGCAACTCACTCATATACTATGTACTACAATGTGCGTTTCTTATATTCTAAGTTTTTCAGTGCAACTCACTCATATACTATGTACTACACTGTGCGTTTCTTAAATTCTAAGTTTTTCAGTGCAACTCACTCATATACTATGTACTACACTGTGCGTTTCTTATATTCTAAGTTTTTCAGTGCAACTCACTCATATACTATGTACTACACTGTGCATTTCGTGTAATGCGGGTTTTTCAGTAAATTCTGAGTTTTTCAGTGCAACTCACTCATATACTATGTACTACACTGTGCGTTTAATATATTCTAAGTTTTTGTGCAACTCACTCATATACTATGTACTACACTGTGCGTTTATTATATTTTAAGTTTTTCAGTGCAACTCACTCATATACTATGTACTACACTGTGCGTTTCTTATATTTTAAGTTTTTCAGTGCAACTCACTCATATACTATTTACTACACTGTGCGTTTCTTAAATTCTAAGTTTTTCAGTGCAACTCACTCATATACTATGTACTACACTGTGCGTTTCTTATATTCTAAGTTTTTCAGTGCAACTCACTCATATTCTATGTACTACACTGTGTGTTTCTTATATTCTAAGTTTTTCAGTGCAACTCACTCATATACTATATACTACACTGTGCGTTTCTTATATTCTAAGTTTTTCAGTGCAACTCACTCATATACTATGTACTACACTGTGCGTTTCTTATATTCTAAGTTTTTCAGTGCAACTCACTCATATACTATGTACTACACTGTGCGTTTCTTAAATTCTAAGTTTTTCAGTGCAACTCACTCATATACTATGTACTACACTGTGCGTTTCTTATATTCTAAGTTTTTCAGTGCAACTCACTCATATACTATGTACTACACTGTGCATTTCGTGTAATGCGGGTTTTTCAGTAAATTCTAAGTTTTTCAGTGCAACTCACTCATATACTATGTACTACACTGTGCGTTTCTTATATTCTAAGTTTTTCAGTGCAACTCACTCATATACTATGTACTACACTGTGCGTTTCTTATACTCTAAGTTTTTCAGTGCAACTCACTCATATACTATGTACTACACTGTGCGTTTCTTATATTCTAAGTATATCAGTGCAACTCACTCATATACTATGTACTACAATGTGCGTTTCTTATATTCTAAGTTTTTCAGTGCAACTCACTCATATACTATGTACTACACTGTGCGTTTCTTATATTCTAAGTTTTTCAGTGCAACTCACTCATATACTATGTACTACACTGTGCGTTTCTTATATTCTAAGTTTTTCAGTGCAACTCACTCATATACTATGTACTACACTGTGCGTTTCTTATATTCTAAGTTTTTCAGTGCAACTCACTCATATACTATGTACTACAATGTGCGTTTCTTATATTCTAAGTTTTTCAGTGCAACTCACTCATATACTATGTACTACACTGTGCGTTTCTTAAATTCTAAGTTTTTCAGTGCAACTCACTCATATACTATGTAATACACTGTGCGTTACTTATATTCTAAGTTTTTCAGTGCAACTCACTCATATACTATGTACTACACTGTGCGTTTCTTATATTCTAAGTTTTTCAGTGCAACTCACTCATATACTATGTACTACACTGTGCATTTCGTGTAATGCGGGTTTTTCAGTAAATTCTGAGTTTTTCAGTGCAACTCACTCATATACTATGTACTACACTGTGTGTTTAATATATTCTAAGTTTTTGTGCAACTCACTCATATACTATGTACTACACTGTGCGTTTATTATATTTTAAGTTTTTCAGTGCAACTCACTCATATACTATGTACTACACTGTGCATTTCGTGTAATGCGGGTTTTTCAGTAAATTCTAAGTTTTTCAGTGCAACTCACTCATATACTATGTACTACACTGTGCGTTTCTTATATTTTATGTTTTTCAGTGCAACTCACTCATATACTATGTACTACACTGTGCGTTTCTTAAATTCTAAGTTTTTCAGTGCAACTCACTCATATACTATGTACTACACTGTGCGTTTCTTATATTCTAAGTTTTTCAGTGCAACTCACTCATATTCTATGTACTACACTGTGTGTTTCTTATATTCTAAGTTTTTCAGTGCAACTCACTCATATACTATATACTACACTGTGCGTTTCTTATATTCTAAGTTTTTCAGTGCAACTCACTCATATACTATGTACTACACTGTGCGTTTCTTATATTCTAAGTTTTTCAGTGCAACTCACTCATATACTATGTACTACACTGTGCGTTTCTTATATTCTAAGTTTTTCAGTGCAACTCACTCATATACTATGTACTACACTGTGCGTTTCTTATATTCTAAGTTTTTCAGTGCAACTCACTCATATACTATGTACTACACTGTGCGTTTCTTATATTCTAAGTTTTTCAGTGCAACTCACTCATATACTATGTACTACACTGTGCATTTCGTGTAATGCGGGTTTTTCAGTAAATTCTAAGTTTTTCAGTGCAACTCACTCATATACTATGTACTACACTGTGCGTTTCTTATATTCTAAGTTTTTCAGTGCAACTCACTCATATACTATGTACTACACTGTGCGTTTCTTATATTCTAAGTTTTTCAGTGCAACTCACTCATATACTATGTACTACACTGTGCGTTTCTTATATTCTAAGTTTTTCAGTGCAACTCACTCATATACTATGTACTACACTGTGCGTTTCTTATATTCTAAGTATATCAGTGCAACTCACTCATATACTATGTACTACAATGTGCGTTTCTTATATTCTAAGTTTTTCAGTGCAACTCACTCATATACTATGTACTACACTGTGCGTTTCTTATATTCTAACTTTTTCAGTGCAACTCACTCATATACTATGTACTACACTGTGCGTTTCTTATATTCTAAGTTTTTCAGTGCAACTCACTCATATACTATGTACTACACTGTGCGTTTCTTAAATTCTAAGTTTTTCAGTGCAACTCACTCATATACTATGTACTACACTGTGCGTTTCTTATATTCTAAGTATATCAGTGCAACTCACTCATATACTATGTACTACAATGTGCGTTTCTTATATTCTAAGTTTTTCAGTGCAACTCACTCATATACTATGTACTACACTGTGCGTTTCTTATATTCTAAGTTTTTCAGTGCAACTCACTCATATACTATGTACTACACTGTGCGTTTCTTATATTCTAAGTTTTTCAGTGCAACTCACTCATATACTATGTACTACACTGTGCGTTTCTTATATTCTAAGTTTTTCAGTGCAACTCACTCATATACTATGTACTACAATGTGCGTTTCTTATATTCTAAGTTTTTCAGTGCAACTCACTCATATACTATGTACTACACTGTGCGTTTCTTAAATTCTAAGTTTTTCAGTGCAACTCACTCATATACTATGTACTACACTGTGCGTTTCTTATATTCTAAGTTTTTCAGTGCAACTCACTCATATACTATGTACTACACTGTGCGTTTCTTATATTCTAAGTTTTTCAGTGCAACTCACTCATATACTATGTACTACACTGTGCATTTCGTGTAATGCGGGTTTTTCAGTAAATTCTGAGTTTTTCAGTGCAACTCACTCATATACTATGTACTACACTGTGCGTTTAATATATTCTAAGTTTTTGTGCAACTCACTCATATACTATGTACTACACTGTGCGTTTATTATATTTTAAGTTTTTCAGTGCAACTCACTCATATACTATGTACTACACTGTGCATTTCGTGTAATGCGGGTTTTTCAGTAAATTCTAAGTTTTTCAGTGCAACTCACTCATATACTATGTACTACACTGTGCGTTTCTTATATTTTAAGTTTTTCAGTGCAACTCACTCATATACTATGTACTACACTGTGCGTTTCTTAAATTCTAAGTTTTTCAGTGCAACTCACTCATATACTATGTACTACACTGTGCGTTTCTTATATTCTAAGTTTTTCAGTGCAACTCACTCATATTCTATGTACTACACTGTGTGTTTCTTATATTCTAAGTTTTTCAGTGCAACTCACTCATATACTATATACTACACTGTGTGTTTCTTATATTCTAAGTTTTTCAGTGCAACTCACTCATATACTATGTACTACACTGTGCGTTTCTTATATTCTAAGTTTTTCAGTGCAACTCACTCATATACTATGTACTACACTGTGCGTTTCTTAAATTCTAAGTTTTTCAGTGCAACTCACTCATATACTATGTACTACACTGTGCGTTTCTTATATTCTAAGTTTTTCAGTGCAACTCACTCATATACTATGTACTACACTGTGCATTTCGTGTAATGCGGGTTTTTCAGTAAATTCTAAGTTTTTCAGTGCAACTCACTCATATACTATGTACTACACTGTGCGTTTCTTATATTCTAAGTTTTTCAGTGCAACTCACTCATATACTATGTACTACACTGTGCGTTTCTTATACTCTAAGTTTTTCAGTGCAACTCACTCATATACTATGTACTACACTGTGCGTTTCTTATATTCTAAGTATATCAGTGCAACTCACTCATATACTATGTACTACAATGTGCGTTTCTTATATTCTAAGTTTTTCAGTGCAACTCATATACTATGTACTACACTGTGCGTTTCTTATATTCTAAGTTTTTCAGTGCAACTCACTCATATACTATGTACTACACTGTGCGTTTCTTATATTCTAAGTTTTTCAGTGCAACTCACTCATATACTATGTACTACACTGTGCGTTTCTTATATTCTAAGTTTTTCAGTGCAACTCACTCATATACTATGTACTACAATGTGCGTTTCTTATATTCTAAGTTTTTCAGTGCAACTCACTCATATACTATGTACTACACTGTGCGTTTCTTAAATTCTAAGTTTTTCAGTGCAACTCACTCATATACTATGTACTACACTGTGCGTTTCTTATATTCTAAGTTTTTCAGTGCAACTCACTCATATACTATGTACTACACTGTGCGTTTCTTATATTCTAAGTTTTTCAGTGCAACTCACTCATATACTATGTACTACACTGTGCATTTCGTGTAATGCGGGTTTTTCAGTAAATTCTGAGTTTTTCAGTGCAACTCACTCATATACTATGTACTACACTGTGCGTTTAATATATTCTAAGTTTTTGTGCAACTCACTCATATACTATGTACTACACTGTGCGTTTATTATATTTTAAGTTTTTCAGTGCAACTCACTCATATACTATGTACTACACTGTGCATTTCGTGTAATGTGGGTTTTTCAGTAAATTCTAAGTTTTTCAGTGCAACTCACTCATATACTATGTACTACACTGTGCGTTTCTTATATTTTAAGTTTTTCAGTGCAACTCACTCATATACTATGTACTACACTGTGCGTTTCTTAAATTCTAAGTTTTTCAGTGCAACTCACTCATATACTATGTACTACACTGTGCGTTTCTTATATTCTAAGTTTTTCAGTGCAACTCACTCATATTCTATGTACTACACTGTGTGTTTCTTATATTCTAAGTTTTTCAGTGCAACTCACTCATATACTATGTACTACACTGTGCGTTTCTTATATTCTAAGTTTTTCAGTGCAACTCACTCATATACTATGTACTACACTGTGCATTTCGTGTAATGCGGGTTTTTCAGTAAATTCTGAGTTTTTCAGTGCAACTCACTCATATACTATGTACTACACTGTGCGTTTAATATATTCTAAGTTTTTGTGCAACTCACTCATATACTATGTACTACACTGTGCGTTTATTATATTTTAAGTTTTTCAGTGCACCTCACTCATATACTATGTACTACACTGTGCATTTCGTGTAATGTGGGTTTTTCAGTAAATTCTAAGTTTTTCAGTGCAACTCACTCATATACTATGTACTACACTGTGCGTTTCTTATATTTTAAGTTTTTCAGTGCAACTCACTCATATACTATGTACTACACTGTGCGTTTCTTAAATTCTAAGTTTTTCAGTGCAACTCACTCATATACTATGTACTACACTGTGCGTTTCTTATATTCTAAGTTTTTCAGTGCAACTCACTCATATTCTATGTACTACACTGTGTGTTTCTTATATTCTAAGTTTTTCAGTGCAACTCACTCATATACTATATACTACACTGTGCGTTTCTTATATTCTAAGTTTTTCAGTGCAACTCACTCATATACTATGTACTACACTGTGCGTTTCTTATATTCTAAGTTTTTCAGTGCAACTCACTCATATACTATGTACTACACTGTGCGTTTCTTAAATTCTAAGTTTTTCAGTGCAACTCACTCATATACTATGTACTACACTGTGCGTTTCTTATATTCTAAGTTTTTCAGTGCAACTCACTCATATACTATGTACTACACTGTGCATTTCGTGTAATGCGGGTTTTTCAGTAAATTCTAAGTTTTTCAGTGCAACTCACTCATATACTATGTACTACACTGTGCGTTTCTTATATTCTAAGTTTTTCAGTGCAACTCACTCATATACTATGTACTACACTGTGCGTTTCTTATACTCTAAGTTTTTCAGTGCAACTCACTCATATACTATGTACTACACTGTGCGTTTCTTATATTCTAAGTATATCAGTGCAACTCACTCATATACTATGTACTACAATGTGCGTTTCTTATATTCTAAGTTTTTCAGTGCAACTCACTCATATACTATGTACTACACTGTGCGTTTCTTATATTCTAAGTTTTTCAGTGCAACTCACTCATATACTATGTACTACACTGTGCGTTTCTTATATTCTAAGTTTTTCAGTGCAACTCACTCATATACTATGTACTACACTGTGCGTTTTTTATATTCTAAGTTTTTCAGTGCAACTCACTCATATACTATGTACTACACTGTGCGTTTCTTATATTCTAAGTTTTTCAGTGCAACACACTCATATAATATGTACTACACTGTGCGTTTCTTAAATTCTAAGTTTTTCAGTGCAACTCACTCATATACTATGTACTACACTGTGCGTTTCTTATATTCTAAGTTTTTCAGTGCAACTCACTCATATACTATGTACTACACTGTGCGTTTCTTATATTCTAAGTTTTTCAGTGCAACTCACTCATATACTATGTACTACACTGTGCATTTCGTGTAATGCGGGTTTTTCAGTAAATTCTAAGTTTTTCAGTGCAACTCACACATATACTATGTACTACACTGTGCGTTTCTTATATTCTAAGTTTTTCATTGCAACTCACTCATATACTATGTACTACACTGTACGTTTATTATATTTTAAGTTTTTCAGTGCAACTCACTCATATACTATGTACTACACTGTGCATTTCGTGTAATGCGGGTTTTTCAGTAAATTCTAAGTTTTTCAGTGCAACTCACTCATATATTATGTACTACACTGTGCGTTTCTTATATTCTAAGTTTTTCAGTGCAACTCACTCATATACTATGTACTACACTGTGCGTTTCTTAAATTCTAATTTTTTCAGTGCAACTCACTCATATACTATGTACTACACAGTGCGTTTCTTATATTCTAAGTTTTTCAGTGCAACTCACTCATATTCTATGTACTACACTGTGTGTTTCTTATATTCTAAGTTTTTCAGTGCAACTCACTCATATACTATGTACTACACTGTGCGTTTCTTATATTCTAAGTTTTTCAGTGCAACTCACTCATATACTATGTACTACACTGTGCGTTTCTTATATTCTAAGGTTTTCAGTGCAACTCACTCATATACTATGTACTACACTGTGCGTTTCTTAAATTCTAAGTTTTTCAGTGCAACTCACTCATATACTATGTACTACACTGTGCGTTTCTTATATTCTAAGTTTTTCAGTGCAACTCACTTATATACTATGTACTACACTGTGCATTTCGTGTAACGCGGTTTTTTCAGTAAATTCTAAGATTTTCAGTGCAACTTACTCATATACTATGTATACACTGTGCATTTCTTATATTCTAAGTTTTTCAGTGCAACTCACTCATATACTATGTACTACACTGTGCGTTTCTTATACTCTAAGTTTTTCAGTGCAACTCACTCATATACTATGTACTACACTGTGCATTTCGTGTAATGCGGGTTTTTCAGTAAATTCTAAGTTTTTCAGTGCAACTCACTCATATACTATGTACTACACTGTGCGTTTATTATATTTTAAGTTTTTCAGTGCACCTCACTCATATACTATGTACTACACTGTGCATTTCGTGTAATGTGGGTTTTTCAGTAAATTCTAAGTTTTTCAGTGCAACTCACTCATATACTATGTACTACACTGTGCGTTTCTTATATTTTAAGTTTTTCAGTGCAACTCACTCATATACTATGTACTACACTGTGCGTTTCTTAAATTCTAAGTTTTTCAGTGCAACTCACTCATATACTATGTACTACACTGTGCGTTTCTTATATTCTAAGTTTTTCAGTGCAACTCACTCATATTCTATGTACTACACTGTGTGTTTCTTATATTCTAAGTTTTTCAGTGCAACTCACTCATATACTATATACTACACTGTGCGTTTCTTATATTCTAAGTTTTTCAGTGCAACTCACTCATATACTATGTACTACACTGTGCGTTTCTTATATTCTAAGTTTTTCAGTGCAACTCACTCATATACTATGTACTACACTGTGCGTTTCTTAAATTCTAAGTTTTTCAGTGCAACTCACTCATATACTATGTACTACACTGTGCGTTTCTTATATTCTAAGTTTTTCAGTGCAACTCACTCATATACTATGTACTACACTGTGCATTTCGTGTAATGCGGGTTTTTCAGTAAATTCTAAGTTTTTCAGTGCAACTCACTCATATACTATGTACTACACTGTGCGTTTCTTATATTCTAAGTTTTTCAGTGCAACTCACTCATATACTATGTACTACACTGTGCGTTTCTTATACTCTAAGTTTTTCAGTGCAACTCACTCATATACTATGTACTACACTGTGCGTTTCTTATATTCTAAGTATATCAGTGCAACTCACTCATATACTATGTACTACAATGTGCGTTTCTTATATTCTAAGTTTTTCAGTGCAACTCACTCATATACTATGTACTACACTGTGCGTTTCTTATATTCTAAGTTTTTCAGTGCAACTCACTCATATACTATGTACTACACTGTGCGTTTCTTATATTCTAAGTTTTTCAGTGCAACTCACTCATATACTATGTACTACACTGTGCGTTTTTTATATTCTAAGTTTTTCAGTGCAACTCACTCATATACTATGTACTACACTGTGCGTTTCTTATATTCTAAGTTTTTCAGTGCAACACACTCATATAATATGTACTACACTGTGCGTTTCTTAAATTCTAAGTTTTTCAGTGCAACTCACTCATATACTATGTACTACACTGTGCGTTTCTTATATTCTAAGTTTTTCAGTGCAACTCACTCATATACTATGTACTACACTGTGCGTTTCTTATATTCTAAGTTTTTCAGTGCAACTCACTCATATACTATGTACTACACTGTGCATTTCGTGTAATGCGGGTTTTTCAGTAAATTCTAAGTTTTTCAGTGCAACTCACACATATACTATGTACTACACTGTGCGTTTCTTATATTCTAAGTTTTTCAGTGCAACTCACTCATATACTATGTACTACACTGTACGTTTATTATATTTTAAGTTTTTCAGTGCAACTCACTCATATACTATGTACTACACTGTGCATTTCGTGTAATGCGGGTTTTTCAGTAAATTCTAAGTTTTTCAGTGCAACTCACTCATATATTATGTACTACACTGTGCGTTTCTTATATTCTAAGTTTTTCAGTGCAACTCACTCATATACTATGTACTACACTGTGCGTTTCTTAAATTCTAATTTTTTCAGTGCAACTCACTCATATACTATGTACTACACAGTGCGTTTCTTATATTCTAAGTTTTTCAGTGCAACTCACTCATATTCTATGTACTACACTGTGTGTTTCTTATATTCTAAGTTTTTCAGTGCAACTCACTCATATACTATGTACTACACTGTGCGTTTCTTATATTCTAAGTTTTTCAGTGCAACTCACTCATATACTATGTACTACACTGTGCGTTTCTTATATTCTAAGGTTTTCAGTGCAACTCACTCATATACTATGTACTACACTGTGCGTTTCTTAAATTCTAAGTTTTTCAGTGCAACTCACTCATATACTATGTACTACACTGTGCGTTTCTTATATTCTAAGTTTTTCAGTGCAACTCACTTATATACTATGTACTACACTGTGCATTTCGTGTAACGCGGTTTTTTCAGTAAATTCTAAGATTTTCAGTGCAACTTACTCATATACTATGTATACACTGTGCATTTCTTATATTCTAAGTTTTTCAGTGCAACTCACTCATATACTATGTACTACACTGTGCGTTTCTTATACTCTAAGTTTTTCAGTGCAACTCACTCATATACTATGTACTACACTGTGCATTTCGTGTAATGCGGGTTTTTCAGTAAATTCTAAGTTTTTCAGTGCAACTCACTCATATACTATGTACTACACTGTGCATTTCGTGTAACGCGGTTTTTTCAGTAAATTCTAAGATTGTCAGTGCAACTTACTCATATACTATGTATACACTGTGCATTTCTTATATTCTAAGTTTTTCAGTGCAACTCACTCATATACTATGTACTACACTGTGCGTTTCTTATATTCTAAGTTTTTCAGTGGAACTCACTCATATACTATGTACTACACTGTGCGTTTCTTATATTCTAAGTTTTTCAGTGCAACTCACTCATATACTATGTACTACACTGTGCGTTTCTTATATTCTAAGTTTTTCAGTGGAACTCACTCATATACTATGTACTACACTGTGCGTTTCTTATATTCTAAGTTTTTCAGTGCAACTCACTCATATACTATGTACTACACTGTGCATTTCGTGTAATGCGGGTTTTTCAGTAAATTCTAAGTTTTTTAGTGCAACTCACTCATATACTATGTACTACACTGTGCGTTTCTTAAATTCTAAGTTTTTCAGTGCAACTCACTCATATACTATGTACTACACTGTGCGTTTCTTATATTCTAAGTTTTTCAGTGCAACTCACTCATATACTATGTACTACACTGTGCGTTTCTTATATTCTAAGTATATCAGTGCAACTCACTCATATACTATGTACTACAATGTGCGTTTCTTATATTCTAAGTTTTTCAGTGCAACTCACTCATATACTATGTACTACACTGTGCGTTTCTTATATTCTAAGTTTTTCAGTGCAACTCACTCATATACTATGTACTACACTGTGCGTTTCTTATATTCTAAGTTTTTCAGTGCAACTCACTCATATACTATGTACTACACTGTGCATTTTTTATATTCTAAGTTTTTCCGTGCAACTCACTCATATACTATGTACTACACTGTGCGTTTCTTATATTCTAAGTTTTTCAGTGCAACTCACTCAAAGAATATGTACTACACTGTGCGTTTCTTAAATTCTAAGTTTTTCAGTGCAACTCACTCATATACTATGTACTACACTGTGCATTTCGTGTAATGCGGGTTTTTCAGTAAATTCTAAGTTTTTCAGTGCAACTCACTCATATACTATGTACTACACTGTGCGTTTCTTATATTCTAAGTTTTTCAGTGCAACTCACTCATATACTGTGTACTACACTGTGCGTTTCTTATATTCTAAGTTTTTCAGTGCAACTCACTCATATACTATGTACTACACTGTGCTTTTCTTAAATTCTAAGTTTTTCAGTGCAACTCACTCATATACTATGTACTACACAGTGCGTTTCTTATATTCTAAGTTTTTCAGTGCAACTCACTCATATTCTATGTACTACACTGTGTGTTTCTTATATTCTAAGTTTTTCAGTGCAACTCACTCATATACTATGTACTACACTGTGCGTTTCTTATATTCTAAGTTTTTCAGTGCAACTCACTCATATACTATGTACTACACTGTGCGTTTCTTATATTCTAAGTTTTTCAGTGCAACTCACTCATATACTATGTACTACACTGTGCGTTTCTTAAATTCTAAGTTTTTCAGTGCAACTCACTCATATACTATGTACTACACTGTGCGTTTCTTATATTCTAAGTTTTTCAGTGCAACTCACTTATATACTATGTACTACACTGTGCATTTCGTGTAACGCGGTTTTTTCAGTAAATTCTAAGTTTTTCAGTGCAACTTACTCATATACTATGTATACACTGTGCATTTCTTATATTCTAAGTTTTTCAGTGCAACTCACTCATATACTATGTACTACACTGTGCGTTTCTTATATTCTAAGTTTTTCAGTGCAACTCACTCATATACTATGTACTACACTGTGCGTTTCTTATATTCTAAGTATATCAGTGCAACTCACTCATATACTATGTACTACAATGTGCGTTTCTTATATTCTAAGTTTTTCAGTGCAACTCACTCATATACTATGTACTACACTGTGCGTTTCTTATATTCTAAGTTTTTCAGTGCAACTCACTCATATACTATGTACTACATTGTGCGTTTCTTATATTCTAAGTTTTTCAGTGCAACTCACTCATATACTATGTACTACACTGTGCGTTTTTTATATTCTAAGTTTTTCCGTGCAACTCACTCATATACTATGTACTACACTGTGCGTTTCTTATATTCTAAGTTTTTCAGTGCAACTCACTCATATAATATGTACTACACTGTGCGTTTCTTAAATTCTAAGTTTTTCAGTGCAACTCACTCATATACTATGTACTACACTGTGCGTTTCTTATATTCTAAGTTTTTCAGTTCAACTCACTCATATACTATGTACTACACTGTGCGTTTCTTATATTCTAATTTTTTCAGTGCAACTCACTCATATACTATGTACTACACTGTGCATTTCGTGTAATGCGGGTTTTTCAGTAAATTCTAAGTTTTTCAGTGCAACTCACTCATATACTATGTACTACACTGTGCGTTTAATATATTCTAAGTTTTTGTGCAACTCACTCATATACTATGTACTACACTGTGCGTTTATTATATTTTAAGTTTTTCAGTGCAACTCACTCATATACTATGTACTACACTGTGCATTTCGTGTAATGCGGGTTTTTCAGTAAATTCTAAGTTTTTCAGTGCAACTCACTCATATACTATGTACTACATTGTGCGTTTCTTATATTCTAAGTTTTTCAGTGCAACTCACTCATATACTATGTACTACACTGTGCGTTTTTTATATTCTAAGTTTTTCAGTGCAACTCACTCATATACTATGTACTACACTGTGCGTTTCTTATATTCTAAGTTTTTCAGTGCAACTCACTCATATAATATGTACTACACTGTGCGTTTCTTAAATTCTAAGTTTTTCAGTGCAACTCACTCATATACTATGTACTACACTGTGCGTTTCTTATATTCTAAGTTTTTCAGTGCAACTCACTCATATACTATGTACTACACTGTGCGTTTATTATATTTTAAGTTTTTCAGTGCAACTCACTCATATACTATGTACTACACTGTGCATTTCGTGTAATGCGGGTTTTTCAGTAAATTCTAAGTTTTTCAGTGCAACTCACTCATATACTATGTACTACACTGTGCGTTTCTTATATTTTAAGTTTTTCAGTGCAACTCACTCATATACTATGTACTACACTGTGCGTTTCTTATATTCTAAGTTTTTCAGTGCAACTCACTCATATACTATGTACTACACTGTGCATTTCGTGTAATGCGGGTTTTTCAGTAAATTCTAAGTTTTTCAGTGCAACTCACTCATATACTATGTACTACACTGTGCGTTTCTTATATTCTAAGTTTTTCAGTGCAACTCACTCATATACTATGTACTACACTGTGCGTTTCTTATACTCTAAGTTTTTCAGTGCAACTCACTCATATACTATGTACTACACTGTGCGTTTCTTATATTCTAAGTATATCAGTGCAACTCACTCATATACTATGTACTACAATGTGCGTTTCTTATATTCTAAGTTTTTCAGTGCAACTCACTCATATACTATGTACTACACAGTGCGTTTCTTATATTCTAAGTTTTTCAGTGCAACTCACTCATATACTATGTACTACACTGTGCGTTTCTTATATTCTAAGTTTTTCAGTGCAACTCACTCATATACTATGTACTACACTGTGCGTTTTTTATATTCTAAGTTTTTCAGTGCAACTCACTCATATACTATGTACTACACTGTGCGTTTCTTATATTCTAAGTTTTTCAGTGCAACTCACTCATATAATATGTACTACACTGTGCGTTTCTTAAATTCTAAGTTTTTCAGTGCAACTCACTCATATACTATGTACTACACTGTGCGTTTCTTATATTCTAAGTTTTTCAGTGCAACTCACTCATATACTATGTACTACACTGTGCGTTTCTTATATTCTAAGTTTTTCAGTGCAACTCACTCATATACTATGTACTACACTGTGCATTTCGTGTAATGCGGGTTTTTCAGTAAATTCTAAGTTTTTCAGTGCAACTCACTCATATACTATGTACTACACTGTGCGTTTCTTATATTCTAAGTTTTTCAGTGCAACTCACTCATATACTATGTACTACACTGTACGTTTATTATATTTTAAGTTTTTCAGTGCAACTCACTCATATACTATGTACTACACTGTGCATTTCGTGTAATGCGGGTTTTTCAGTAAATTCTAAGTTTTTCAGTGCAACTCACTCATATACTATGTACTACACTGTGCGTTTCTTATATTTTAAGTTTTTCAGTGCAACTCACTCATATACTATGTACTACACTGTGCGTTTCTTATATTCTAAGTTTTTCAGTGCAACTCACTCATATTCTATGTACTACACTGTGTGTTTCTTATATTCTAAGTTTTTCAGTGCAACTCACTCATATACTATATACTACACTGTGCGTTTCTTATATTCTAAGTTTTTCAGTGCAACTCACTCATATACTATGTACTACACTGTGCGTTTCTTATATTCTAAGTTTTTCAGTGCAACTCACTCATATACTATGTACTACACTGTGCGTTTCTTAAATTCTAAGTTTTTCAGTGCAACTCACTCATATACTATGTACTACACTGTGCGTTTCTTATATTCTAAGTTTTTCAGTGCAACTCACTCATATACTATTTACTACACTGTGCATTTCGTGTAATGCGGGTTTTTCAGTAAATTCTAAGTTTTTCAGTGCAACTCACTCATATACTATGTACTACACTGTGCGTTTCTTATATTCTAAGTTTTTCAGTGCAACTCACTCATATACTATGTACTACACTGTGCGTTTCTTATACTCTAAGTTTTTCAGTGCAACTCACTCATATACTATGTACTACACTGTGCGTTTCTTATATTCTAAGTATATCAGTGCAACTCACTCATATACTATGTACTACAATGTGCGTTTCTTATATTCTAAGTTTTTCAGTACAACTCACTCATATACTATGTACTACACTGTGCGTTTCTTATATTCTAAGTTTTTCAGTGCAACTCACTCATATACTATGTACTACACTGTGCGTTTCTTATATTCTAAGTTTTTCAGTGCAACTCACTCATATACTATGTACTACACTGTGCGTTTTTTATATTCTAAGTTTTTCAGTGCAACTCACTCATATACTATGTACTACACTGTGCGTTTCTTATATTCTAAGTTTTTCAGTGCAACTCACTCATATAATATGTACTACACTGTGCGTTTCTTAAATTCTAAGTTTTTCAGTGCAACTCACTCATATACTATGTACTACACTGTGCGTTTCTTATATTCTAAGTTTTTCAGTGCAACTCACTCATATACTATGTACTACACTGTGCGTTTCTTATATTCTAAGTTTTTCAGTGCAACTCACTCATATACTATGTACTACACTGTGCATTTCGTGTAATGCGGGTTTTTCAGTAAATTCTAAGTTTTTCAGTGCAACTCACTCATATACTATGTACTACACTGTGCGTTTCTTATATTCTAAGTTTTTCAGTGCAACTCACTCATATACTATGTACTACACTGTACGTTTATTATATTTTAAGTTTTTCAGTGCAACTCACTCATATACTATGTACTACACTGTGCATTTCGTGTAATGCGGGTTTTTCAGTAAATTCTAAGTTTTTCAGTGCAACTCACTCATATACTATGTACTACACTGTGCGTTTCTTATATTCTAATTTTTTCAGTGCAACTCACTCATATACTATTTACTACACAGTGCGTTTCTTATATTCTAAGTTTTTCAGTGCAACTCACTCATATTCTATGTACTACACTGTGTGTTTCTTATATTCTAAGTTTTTCAGTGCAACTCACTCATATACTATGTACTACACTGTGCGCTTCTTATATTCTAAGTTTTTCAGTGCAACTCACTCATATACTATGTACTACACTGTGCGTTTCTTATATTCTAAGTTTTTCAGTGCAACTCACTCATATACTATGTACTACAATGTGCGTTTCTTAAATTCTAAGTTTTTCAGTGCAACTCACACATATACTATGTACTACACTGTGCGTTTCTTATATTCTAAGTTTTTCAGTGCAACTCACTTATATACTATGTACTACACTGTGCATTTCGTGTAACGCGGTTTTTTCAGTAAATTCTAAGTTTTTCAGTGCAACTTACTCATATACTATGTATACACTGTGCATTTCTTATATTCTAAGTTTTTCAGTGCAACTCACTCATATACTATGTACTACACTGTGCGTTTCTTATATTCTAAGTTTTTCAGTGCAACTCACTCATATACTATGTTCTACACTGTGCGTTTCTTATATTCTAAGTTTTTCAGTGCAACTCACTCATATACTATGTACTACACTGTGCATTTCGTGTAATGCGGGTTTTTCAGTAAATTCTAAGTTTTTCAGTGCAACTCACTCATATACTATGTACGACACTGTGCGTTTCTTATATTCTAAGTTTTTCAGTGCAACTCACTCATATACTATGTACTACACTGTGCGTTTCTTATATTCTAAGTTTTTCAGTGCAACTCACTCATATACTATGTACTACACTGTGCGTTTCTTATATTCTAAGTTTTTCAGTGCAACTCACTCATATACTATGTACTACACTGTGCGTTTCTTATATTCTAAGTTTTTCAGTGGAACTCACTCATATACTATGTACTACACTGTGCGTTTCTTATATTCTAAGTTTTTCAGTGCAACTCACTCATATACTATGTACTACACTGTGCATTTCGTGTAATGCGGGTTTTTCAGTAAATTCTAAGTTTTTTAGTGCAACTCACTCATATACTATGTACTACACTGTGCGTTTCTTAAATTCTAAGTTTTTCAGTGCAACTCACTCATATACTATGTACTACACTGTGCGTTTCTTATATTCTAAGTTTTTCAGTGCAACTCACTCATATACTATGTACTACACTGTGCGTTTCTTATATTCTAAGTATATCAGTGCAACTCACTCATATACTATGTACTACACTGTGCGTTTCTTATATTCTAAGTTTTTCAGTGCAACTCACTCATATACTATGTACTACACTGTGCGTTTCTTATATTCTAAGTTTTTCAGTGCAACTCACTCATATACTATGTACTACACTGTGCGTTTCTTATATTCTAAGTTTTTCAGTGCAACTCACTCATATACTATGTACTACACTGTGCATTTTTTATATTCTAAGTTTTTCCGTGCAACTCACTCATATACTATGTACTACACTGTGTGTTTCTTATATTCTAAGTTTTTCAGTGCAACTCACTCATATAATATGTACTACACTGTGCGTTTCTTAAATTCTAAGTTTTTCAGTGCAACTCACTCATATACTATGTACTACACTGTGCATTTCGTGTAATGCGTGTTTTTCAGTAAATTCTAAGTTTTTCAGTGCAACTCACTCATATACTATGTACTACACTGTGCGTTTCTTATATTCTAAGTTTTTCAGTGCAACTCACTCATATACTATGTACTACACTGTGCGTTTCTTATATTCTAAGTTTTTCAGTGCAACTCACTCATATACTATGTACTACACTGTGCGTTTCTTAAATTCTAAGTTTTTCAGTGCAACTCACTCATATACTATGTACTACACAGTGCGTTTCTTATATTCTAAGTTTTTCAGTGCAACTCACTCATATTCTATGTACTACACTGTGTGTTTCTTATATTCTAAGTTTTTCAGTGCAACTCACTCATATACTATGTACTACACTGTGCGTTTCTTATATTCTAAGTTTTTCAGTGCAACTCACTCATATACTATGTACTACACTGTGCGTTTCTTATATTCTAAGTTTTTCAGTGCAACTCACTCATATACTATGTACTACACTGTGCGTTTCTTAAATTCTAAGTTTTTCAGTGCAACTCACTCATATACTATGTACTACACTGTGCGTTTCTTATATTCTAAGTTTTTCAGTGCAACTCACTTATATACTATGTACTACACTGTGCATTTCGTGTAACGCGGTTTTTTCAGTAAATTCTAAGTTTTTCAGTGCAACTTACTCATATACTATGTATACACTGTGCATTTCTTATATTCTAAGTTTTTCAGTGCAACTCACTCATATACTATGTACTACACTGTGCGTTTCTTATATTCTAAGTTTTTCAGTGCAACTCACTCATATACTATGTACTACACTGTGCGTTTCTTATATTCTAAGTATATCAGTGCAACTCACTCATATACTATGTACTACACTGTGCGTTTCTTATATTCTAAGTTTTTCAGTGCAACTCACTCATATACTATGTACTACACTGTGCGTTTCTTATATTCTAAGTTTTTCAGTGCAACTCACTCATATACTATGTACTACATTGTGCGTTTCTTATATTCTAAGTTTTTCAGTGCAACTCACTCATATACTATGTACTACACTGTGCGTTTTTTATATTCTAAGTTTTTCAGTGCAACTCACTCATATACTATGTACTACACTGTGCGTTTCTTATATTCTAAGTTTTTCAGTGCAACTCACTCATATAATATGTACTACACTGTGCGTTTCTTAAATTCTAAGTTTTTCAGTGCAACTCACTCATATACTATGTACTACACTGTGCGTTTCTTATATTCTAAGTTTTTCAGTTCAACTCACTCATATACTATGTACTACACTGTGCGTTTCTTATATTCTAATTTTTTCAGTGCAACTCACTCATATACTATGTACTACACTGTGCATTTCGTGTAATGCGGGTTTTTCAGTAAATTCTAAGTTTTTCAGTGCAACTCACTCATATACTATGTACTACACTGTGCGTTTAATATATTCTAAGTTTTTGTGCAACTCACTCATATACTATGTACTATACTGTGCGTTTATTATATTTTAAGTTTTTCAGTGCAACTCACTCATATACTATGTACTACACTGTGCATTTCGTGTAATGCGGGTTTTTCAGTAAATTCTAAGTTTTTCAGTGCAACTCACTCATATACTATGTACTACATTGTGCGTTTCTTATATTCTAAGTTTTTCAGTGCAACTCACTCATATACTATGTACTACACTGTGCGTTTTTTATATTCTAAGTTTTTCAGTGCAACTCACTCATATACTATGTACTACACTGTGCGTTTCTTATATTCTAAGTTTTTCAGTGCAACTCGCTCATATAATATGTACTACACTGTGCGTTTCTTAAATTCTAAGTTTTTCAGTGCAACTCACTCATATACTATGTACTACACTGTGCGTTTCTTATATTCTAAGTTTTTCAGTGCAACTCACTCATATACTATGTACTACACTGTGCGTTTCTTATATTCTAATTTTTTCAGTGCAACTCACCCATATACTATGTACTACACTGTGCATTTCGTGTAATGCGGGTTTTTCAGTAAATTCTAAGTTTTTCAGTGCAACTCACTCATATACTATGTACTACACAGTGCGTTTAATATATTCTAAGTTTTTGTGCAACTCACTCATATACTATGTACTACACTGTGCGTTTATTATATTTTAAGTTTTTCAGTGCAACTCACTCATATACTATGTACTACACTGTGCATTTCGTGTAATGCGGGTTTTTCAGTAAATTCTAAGTTTTTCAGTGCAACTCACTCATATACTATGTACTACACTGTGCGTTTCTTATATTTTAAGTTTTTCAGTGCAACTCACTCATATACTATGTACTACACTGTGCGTTTCTTAAATTCTAAGTTTTTCAGTGCAACTCACTCATATTCTATGTACTACACTGTGTGTTTCTTATATTCTAAGTTTTTCAGTGCAACTCACTCATATACTATATACTACACTGTGCGTTTCTTATATTCTAAGTTTTTCAGTGCAACTCACTCATATACTATGTACTACACTGTGCGTTTCTTATATTCTAAGTTTTTCAGTGCAACTCACTCATATACTATGTACTACACTGTGCGTTTCTTAAATTCTAAGTTTTTCAGTGCAACTCACTCATATACTATGTACTACACTGTGCGTTTCTTATATTCTAAGTTTTTCAGTGCAACTCACTCATATACTATGTACTACACTGTGCATTTCGTGTAATGCGGGTTTTTCAGTAAATTCTAAGTTTTTCAGTGCAACTCACTCATATACTATGTACTACACTGTGCGTTTCTTATATTCTAAGTTTTTCAGTGCAACTCACTCATATACTATGTACTACACTGTGCGTTTCTTATACTCTAAGTTTTTCAGTGCAACTCACTCATATACTATGTACTACACTGTGCGTTTCTTATATTCTAAGTATATCAGTGCAACTCACTCATATACTATGTACTACAATGTGCGTTTCTTATATTCTAAGTTTTTCAGTGCAACTCACTCATATACTATGTACTACACTGTGCGTTTCTTATATTCTAAGTTTTTCAGTGCAACTCACTCATATACTATGTACTACACTGTGCGTTTCTTATATTCTAAGTTTTTCAGTGCAACTCACTCATATACTATGTACTACACTGTGCGTTTTTTATATTCTAAGTTTTTCAGTGCAACTCACTCATATACTATGTACTACACTGTGCGTTTCTTATATTCTAAGTTTTTCAGTGCAACTCACTCATATAATATGTACAACACTGTGCGTTTCTTAAATTCTAAGTTTTTCAGTGCAACTCACTCATATACTATGTACTACACTGTGCGTTTATTGTATTCTAAGTTTTTCAGTGCAACTCACTCATATACTATGTACTACACTGTGCGTTTCTTATATTCTAAGTTTTTCAGTGCAACTCACTCATATACTATGTAGTACACTGTGCATTTCGTGTAATGCGGGTTTTTCAGTAAATTCTAAGTTTTTCAGTGCAACTCACTCATATACTATGTACTACACAGTGCGTTTCTTATATTCTAAGTTTTTCAGTGCAACTCACTCATATTCTATGTACTACACTGTGTGTTTCTTATATTCTAAGTTTTTCAGTGCAACTCACTCATATACTATGTACTACACTGTGCGTTTCTTATATTCTAAGTTTTTCAGTGCAACTCACTCATATACTATGTACTACACTGTGCGTTTCTTAAATTCTAAGTTTTTCAGTGCAACTCACTCATATACTATGTACTACACTGTGCGTTTCTTATATTCTAAGTTTTTCAGTGCAACTCACTTATATACTATGTACTACACTGTGCATTTCGTGTAACGCGGTTTTTTCAGTAAATTCTAAGTTTTTCAGTGCAACTTACTCATATACTATGTATACACTGTGCATTTCTTATATTCTAAGTTTTTCAGTGCAACTCACTCATATACAATGTACTACACTGTGCGTTTCTTATATTCTAAATTTTTCAGTGCAACTCACTCATATACTATGTACTACACTGTGCGTTTCTTATATTCTAAGTATATCAGTGCAACTCACTCATATACTATGTACTACAATGTGCGTTTCTTATATTCTAAGTTTTTCAGTGCAACTCACTCATATACTATGTACTACACTGTGCGTTTCTTATATTCTAAGTTTTTCAGTGCAACTCACTCATATACTATGTACTACACTGTGCATTTCGTGTAATGCGGGTTTTTCAGTAAATTCTAAGTTTTTCAGTGCAACTCACTCATATACTATGTACTACACTGTGCGTTTCTTATATTCTAAGTTTTTCAGTGCAACTCACTCATATACTATGTACTACACTGTACGTTTATTATATTTTAAGTTTTTCAGTGCAACTCACTCATATACTATGTACTACACTGTGCATTTCGTGTAATGCGGGTTTTTCAGTAAATTCTAAGTTTTTCAGTGCAACTCACTCATATACTATGTACTACACTGTGCGTTTCTTAAATTCTAAGTTTTTCAGTGCAACTCACTCATATTCTATGTACTACACTGTGTGTTTCTTATATTCTAAGTTTTTCAGTGCAACTCACTCATATACTATATACTACACTGTGCGTTTCTTATATTCTAAGTTTTTCAGTGCAACTCACTCATATACTATGTACTACACTGTGCGTTTCTTATATTCTAAGTTTTTCAGTGCAACTCACTCATATACTATGTACTACACTGTGCGTTTCTTAAATTCTAAGTTTTTCAGTGCAACTCACTCATATACTATGTACTACACTGTGCGTTTCTTATATTCTAAGTTTTTCAGTGCAACTCACTCATATACTATGTACTACACTGTGCATTTCGTGTAATGCGGGTTTTTCAGTAAATTCTAAGTTTTTCAGTGCAACTCACTCATATACTATGTACTACACTGTGCGTTTCTTATATTCTAAGTTTTTCAGTGCAACTCACTCATATACTATGTACTACACTGTGCGTTTCTTATACTCTAAGTTTTTCAGTGCAACTCACTCATATACTATGTACTACACTGTGCGTTTCTTATATTCTAAGTATATCAGTGCAACTCACTCATATACTATGTACTACAATGTGCGTTTCTTATATTCTAAGTTTTTCAGTGCAACTCACTCATATACTATGTACTACACTGTGCGTTTCTTATATTCTAAGTTTTTCAGTGCAACTCACTCATATACTATGTACTACACTGTGCGTTTCTTATATTCTAAGTTTTTCAGTGCAACTCACTCATATACTATGTACTACACTGTGCGTTTTTTATATTCTAAGTTTTTCAGTGCAACTCACTCATATACTATGTACTACACTGTGCGTTTCTTATATTCTAAGTTTTTCAGTGCAACTCACTCATATAATATGTACTACACTGTGCGTTTCTTAAATTCTAAGTTTTTCAGTGCAACTCACTCATATACTATGTACTACACTGTGCGTTTATTGTATTCTAAGTTTTTCAGTGCAACTCACTCATATACTATGTACTACACTGTGCGTTTCTTATATTCTAAGTTTTTCAGTGCAACTCACTCATATACTATGTAGTACACTGTGCATTTCGTGTAATGCGGGTTTTTCAGTAAATTCTAAGTTTTTCAGTGCAACTCACTCATATACTATGTACTACACAGTGCGTTTCTTATATTCTAAGTTTTTCAGTGCAACTCACTCATATTCTATGTACTACACTGTGTGTTTCTTATATTCTAAGTTTTTCAGTGCAACTCACTCATATACTATGTACTACACTGTGCGTTTCTTATATTCTAAGTTTTTCAGTGCAACTCACTCATATACTATGTACTACACTGTGCGTTTCTTAAATTCTAAGTTTTTCAGTGCAACTCACTCATATACTATGTACTACACTGTGCGTTTCTTATATTCTAAGTTTTTCAGTGCAACTCACTTATATACTATGTACTACACTGTGTATTTCGTGTAACGCGGTTTTTTCAGTAAATTCTAAGTTTTTCAGTGCAACTTACTCATATACTATGTATACACTGTGCATTTCTTATATTCTAAGTTTTTCAGTGCAACTCACTCATATACTATGTACTACACTGTGCGTTTCTTATATTCTAAGTTTTTCAGTGCAACTCACTCATATACTATGTACTACACTGTGCGTTTCTTATATTCTAAGTATATCAGTGCAACTCACTCATATACTATGTACTACAATGTGCGTTTCTTATATTCTAAGTTTTTCAGTGCAACTCACTCATATACTATGTACTACACTGTGCGTTTCTTATATTCTAAGTTTTTCAGTGCAACTCACTCATATACTATGTACTACACTGTGCATTTCGTGTAATGCGGGTTTTTCAGTAAATTCTAAGTTTTTCAGTGCAACTCACTCATATACTATGTACTACACTGTGCGTTTCTTATATTCTAAGTTTTTCAGTGCAACTCACTCATATACTATGTACTACACTGTACGTTTATTATATTTTAAGTTTTTCAGTGCAACTCACTCATATACTATGTACTACACTGTGCATTTCGTGTAATGCGGGTTTTTCAGTAAATTCTAAGTTTTTCAGTGCAACTCACTCATATACTATGTACTACACTGTGCGTTTCTTATATTCTAAGTTTTTCAGTGCAAGTCACTCATATACTATGTACTACACTGTGCGTTTCTTAAATTCTAATTTTTTCAGTGCAACTCACTCATATACTATGTACTACACAGTGCGTTTCTTATATTCTAAGTTTTTCAGTGCAACTCACTCATATTCTATGTACTACACTGTGTGTTTCTTATATTCTAAGTTTTTCAGTGCAACTCACTCATATACTATGTACTACACTGTGCGCTTCTTATATTCTAAGTTTTTCAGTGAAACTCACTCATATACTATGTACTACACTGTGCGTTTCTTATATTCTAAGTTTTTCAGTGCAACTCACTCATATACTATGTACTACACTGTGCGTTTCTTAAATTCTAAGTTTTTCAGTGCAACTCACTCATATACTATGTACTACACTGTGCGTTTCTTATATTCTAAGTTTTTCAGTGCAACTCACTTATATACTATGTACTACACTGTGCATTTCGTGTAACGCGGTTTTTTCAGTAAATTCTAAGTTTTTCAGTGCAACTTACTCATATACTATGTATACACTGTGCATTTCTTATATTCTAAGTTTTTCAGTGCAACTCACTCATATACTATGTACTACACTGTGCGTTTAATATATTCTAAGTTTTTGTGCAACTCACTCATATACTATGTACTACACTGTGCGTTTATTATATTTTAAGTTTTTCAGTGCAACTCACTCATATACTATGTACTACACTGTGCATTTCGTGTAATGCGGGTTTTTCAGTAAATTCTAAGTTTTTCAGTGCAACTCACTCATATACTATGTACTACACTGTGCGTTTCTTATATTTTAAGTTTTTCAGTGCAACTCACTCATATACTATGTACTACACTGTGCGTTTCTTATATTCTAAGTTTTTCAGTGCAACTCACTCATATACTATATACTACACTGTGCGTTTCTTATATTCTAAGTTTTTCAGTGCAACTCACTCATATACTATGTACTACACTGTGCGTTTCTTATATTCTAAGTTTTTCAGTGCAACTCACTCATATACTATGTACTACACTGTGCGTTTCTTAAATTCTAAGTTTTTCAGTGCAACTCACTCATATACTATGTACTACACTGTGCGTTTCTTATATTCTAAGTTTTTCAGTGCAACTCACTCATATACTATGTACTACACTGTGCATTTCGTGTAATGCGGGTTTTTCAGTAAATTCTAAGTTTTTCAGTGCAACTCACTCATATACTATGTACTACACTGTGCGTTTCTTATATTCTAAGTTTTTCAGTGCAACTCACTCATATACTATGTACTACACTGTGCGTTTCTTATACTCTAAGTTTTTCAGTGCAACTCACTCATATACTATGTACTACACTGTGCGTTTCTTATATTCTAAGTATATAAGTGCAACTCACTCATATACTATGTACTACAATGTGCGTTTCTTATATTCTAAGTTTTTCAGTGCAACTCACTCATATACTATGTACTACACTGTGCGTTTCTTATATTCTAAGTTTTTCAGTGCAACTCACTCATATACTATGTACTACACTGTGCGTTTCTTATATTCTAAGTTTTTCAGTGCAACTCACTCATATACTATGTACTACACTGTGCGTTTTTTATATTCTAAGTTTTTCAGTGCAACTCACTCATATACTATGTACTACACTGTGCGTTTCTTATATTCTAAGTTTTTCAGTGCAACTCACTCATATAATATGTACTACACTGTGCGTTTCTTAAATTCTAAGTTTTTCAGTGCAACTCACTCATATACTATGTACTACACTGTGCGTTTCTTATATTCTAAGTTTTTCAGTGCAACTCACTCATATACTATGTACTACACTGTGCGTTTTTTATATTCTAAGTTTTTCAGTGCAACTCACTCATATACTATGTACTACACTGTGCATTTCGTGTAATGCGGGTTTTTCAGTAAATTCTAAGTTTTTCAGTGCAACTCACTCATATACTATGTACTACACTGTGCGTTTCTTATATTCTAAGTTTTTCAGTGCAACTCACTCATATACTATGTACTACACTGTACGTTTATTATATTTTAAGTTTTTCAGTGCAACTCACTCATATACTATGTACTACACTGTGCATTTCGTGTAATGCGGGTTTTTCAGTAAATTCTAAGTTTTTCATTGCAACTCACTCATATACTATGTACTACACTGTGCGTTTCTTATATTTTAAGTTTTTCAGTGCAACTCACTCATATACTATGTACTACACTGTGCGTTTCTTAAATTCTAAGTTTTTCAGTGCAACTCACTCATATTCTATGTACTACACTGTGTGTTTCTTATATTCTAAGTTTTTCAGTGCAACTCACTCATATACTATATACTACACTGTGCGTTTCTTATATTCTAAGTTTTTCAGTGCAACTCACTCATATACTATGTACTACACTGTGCGTTTCTTATATTCTAAGTTTTTCAGTGCAACTCACTCATATACTATGTACTACACTGTGCGTTTCTTAAATTCTAAGTTTTTCAGTGCAACTCACTCATATACTATGTACTACACTGTGCGTTTCTTATATTCTAAGTTTTTCAGTGCAAGTCACTCATATACTATGTACTACACTGTGCGTTTCTTAAATTCTAATTTTTTCAGTGCAACTCACTCATATACTATGTACTACACAGTGCGTTTCTTATATTCTAAGTTTTTCAGTGCAACTCACTCATATTCTATGTACTACACTGTGTGTTTCTTATATTCTAAGTTTTTCAGTGCAACTCACTCATATACTATGTACTACACTGTGCGCTTCTTATATTCTAAGTTTTTCAGTGCAACTCACTCATATACTATGTACTACACTGTGCGTTTCTTATATTCTAAGTTTTTCAGTGCAACTCACTCATATACTATGTACTACACTGTGCGTTTCTTAAATTCTAAGTTTTTCAGTGCAACTCACTCATATACTATGTACTACACTGTGCATTTCGTGTAATGCGGGTTTTTCAGTAAATTCTAAGTTTTTCAGTGCAACTCACTCATATACAATGTACTACACTGTGCGTTTCTTATATTTTAAGTTTTTCAGTGCAACTCACTCATATACTATGTACTACACTGTGCGTTTCTTATATTCTAAGTTTTTCAGTGCAACTCAATCATATACTATATACTACACTGTGCGTTTCTTATATTCTAAGTTTTTCAGTGCAACTCACTCATATACTATGTACTACACTGTGCGTTTCTTATATTCTAAGTTTTTCAGTGCAACTCACTCATATACTATGTACTACACTGTGCGTTTCTTAAATTCTAAGTTTTTCAGTGCAACTCACTCATATACTATGTACTACACTGTGCGTTTCTTATATTCTAAGTTTTTCAGTGCAACTCACTCATATACTATGTACTACACTGTGCATTTCGTGTAATGCGGGTTTTTCAGTAAATTCTAAGTTTTTCAGTGCAACTCACTCATATACTATGTACTACACTGTGCGTTTCTTATATTCTAAGTTTTTCAGTGCAACTCACTCATATACTATGTACTACACTGTGCGTTTCTTATACTCTAAGTTTTTCAGTGCAACTCACTCATATACTATGTACTACACTGTGCGTTTCTTATATTCTAAGTATATCAGTGCAACTCACTCATATACTATGTACTACAATGTGCGTTTCTTATATTCTAAGTTTTTCAGTGCAACTCACTCATATACTATGTACTACACTGTGCGTTTCTTATATTCTAAGTTTTTCAGTGCAACTCACTCATATACTATGTACTACACTGTGCGTTTCTTATATTCTAAGTTTTTCAGTGCAACTCACTCATATACTATGTACTACACTGTGCGTTTTTTATATTCTAAGTTTTTCAGTGCAACTCACTCATATACTATGTACTACACTGTGCGTTTCTTAAATTCTAAGTTTTTCAGTGCAACTCACACATATACTATGTACTACACTGTGCGTTTCTTATATTCTAAGTTTTTCAGTGCAACTCACTTATATACTATGTACTACACTGTGCATTTCGTGTAACGCGGTTTTTTCAGTAAATTCTAAGTTTTTCAGTGCAACTTACTCATATACTATGTATACACTGTGCATTTCTTATATTCTAAGTTTTTCAGTTCAACTCACTCATATACTATGTACTACACTGTGCGTTTCTTATATTCTAAGTTTTTCAGTGCAACTCACTCATATACTATGTACTACACTGTGCGTTTCTTATATTCTAAGTTTTTCAGTGCAACTCACTCATATACTATGTACTACACTGTGCATTTCGTGTAATGCGGGTTTTTCAGTAAATTCTAAGTTTTTCAGTGCAACTCACTCATATACTATGTACTACACTGTGCGTTTCTTATATTCTAAGTTTTTCAGTGCAACTCACTCATATACTATGTACTACACTGTGCGTTTCTTATATTCTAAGTTTTTCAGTGCAACTCACTCATATACTATGTACTACACTGTGCGTTTCTTATATTCTAAGTTTTTCAGTGCAACTCACTCATATACTATGTACTACACTGTGCGTTTCTTATATTCTAAGTTTTTCAGTGGAACTCACTCATATACTATGTACTACACTGTGCGTTTCTTATATTCTAAGTTTTTCAGTGCAACTCACTCATATACTATGTACTACACTGTGCATTTCGTGTAATGCGGGTTTTTCAGTAAATTCTAAGTTTTTTAGTGCAACTCACTCATATACTATGTACTACACTGTGCGTTTCTTAAATTCTAAGTTTTTCAGTGCAACTCACTCATATACTATGTACTACACTGTGCGTTTCTTATATTCTAAGTTTTTCAGTGCAACTCACTCATATACTATGTACTACACTGTGCGTTTCTTATATTCTAAGTATATCAGTGCAACTCACTCATATACTATGTACTACACTGTGCGTTTCTTATATTCTAAGTTTTTCAGTGCAACTCACTCATATACTATGTACTACACTGTGCGTTTCTTATATTCTAAGTTTTTCAGTGCAACTCACTCATATACTATGTACTACACTGTGCGTTTCTTATATTCTAAGTTTTTCAGTGCAACTCACTCATATACTATGTACTACACTGTGCATTTTTTATATTCTAAGTTTTTCCGTGCAACTCACTCATATACTATGTACTACACTGTGCGTTTCTTATATTCTAAGTTTTTCAGTGCAACTCACTCATATAATATGTACTACACTGTGCGTTTCTTAAATTCTAAGTTTTTCAGTGCAACTCACTCATATACTATGTACTACACTGTGCATTTCGTGTAATGCGGGTTTTTCAGTAAATTCTAAGTTTTTCAGTGCAACTCACTCATATACTATGTACTACACTGTGCGTTTCTTATATTCTAAGTTTTTCAGTGCAACTCACTCATATACTATGTACTACACTGTGCGTTTCTTATATTCTAAGTTTTTCAGTGCAACTCACTCATATACTATGTAATACACTGTGCGTTTCTTAAATTCTAAGTTTTTCAGTGCAACTCACTCATATACTATGTACTACACAGTGCGTTTCTTATATTCTAAGTTTTTCAGTGCAACTCACTCATATTCTATGTACTACACTGTGTGTTTCTTATATTCTAAGTTTTTCAGTGCAACTCACTCATATACTATGTACTACACTGTGCGTTTCTTATATTCTAAGTTTTTCAGTGCAACTCACTCATATACTATGTACTACACTGTGCGTTTCTTATATTCTAAGTTTTTCAGTGCAACTCACTCATATACTATGTACTACACTGTGCGTTTCTTAAATTCTAAGTTTTTCAGTGCAACTCACTCATATACTATGTACTACACTGTGCGTTTCTTATATTCTAAGTTTTTCAGTGCAACTCACTTATATACTATGTACTACACTGTGCATTTCGTGTAACGCGGTTTTTTCAGTAAATTCTAAGTTTTTCAGTGCAACTTACTCATATACTATGTATACACTGTGCATTTCTTATATTCTAAGTTTTTCAGTGCAACTCACTCATATACTATGTACTACACTGTGCGTTTCTTATATTCTAAGTTTTTCAGTGCAACTCACTCATATACTATGTACTACACTGTGCGTTTCTTATATTCTAAGTATATCAGTGCAACTCACTCATATACTATGTACTACAATGTGCGTTTCTTATATTCTAAGTTTTTCAGTGCAACTCACTCATATACTATGTACTACACTGTGCGTTTCTTAAATTCTAAGTTTTTCAGTGCAACTCACTCATATACTATGTACTACACTGTGCGTTTCTTATATTCTAAGTTTTTCAGTGCAACTCACTTATATACTATGTACTACACTGTGCATTTCGTGTAACGCGGTTTTTTCAGTAAATTCTAAGTTTTTCAGTGCAACTTACTCATATACTATGTATACACTGTGCATTTCTTATATTCTAAGTTTTTCAGTGCAACTCACTCATATACTATGTACTACACTGTGCGTTTCTTATATTCTAAGTTTTTCAGTGCAACTCACTCATATACTATGTACTACACTGTGCGTTTCTTATATTCTAAGTTTTTCAGTGCAACTCACTCATATACTATGTACTACACTGTGCATTTCGTGTAATGCGGGTTTTTCAGTAAATTCTAAGTTTTTCAGTGCAACTCACTCATATACTATGTACTACACTGTGCGTTTCTTATATTCTAAGTTTTTCAGTGCAACTCACTCATATACTATGTACTACACTGTGCGTTTCTTATATTCTAAGTTTTTCAGTGCAACTCACTCATATACTATGTACTACACTGTGCGTTTCTTATATTCTAAGTTTTTCAGTGCAACTCACTCATATACTATGTACTACACTGTGCGTTTCTTATATTCTAAGTTTTTCAGTGGAACTCACTCATATACTATGTACTACACTGTGCGTTTCTTATATTCTAAGTTTTTCAGTGCAACTCACTCATATACTATGTACTACACTGTGCATTTCGTGTAATGCGGGTTTTTCAGTAAATTCTAAGTTTTTTAGTGCAACTCACTCATATACTATGTACTACACTGTGCGTTTCTTAAATTCTAAGTTTTTCAGTGCAACTCACTCATATACTATGTACTACACTGTGCGTTTCTTATATTCTAAGTTTTTCAGTGCAACTCACTCATATACTATGTACTACACTGTGCGTTTCTTATATTCTAAGTATATCAGTGCAACTCACTCATATACTATGTACTACACTGTGCGTTTCTTATATTCTAAGTTTTTCAGTGCAACTCACTCATATACTATGTACTACACTGTGCGTTTCTTATATTCTAAGTTTTTCAGTGCAACTCACTCATATACTATGTACTACACTGTGCGTTTCTTATATTCTAAGTTTTTCAGTGCAACTCACTCATATACTATGTACTACACTGTGCATTTTTTATATTCTAAGTTTTTCCGTGCAACTCACTCATATACTATGTACTACACTGTGCGTTTCTTATATTCTAAGTTTTTCAGTGCAACTCACTCATATAATATGTACTACACTGTGCGTTTCTTAAATTCTAAGTTTTTCAGTGCAACTCACTCATATACTATGTACTACACTGTGCATTTCGTGTAATGCGGGTTTTTCAGTAAATTCTAAGTTTTTCAGTGCAACTCACTCATATACTATGTACTACACTGTGCATTTCTTATATTCTAAGTTTTTCAGTGCAACTCACTCATATACTATGTACTACACTGTGCGTTTCTTATATTCTAAGTTTTTCAGTGCAACTCACTCATATACTATGTACTACACTGTGCGTTTCTTAAATTCTAAGTTTTTCAGTGCAACTCACTCATATACTATGTACTACACAGTGCGTTTCTTATATTCTAAGTTTTTCAGTGCAACTCACTCATATTCTATGTACTACACTGTGTGTTTCTTATATTCTAAGTTTTTCAGTGCAACTCACTCATATACTATGTACTACACTGTGCGTTTCTTATATTCTAAGTTTTTCAGTGCAACTCACTCATATACTATGTACTACACTGTGCGTTTCTTATATTCTAAGTTTTTCAGTGCAACTCACTCATATACTATGTACTACACTGTGCGTTTCTTAAATTCTATGTTTTTCAGTGCAACTCACTCATATACTATGTACTACACTGTGCGTTTCTTATATTCTAAGTTTTTCAGTGCAACTCACTTATATACTATGTACTACACTGTGCATTTCGTGTAACGCGGTTTTTTCAGTAAATTCTAAGTTTTTCAGTGCAACTTACTCATATACTATGTATACACTGTGCATTTCTTATATTCTAAGTTTTTCAGTGCAACTCACTCATATACTATGTACTACACTGTGCGTTTCTTATATTCTAAGTTTTTCAGTGCAACTCACTCATATACTATGTACTACACTGTGCGTTTCTTATATTCTAAGTATATCAGTGCAACTCACTCATATACTATGTACTACAATGTGCGTTTCTTATATTCTAAGTTTTTCAGTGCAACTCACTCATATACTATGTACTACACTGTGCGTTTCTTATATTCTAAGTTTTTCAGTGCAACTCACTCATATACTATGTACTACATTGTGCGTTTCTTATATTCTAAGTTTTTCAGTGCAACTCACTCATATACTATGTACTACACTGTGCGTTTTTTATATTCTAAGTTTTTCAGTGCAACTCACTCATATACTATGTACTACACTGTGCGTTTCTTATATTCTAAGTTTTTCAGTGCAACTCACTCATATAATATGTACTACACTGTGCGTTTCTTAAATTCTAAGTTTTTCAGTGCAACTCACTCATATACTATGTACTACACTGTGCGTTTCTTATATTCTAAGTTTTTCAGTTCAACTCACTCATATACTATGTACTACACTGTGCGTTTCTTATATTCTAATTTTTTCAGTGCAACTCACTCATATACTATGTACTACACTGTGCATTTCGTGTAATGCGGGTTTTTCAGTAAATTCTAAGTTTTTCAGTGCAACTCACTCATATACTATGTACTACACTGTGCGTTTAATATATTCTAAGTTTTTGTGCAACTCACTCATATACTATGTACTATACTGTGCGTTTATTATATTTTAAGTTTTTCAGTGCAACTCACTCATATACTATGTACTACACTGTGCATTTCGTGTAATGCGGGTTTTTCAGTAAATTCTAAGTTTTTCAGTGCAACTCACTCATATACTATGTACTACATTGTGCGTTTCTTATATTCTAAGTTTTTCAGTGCAACTCACTCATATACTATGTACTACACTGTGCGTTTTTTATATTCTAAGTTTTTCAGTGCAACTCACTCATATACTATGTACTACACTGTGCGTTTCTTATATTCTAAGTTTTTCAGTGCAACTCGCTCATATAATATGTACTACACTGTGCGTTTCTTAAATTCTAAGTTTTTCAGTGCAACTCACTCATATACTATGTACTACACTGTGCGTTTCTTATATTCTAAGTTTTTCAGTGCAACTCACTCATATACTATGTACTACACTGTGCGTTTCTTATATTCTAATTTTTTCAGTGCAACTCACCCATATACTATGTACTACACTGTGCATTTCGTGTAATGCGGGTTTTTCAGTAAATTCTAAGTTTTTCAGTGCAACTCACTCATATACTATGTACTACACTGTGCGTTTAATATATTCTAAGTTTTTGTGCAACTCACTCATATACTATGTACTACACTGTGCGTTTATTATATTTTAAGTTTTTCAGTGCAACTCACTCATATACTATGTACTACACTGTGCATTTCGTGTAATGCGGGTTTTTCAGTAAATTCTAAGTTTTTCAGTGCAACTCACTCATATACTATGTACTACACTGTGCGTTTCTTAAATTCTAAGTTTTTCAGTGCAACTCACTCATATTCTATGTACTACACTGTGCGTTTCTTATATTCTAAGTTTTTCAGTGCAACTCACTCATATACTATATACTACACTGTGCGTTTCTTATATTCTAAGTTTTTCAGTGCAACTCACTCATATACTATGTACTACACTGTGCGTTTCTTATATTCTAAGTTTTTCAGTGCAACTCACTCATATACTATGTACTACACTGTGCGTTTCTTAAATTCTAAGTTTTTCAGTGCAACTCACTCATATACTATGTACTACACTGTGCGTTTCTTATATTCTAAGTTTTTCAGTGCAACTCACTCATATACTATGTACTACACTGTGCATTTCGTGTAATGCGGGTTTTTCAGTAAATTCTAAGTTTTTCAGTGCAACTCACTCATATACTATGTACTACACTGTGCGTTTCTTATATTCTAAGTTTTTCAGTGCAACTCACTCATATACTATGTACTACACTGTGCGTTTCTTATACTCTAAGTTTTTCAGTGCAACTCACTCATATACTATGTACTACACTGTGCGTTTCTTATATTCTAAGTATATCAGTGCAACTCACTCATATACTATGTACTACAATGTGCGTTTCTTATATTCTAAGTTTTTCAGTGCAACTCACTCATATACTATGTACTACACTGTGCGTTTCTTATATTCTAAGTTTTTCAGTGCAACTCACTCATATACTATGTACTACACTGTGCGTTTCTTATATTCTAAGTTTTTCAGTGCAACTCACTCATATACTATGTACTACACTGTGCGTTTTTTATATTCTAAGTTTTTCAGTGCAACTCACTCATATACTATGTACTACACTGTGCGTTTCTTATATTCTAAGTTTTTCAGTGCAACTCACTCATATAATATGTACTACACTGTGCGTTTCTTAAATTCTAAGTTTTTCAGTGCAACTCACTCATATACTATGTACTACACTGTGCGTTTATTGTATTCTAAGTTTTTCAGTGCAACTCACTCATATACTATGTACTACACTGTGCGTTTCTTATATTCTAAGTTTTTCAGTGCAACTCACTCATATACTATGTAGTACACTGTGCATTTCGTGTAATGCGGGTTTTTCAGTAAATTCTAAGTTTTTCAGTGCAACTCACTCATATACTATGTACTACACAGTGCGTTTCTTATATTCTAAGTTTTTCAGTGCAACTCACTCATATTCTATGTACTACACTGTGTGTTTCTTATATTCTAAGTTTTTCAGTGCAACTCACTCATATACTATGTACTACACTGTGCGTTTCTTATATTCTAAGTTTTTCAGTGCAACTCACTCATATTCTATGTACTACACTGTGCGTTTCTTAAATTCTAAGTTTTTCAGTGCAACTCACTCATATACTATGTACTACACTGTGCGTTTCTTATATTCTAAGTTTTTCAGTGCAACTCACTTATATACTATGTACTAGACTGTGCATTTCGTGTAACGCGGTTTTTTCAGTAAATTCTAAGTTTTTCAGTGCAACTTACTCATATACTATGTATACACTGTGCATTTCTTATATTCTAAGTTTTTCAGTGCAACTCACTCATATACTATGTACTACACTGTGCGTTTCTTATATTCTAAGTTTTTCAGTGCAACTCACTCATATACTATGTACTACACTGTGCGTTTCTTATATTCTAAGTATATCAGTGCAACTCACTCATATACTATGTACTACAATGTGCGTTTCTTATATTCTAAGTTTTTCAGTGCAACTCACTCATATACTATGTACTACACTGTGCGTTTCTTATATTCTAAGTTTTTCAGTGCAACTCACTCATATACTATGTACTACACTGTGCATTTCGTGTAATGCGGGTTTTTCAGTAAATTCTAAGTTTTTCAGTGCAACTCACTCATATACTATGTACTACACTGTGCGTTTCTTATATTCTAAGTTTTTCAGTGCAACTCACTCATATACTATGTACTACACTGTACGTTTATTATATTTTAAGTTTTTCAGTGCAACTCACTCATATACTATGTACTACACTGTGCATTTCGTGTAATGCGGGTTTTTCAGTAAATTCTAAGTTTTTCAGTGCAACTCACTCATATACTATGTACTACACTGTGCGTTTCTTAAATTCTAAGTTTTTCAGTGCAACTCACTCATATTCTATGTACTACACTGTGTGTTTCTTATATTCTAAGTTTTTCAGTGCAACTCACTCATATACTATATACTACACTGTGCGTTTCTTATATTCTAAGTTTTTCAGTGCAACTCACTCATATACTATGTACTACACTGTGCGTTTCTTATATTCTAAGTTTTTCAGTGCAACTCACTCATATACTATGTACTACACTGTGCGTTTCTTAAATTCTAAGTTTTTCAGTGCAACTCACTCATATACTATGTACTACACTGTGCGTTTCTTATATTCTAAGTTTTTCAGTGCAACTCACTCATATACTATGTACTACACTGTGCATTTCGTGTAATGCGGGTTTTTCAGTAAATTCTAAGTTTTTCAGTGCAACTCACTCATATACTATGTACTACACTGTGCGTTTCTTATATTCTAAGTTTTTCAGTGCAACTCACTCATATACTATGTACTACACTGTGCGTTTCTTATACTCTAAGTTTTTCAGTGCAACTCACTCATATACTATGTACTACACTGTGCGTTTCTTATATTCTAAGTATATCAGTGCAACTCACTCATATACTATGTACTACAATGTGCGTTTCTTATATTCTAAGTTTTTCAGTGCAACTCACTCATATACTATGTACTACACTGTGCGTTTCTTATATTCTAAGTTTTTCAGTGCAACTCACTCATATACTATGTACTACACTGTGCGTTTCTTATATTCTAAGTTTTTCAGTGCAACTCACTCATATACTATGTACTACACTGTGCGTTTTTTATATTCTAAGTTTTTCAGTGCAACTCACTCATATACTATGTACTACACTGTGCGTTTCTTATATTCTAAGTTTTTCAGTGCAACTCACTCATATAATATGTACTACACTGTGCGTTTCTTAAATTCTAAGTTTTTCAGTGCAACTCACTCATATACTATGTACTACACTGTGCGTTTATTGTATTCTAAGTTTTTCAGTGCAACTCACTCATATACTATGTACTACACTGTGCGTTTCTTATATTCTAAGTTTTTCAGTGCAACTCACTCATATACTATGTAGTACACTGTGCATTTCGTGTAATGCGGGTTTTTCAGTAAATTCTAAGTTTTTCAGTGCAACTCACTCATATACTATGTACTACACAGTGCGTTTCTTATATTCTAAGTTTTTCAGTGCAACTCACTCATATACTATGTACTACACTGTGCGTTTCTTATATTCTAAGTTTTTCAGTGCAACTCACTCATATACTATGTACTACACTGTGCGTTTCTTAAATTCTAAGTTTTTCAGTGCAACTCACTCATATACTATGTACTACACTGTGCGTTTCTTATATTCTAAGTTTTTCAGTGCAACTCACTTATATACTATGTACTACACTGTGCATTTCGTGTAACGCGGTTTTTTCAGTAAATTCTAAGTTTTTCAGTGCAACTTACTCATATACTATGTATACACTGTGCATTTCTTATATTCTAAGTTTTTCAGTGCAACTCACTCATATACTATGTACTACACTGTGCGTTTCTTATATTCTAAGTTTTTCAGTGCAACTCACTCATATACTATGTACTACACTGTGCGTTTCTTATATTCTAAGTATATCAGTGCAACTCACTCATATACTATGTACTACAATGTGCGTTTCTTATATTCTAAGTTTTTCAGTGCAACTCACTCATATACTATGTACTACACTGTGCGTTTCTTATATTCTAAGTTTTTCAGTGCAACTCACTCATATACTATGTACTACACTGTGCATTTCGTGTAATGCGGGTTTTTCAGTAAATTCTAAGTTTTTCAGTGCAACTCACTCATATACTATGTACTACACTGTGCGTTTCTTATATTCTAAGTTTTTCAGTGCAACTCACTCATATACTATGTACTACACTGTACGTTTATTATATTTTAAGTTTTTCAGTGCAACTCACTCATATACTATGTACTACACTGTGCGTTTCTTATATTCTAAGTTTTTCAGTGCAAGTCACTCATATACTATGTACTACACTGTGCGTTTCTTAAATTCTAATTTTTTCAGTGCAACTCACTCATATACTATGTACTACACAGTGCGTTTCTTATATTCTAAGTTTTTCAGTGCAACTCACTCATATTCTATGTACTACACTGTGTGTTTCTTATATTCTAAGTTTTTCAGTGCAACTCACTCATATACTATGTACTACACTGTGCGCTTCTTATATTCTAAGTTTTTCAGTGCAACTCACTCATATACTATGTACTACACTGTGCGTTTCTTATATTCTAAGTTTTTCAGTGCAACTCACTCATATACTATGTAGTACACTGTGCATTTCGTGTAATGCGGGTTTTCAGTGCAACTCACTCATATTCTATGTACTACACTGTGTGTTTCTTATATTCTAAGTTTTTCAGTGCAACTCACTCATATACTATGTACTACACTGTGCGCTTCTTATATTCTAAGTTTTTCAGTGCAACTCACTCATATACTATGTACTACACTGTGCGCTTCTTATATTCTAAGTTTTTCAGTGCAACTCACTCATATACTATGTACTACACTGTGCGTTTCTTATATTCTAAGTTTTTCAGTGCAACTCACTCATATACTATGTACTACACTGTGCGTTTCTTATATTCTAAGTTTTTCAGTGCAACTCACTTATATACTATGTACTACACTGTGCATTTCGTGTAACGCGGTTTTTTCAGTAAATTCTAAGTTTTTCAGTGCAACTTACTCATATACTATGTATACACTGTGCATTTCTTATATTCTAAGTTTTTCAGTGCAACTCACTCATATACTATGTACTACACTGTGCGTTTCTTATATTCTAAGTTTTTCAGTGCAACTCACTCATATACTATGTACTACACTGTGCGTTTCTTATATTCTAAGTTTTTCAGTGCAACTCACTCATATACTATGTACTACACTGTGCATTTCGTGTAATGCGGGTTTTTCAGTAAATTCTAAGTTTTTCAGTGCAACTCACTCATATACTATGTACTACACTGTGCGTTTCTTATATTCTAAGTTTTTCAGTGCAACTCACTCATATACTATGTACTACACTGTGCGTTTCTTATATTCTAAGTTTTTCAGTGGAACTCACTCATATACTATGTACTACACTGTGCGTTTCTTATATTCTAAGTTTTTCAGTGCAACTCACTCATATACTATGTACTACACTGTGCATTTCGTGTAATGCGGGTTTTTCAGTAAATTCTAAGTTTTTCAGTGCAACTCACTCATATACTATGTACTACACTGTGCGTTTCTTATATTCTAAGTTTTTCAGTGCAACTCACTCATATACTATGTACTACACTGTGCGTTTCTTATATTCTAAGTTTTTCAGTGCAACTCACTCATATACTATGTACTACACTGTGCGTTTCTTATATTCTAAGTTTTTCAGTGCAACTCACTCATATACTATGTACTACACTGTGCGTTTCTTATATTCTAAGTATATCAGTGCAACTCACTCATATACTATGTACTACAATGTGCGTTTCTTATATTCTAAGTTTTTCAGTGCAACTCACTCATATACTATGTACTACACTGTGCGTTTCTTATATTCTAAGTTTTTCAGTGCAACTCACTCATATACTATGTACTACACTGTGCCTTTCTTATATTCTAAGTTTTTCAGTGCAACTCACTCATATACTATGTACTACACTGTGCATTTTTTATATTCTAAGTTTTTCCGTGCAACTCACTCATATACTATGTACTACACTGTGCGTTTCTTATATTCTAAGTTTTTCAGTGCAACTCACTCATATAATATGTACTACACTGTGCGTTTCTTAAATTCTAAGTTTTTCAGTGCAACTCACTCATATACTATGTACTACACTGTGCGTTTCTTATATTCTAAGTTTTTCAGTGCAACTCACTCATATACTATGTACTACACTGTGCGTTTCTTATATTCTAAGTTTTTCAGTGCACCTCACTCATATACTATGTACTACACTGTGCGTTTCTTAAATTCTAAGTTTTTCAGTGCAACTCACTCATATACTATGTACTACACAGTGCGTTTCTTATATTCTAAGTTTTTCAGTGCAACTCACTCATATTCTATGTACTACACTGTGTGTTTCTTATATTCTAAGTTTTTCAGTGCAACTCACTCATATACTATGTACTACACTGTGCGTTTCTTATATTCTAAGTTTTTCAGTGCAACTCACTCATATACTATGTACTACACTGTGCGTTTCTTATATTCTAAGTTTTTCAGTGCAACCCACTCATATACTATGTACTACACTGTGCGTTTCTTATATTCTAAGTTTTTCAGTGGAACTCACTCATATACTATGTACTACACTGTGCGTTTCTTATATTCTAAGTTTTTCAGTGCAACTCACTCATATACTATGTACTACACTGTGCATTTCGTGTAATGCGGGTTTTTCAGTAAATTCTAAGTTTTTTAGTGCAACTCACTCATATACTATGTACTACACTGTGCGTTTCTTAAATTCTAAGTTTTTCAGTGCAACTCACTCATATACTATGTACTACACTGTGCGTTTCTTATATTCTAAGTTTTTCAGTGCAACTCACTCATATACTATGTACTACACTGTGCGTTTAATATATTCTAAGTTTTTGTGCAACTCACTCATATACTATGTACTACAGTGTGCGTTTATTATATTTTAAGTTTTTCAGTGCAACTCACTCATATACTATGTACTACACTGTGCATTTCGTGTAATGCGGGTTTTTCAGTAAATTCTAAGTTTTTCAGTGCAACTCACTCATATACTATGTACTACACTGTGCGTTTCTTATATTTTAAGTTTTTCAGTGCAACTCACTCATATACTATGTACTACACTGTGCGTTTCTTAAATTCTAAGTTTTTCAGTGCAACTCACTCATATACTATGTACTACACTGTGCGTTTCTTATATTCTAAGTTTTTCAGTGCAACTCACTCATATTCTATGTACTACACTGTGTGTTTCTTATATTCTAAGTTTTTCAGTGCAACTCACTCATATACTATATACTACACTGTGCGTTTCTTATATTCTAAGTTTTTCAATGCAACTCACTCATATACTATGTACTACACTGTGCGTTTCTTATATTCTAAGTTTTTCAGTGCAACTCACTCATATACTATGTACTACACTGTGTGTTTCTTATATTCTAAGTTTTTCAGTGCAACTCACTCATATACTATGTACTACACTGTGCATTTCGTGTAATGCGGGTTTTTCAGTAAATTCTAAGTTTTTCAGTGCAACTCACTCATATACTATGTACTACACTGTGCGTTTCTTATATTCTAAGTTTTTCAGTGCAACTCACTCATATACTATGTACTACACTGTGCGTTTCTTATACTCTAAGTTTTTCAGTGCAACTCACTCATACACTATGTACTACACTGTGCGTTTCTTATATTCTAAGTATATCAGTGCAACTCACTCATATACTATGTACTACAATGTGCGTTTCTTATATTCTAAGTTTTTCAGTGCAACTCACTCATATACTATGTACTACACTGTGCGTTTTTTATATTCTAAGTTTTTCAGTGCAACTCACTCATATACTATGTACTACACTGTGCGTTTCTTATATTCTAAGTTTTTCAGTGCAACTCACTCATATAATATGTACTACACTGTGCGTTTCTTAAATTCTAAGTTTTTCAGTGCAACTCACTCATATACTATGTACTACACTGTGCGTTTCTTATATTCTAAGTTTTTCAGTGCAACTCACTCATATACTATGTACTACACTGTGCGTTTCTTATATTCTAAGTTTTTCAGTGCAACTCACTCATATACTATGTACTACACTGTGCATTTCGTGTAATGCGGGTTTTTCAGTAAATTCTAAGTTTTTCAGTGCAACTCACTCATATACTATGTACTACACTGTGCGTTTCTTATATTCTAAGTTTTTCAGTGCAACTCACTCATATACTATGTACTACACTGTACGTTTATTATATTTTAAGTTTTTCAGTGCAACTCACTCATATACTATGTACTACACTGTGCATTTCGTGTAATGCGGGTTTTTCAGTAAATTCTAAGTTTTTCAGTGCAACTCACTCATATACTATGTACTACACTGTGCGTTTCTTATATTCTAAGTTTTTCAGTGCAACTCACTCATATACTATGTACTACACTGTGCGTTTCTTAAATTCTAATTTTTTCAGTGCAACTCACTCATATACTATGTACTACACAGTGCGTTTCTTATATTCTAAGTTTTTCAGTGCAACTCACTCATATTCTATGTACTAAACTGTGTGTTTCTTATATTCTAAGTTTTTCAGTGCAACTCACTCATATACTATGTACTACACTGTGCGTTTCTTATATTCTAAGTTTTTCAGTGCAACTCACTCATATACTATGTACTACACTGTGCGTTTCTTATATTCTAAGTTTTTCAGTGCAACTCACTCATATACTATGTACTACACTGTGCGTTTCTTAAATTCTAAGTTTTTCAGTGCAACTCACTCATATACTATGTACTACACTGTGCGTTTCTTATATTCTAAGTTTTTCAGTGCAACTCACTTATATACTATGTACTACACTGTGCATTTCGTGTAACGCGGTTTTTTCAGTAAATTCTAAGTTTTTCAGTGCAACTTACTCATATACTATGTATACACTGTGCATTTCTTATATTCTAAGTTTTTCAGTGCAACTCACTCATATACTATGTACTACACTGTGCGTTTCTTATATTCTAAGTTTTTCAGTGCAACTCACTCATATACTATGTACTACACTGTGCGTTTCTTATACTCTAAGTTTTTCAGTGCAACTCACTCATATACTATGTACTACACTGTGCATTTCGTGTAATGCGTGTTTTTCAGTAAATTCTAAGTTTTTCAGTGCAACTCACTCATATACTATGTACTACACTGTGCGTTTCTTATATTCTAAGTTTTTCAGTGCAACTCACTCATATACTATGTACTACACTGTGCGTTTCTTATATTCTAAGTTTTTCAGTGCAACTCACTCATATACTATGTACTACACTGTGCGTTTCTTATATTCTAAGTTTTTCAGTGCAACTCACTCATATACTATGTACTACACTGTGCGTTTCTTATATTCTAAGTTTTTCAGTGGAACTCACTCATATACTATGTACTACACTGTGCGTTTCTTATATTCTAAGTTTTTCAGTGCAACTCACTCATATACTATGTACTACACTGTGCATTTTTTATATTCTAAGTTTTTCCGTGCAACTCACTCATATACTATGTACTACACTGTGGGTTTCTTATATTCTAAGTTTTTCAGTGCAACTCACTCATATAATATGTACTACACTGTGCGTTTCTTAAATTCTAAGTTTTTCAGTGCAACTCACTCATATACTATGTACTACACTGTGCGTTTCTTATATTCTAAGTTTTTCAGTGCAACTCACTCATATACTATGTACTACACTGTGCGTTTCTTATATTCTAAGTTTTTCAGTGCACCTCACTCATATACTATGTACTACACTGTGCGTTTCTTAAATTCTAAGTTTTTCAGTGCAACTCACTCATATACTATGTACTACACAGTGCGTTTCTTATATTCTAAGTTTTTCAGTGCAACTCACTCATATTCTATGTACTACACTGTGTGTTTCTTATATTCTAAGTTTTTCAGTGCAACTCACTCATATACTATGTACTACACTGTGCGTTTCTTATATTCTAAGTTTTTCAGTGCAACTCACTCATATACTATGTACTACACTGTGCGTTTCTTATATTCTAAGTTTTTCAGTGCAACTCACTCATATACTATGTACTACACTGTGCGTTTCTTATATTCTAAGTTTTTCAGTGGAACTCACTCATATACAATGTACTACACTGTGCGTTTCTTATATTCTAAGTTTTTCAGTGCAACTCACTCATATACTATGTACTACACTGTGCATTTCGTGTAATGCGGGTTTTTCAGTAAATTCTAAGTTTTTTAGTGCAACTCACTCATATACTATGTACTACACTGTGCGTTTCTTAAATTCTAAGTTTTTCAGTGCAACTCACTCATATACTATGTACTACACTGTGCGTTTCTTATATTCTAAGTTTTTCAGTGCAACTCACTCATATTCTATGTACTACACTGTGTGTTTCTTATATTCTAAGTTTTTCAGGGCAACTCACTCATATACTATGTACTACACTGTGCGTTTCTTATATTCTAAGTTTTTCAGTGCAACTCACTCATATACTATGTACTACACTGTGCGTTTCTTATATTCTAAGTTTTTCAGTGCAACTCACTCATATACTATGTACTACACTGTGCGTTTCTTAAATTCTAAGTTTTTCAGTGCAACTCACTCATATACTATGTACTACACTGTGCGTTTCTTATATTCTAAGTTTTTCAGTGCAACTCACTTATATACTATGTACTACACTGTGCATTTCGTGTAACGCGGTTTTTTCAGTAAATTCTAAGTTTTTCAGTGCAACTTACTCATATACTATGTATACACTGTGCATTTCTTATATTCTAAGTTTTTCAGTGCAACTCACTCATATACTATGTACTACACTGTGCGTTTCTTATATTCTAAGTTTTTCAGTGCAACTCACTCATATACTATGTACTACACTGTGCGTTTCTTATATTCTAAGTATATCAGTGCAACTCACTCATATACTATGTACTACAATGTGCGTTTCTTATATTCTAAGTTTTTCAGTGCAACTCACTCATATACTATGTACTACACTGTGCGTTTCTTATATTCTAAGTTTTTCAGTGCAACTCACTCATATACTATGTACTACACTGTGCGTTTCTTATATTCTAAGTTTTTCAGTGCAACTCACTCATATACTATGTACTACACTGTGCATTTTTTATATTCTAAGTTTTTCCGTGCAACTCACTCATATACTATGTACTACACTGTGCGTTTCTTATATTCTAAGTTTTTCAGTGCAACTCACTCATATAATATGTACTACACTGTGCGTTTCTTAAATTCTAAGTTTTTCAGTGCAACTCACTCATATACTATGTACTACACTGTGCGTTTCTTATATTCTAAGTTTTTCAGTGCAACTCACTCATATACTATGTACTACACTGTGCGTTTCTTATATTCTAAGTTTTTCAGTGCAACTCACTCATATACTATGTACTACACTGTGCATTTCGTGTAATGCGGGTTTTTCAGTAAATTCTAAGTTTTTCAGTGCAACTCACTCATATACTATGTACTACACTGTGCGTTTCTTATATTCTAAGTTTTTCAGTGCAACTCACTCATATACTATGTACTACACTGTGCGTTTCTTATATTCTAAGTTTTTCAGTGCAACTCACTCATATACTATGTACTACACTGTGCGTTTCTTAAATTCTAAGTTTTTCAGTGCAACTCACTCATATACTATGTACTACACAGTGCGTTTCTTATATTCTAAGTTTTTCAGTGCAACTCACTCATATTCTATGTACTACACTGTGTGTTTCTTATATTCTAAGTTTTTCAGTGCAACTCACTCATATACTATGTACTACACTGTGCGTTTCTTATATTCTAAGTTTTTCAGTGCAACTCACTCATATACTATGTACTACACTGTGCGTTTCTTATATTCTAAGTTTTTCAGTGCAACTCACTCATATACTATGTACTACACTGTGCGTTTCTTAAATTCTAAGTTTTTCTGTGCAACTCACTCATATACTATGTACTACACTGTGCGTTTCTTATATTCTAAGTTTTTCAGTGCAACTCACTTATATACTATGTACTACACTGTGCATTTCGTGTAACGCGGTTTTTTCAGTAAATTCTAAGTTTTTCAGTGCAACTTACTCATATACTATGTATACACTGTGCATTTCTTATATTCTAAGTTTTTCAGTGCAACTCACTCATATACTATGTACTACACTGTGCGTTTCTTATATTCTAAGTTTTTCAGTGCAACTCACTCATATACTATGTACTACACTGTGCGTTTCTTATATTCTAAGTATATCAGTGCAACTCACTCATATACTATGTACTACAATGTGCGTTTCTTATATTCTAAGTTTTTCAGTGCAACTCACTCATATACTATGTACTACACTGTGCGTTTCTTATATTCTAAGTTTTTCAGTGCAACTCACTCATATACTATGTACTACACTGTGCGTTTCTTATATTCTAAGTTTTTCAGTGCAACTCACTCATATACTATGTACTACACTGTGCGTTTTTTATATTCTAAGTTTTTCAGTGCAACTCACTCATATACTATGTACTACACTGTGCGTTTCTTATATTCTAAGTTTTTCAGTGCAACTCACTCATATAATACGTACTACACTGTGCGTTTCTTAAATTCTAAGTTTTTCAGTGCAACTCACTCATATACTATGTACTACACTGTGCGTTTCTTATATTCTAACTTTTTCAGTGCAACTCACTCATATACTATGTACTACGCTGTGCGTTTCTTATATTCTAAGTTTTTCAGTGCAACTCACTCATATACTATGTACTACACTGTGCATTTCGTGTAATGCGGGTTTTTCAGTAAATTCTAAGTTTTTCAGTGCAACTCACTCATATACTATGTACTACACTGTGTGTTTAATATATTCTAAGTTTTTGTGCAACTCACTCATATACTATGTACTACACTGTGCGTTTATTATATTTTAAGTTTTTCAGTGCAACTCACTCATATACTATGTACTACACTGTGCATTTCGTGTAATGCGGGTTTTTCAGTAAATTCTAAGTTTTTCAGTGCAACTCACTCATATACTATGTACTACACTGTGCGTTTCTTATATTTTAAGTTTTTCAGTGCAACTCACTCATATACTATGTACTACACTGTGCGTTTCTTAAATTCTAAGTTTTTCAGTGCAACTCACTCATATACTATGTACTACACTGTGCGTTTCTTATATTCTAAGTTTTTCAGTGCAACTCACTCATATACTATGTACTACACTGTGCGTTTCTTAAATTCTAAGTTTTTCAGTGCAACTCACTCATATACTATGTACTACACAGTGCGTTTCTTATATTCTAAGTTTTTCAGTGCAACTCACTCATATTCTATGTACTACACTGTGTGTTTCTTATATTCTAAGTTTTTCAGTGCAACTCACTCATATACTATGTACTACACTTTGCGTTTCTTATATTCTAAGTTTTTCAGTGCAACTCACTCATATACTATGTACTACACTGTGCGTTTCTTATATTCTAAGTTTTTCAGTGCAACTCACTCATATACTATGTACTACACTGTGCGTTTCTTAAATTCTAAGTTTTTCAGTGCAACTCACTCATATACTATGTACTACACTGTGCGTTTCTTATATTCTAAGTTTTTCAGTGCAACTCACTTATATACTATGTACTACACTGTGCATTTCGTGTAACGCGGTTTTTTCAGTAAATTCTAAGTTTTTCAGTGCAACTTACTCATATACTATGTATACACTGTGCATTTCTTATATTCTAAGTTTTTCAGTGCAACTCACTCATATACTATGTACTACACTGTGCGTTTCTTATATTCTAAGTTTTTCAGTGCAACTCACTCATATACTATGTACTACACTGTGCGTTTCTTATATTCTAAGTATATCAGTGCAACTCACTCATATACTATGTACTACAATGTGCGTTTCTTATATTCTAAGTTTTTCAGTGCAACTCACTCATATACTATGTACTACACTGTGCGTTTCTTATATTCTAAGTTTTTCAGTGCAACTCACTCATATACTATGTACTACACTGTGCGTTTCTTATATTCTAAGTTTTTCAGTGCAACTCACTCATATACTATGTACTACACTGTGCGTTTTTTATATTCTAAGTTTTTCAGTGCAACTCACTCATATACTATGTACTACACTGTGCGTTTCTTATATTCTAAGTTTTTCAGTGCAACTCACTCATATAATATGTACTACACTGTGCGTTTCTTAAATTCTAAGTTTTTCAGTGCAACTCACTCATATACTATGTACTACACTGTGCGTTTCTTATTTTCTAAGTTTTTCAGTGCAACTCACTCATATACTATGTACTACGCTGTGCGTTTCTTATATTCTAAGTTTTTCAGTGCAACTCACTCATATACTATGTACTACACTGTGCATTTCGTGTAATGCGGGTTTTTCAGTAAATTCTAAGTTTTTCAGTGCAACTCACTCATATACTATGTACTACACTGTGTGTTTAATATATTCTAAGTTTTTGTGCAACTCACTCATATACTATGTACTACACTGTGCGTTTATTATATTTTAAGTTTTTCAGTGCAACTCACTCATATACTATGTACTACACTGTGCATTTCGTGTAATGCGGGTTTTTCAGTAAATTCTAAGTTTTTCAGTGCAACTCACTCATATACTATGTACTACACTGTGCGTTTCTTATATTTTAAGTTTTTCAGTGCAACTTACTCATATACTATGTATACACTGTGCATTTCTTATATTCTAAGTTTTTCAGTGCAACTCACTCATATACTATGTACTACACTGTGCGTTTCTTATATTCTAAGTTTTTCAGTGCAACTCACTCATATACTATATACTACACTGTGCGTTTCTTATATTCTAAGTATATCAGTGCAACTCACTCATATACTATGTACTACAATGTGCGTTTCTTATATTCTAAGTTTTTCAGTGCAACTCACTCATATACTATGTACTACACTGTGCGTTTCTTATATTCTAAGTTTTTCAGTGCAACTCACTCATATACTATGTACTACACTGTGCGTTTCTTATATTCTAAGTTTTTCAGTGCAACTCACTCATATACTATGTACTACACTGTGCGTTTTTTATATTCTAAGTTTTTCAGTGCAACTCACTCATATACTATGTACTACACTGTGCATTTCGTGTAATGCGGGTTTTTCAGTAAATTCTAAGTTTTTCAGTGCAACTCACTCATATACTATGTACTACACTGTGCGTTTCTTATATTTTAAGTTTTTCAGTGCAACTCACTCATATACTATGTACTACACTGTGCGTTTCTTAAATTCTAAGTTTTTCAGTGCAACTCACTCATATACTATGTACTACACTGTGCGTTTCTTATATTCTAAGTTTTTCAGTGCAACTCACTCATATTCTATGTACTACACTGTGTGTTTCTTATATTCTAAGTTTTTCAGTGCAACTCACTCATATACTATATACTACAATGTGCGTTTCTTATATTCTAAGTTTTTCAGTGCAACTCACTCATATACTATGTACTACACTGTGCGTTTCTTATATTCTAAGTTTTTCAGTGCAACTCACTCATATACTATGTACTACACTGTGCGTTTCTTATATTCTAAGTTTTTCAGTGCAACTCACTCATATACTATGTACTACACTGTGCGTTTTTTATATTCTAAGTTTTTCAGTGCAACTCACTCATATACTATGTACTACACTGTGCGTTTCTTATATTCTAAGTTTTTCAGTGCAACTCACTCATATAATATGTACTACACTGTGCGTTTCTTATATTCTAAGTTTTTCAGTGCAACTCACTCATATACTATGTACTACACTGTGCGTTTCTTATATTCTAAGTTTTTCAGTGCAACTCACTCATATACTATGTACTACACTGTGCGTTTCTTATATTCTAAGTTTTTCAGTGCAAGTCACTCATATACTATGTACTACACTGTGCATTTCGTGTAATGCGGGTTTTTCAGTAAAGTCTAAGTTTTTCAGTGCAACTCACTCATATACTATGTACTACACTGTGCGTTTCTTATATTCTAAGTTTTTCAGTGCAACTCACTCATATACTATGTACTACACTGTACGTTTATTATATTTTAAGTTTTTCAGTGCAACTCACTCATATACTATGTACTACACTGTGCATTTCGTGTAATGCGGGTTTTTCAGTAAATTCTAAGTTTTTCAGTGCAACTCACTCATATACTATGTACTACACTGTGCGTTTCTTATATTCTAAGTTTTTCAGTGCAACTCACTCATATACTATGTACTACACTGTGCGTTTCTTAAATTCTAATTTTTTCATTGCAACTCACTCATATACTATGTACTACACAGTGCGTTTCTTATATTCTAAGTTTTTCAGTGCAACTCACTCATATTCTATGTACTACACTGTGTGTTTCTTATATTCTAAGTTTTTCAGTGCAACTCACTCATATACTATGTACTACACTGTGCGTTTCTTATATTCTAAGTTTTTCAGTGCAACTCACTCATATACTATGTACTACACTGTGCGTTTCTTATATTCTAAGTTTTTCAGTGCAACTCACTCATATACTATGTACTACACTGTGCGTTTCTTATATTCTAAGTTTTTCAGTGCAACTTACTCATATACTATGTACTACACTGTGCGTTTCTTATATTCTAAGTTTTTCAGTGCAACTCACTTATATACTATGTACTACACTGTGCATTTCGTGTAACGCGGTTTTTTCAGTAAATTCTAAGTTTTTCAGTGCAACTTACTCATATACTATGTATACACTGTGCATTTCTTATATTCTAAGTTTTTCAGTGCAACTCACTCATATACTATGTACTACACTGTGCGTTTCTTATATTCTAAGTTTTTCAGTGCAACTCACTCATATACTATGTACTACACTGTGCGTTCCTTATACTCTAAGTTTTTCAGTGCAACTCACTCATATACTATGTACTACACTGTGCATTTCGTGTAATGCGGGTTTTTCAGTAAATTCTAAGTTTTTCAGTGCAACTCACTCATATACTATGTACTACACTGTGCGTTTCTTATATTCTAAGTTTTTCAGTGCAACTCACTCATATACTATGTACTACACTGTGTGTTTCTTATATTCTAAGTTTTTCAGTGCAACTCACTCATATACTATGTACTACACTGTGCGTTTCTTAAATTCTAATTTTTTCAGTGCAACTCACTCATATACTATGTACTACACAGTGCGTTTCTTATATTCTAAGTTTTTCAGTGCAACTCACTCATATTCTATGTACTACACTGTGTGTTTCTTATATTCTAAGTTTTTCAGTGCAACTCACTCATATACTATATACTACACTGTGCGTTTCTTATATTCTAAGTTTTTCAGTGCAACTCACTCATATACTATGTACTACACTGTGCGTTTCTTATATTCTAAGTTTTTCAGTGCAACTCACTCATATACTATGTACTACACTGTGCGTTTCTTAAATTCTAAGTTTTTCAGTGCAACTCACTCATATACTATGTACTACACTGTGCGTTTCTTATATTCTAAGTTTTTCAGTGCAACTCACTTATATACTATGTACTACACTGTGCATTTCGTGTAACGCGGTTTTTTCAGTAAATTCTAAGTTTTTCAGTGCAACTTACTCATATACTATGTATACACTGTGCATTTCTTATATTCTAAGTTTTTCAGTGCAACTCACTCATATACTATGTACTACACTGTGCGTTTCTTATATTCTAAGTTTTTCAGTGCAACTCACTCATATACTATGTACTACACTGTGCGTTTCTTATATTCTAAGTTTTTCAGTGCAACTCACTCATATACTATGTACTACACTGTGCGTTTCTTATATTCTAAGTTTTTCAGTGCAACTCACTCATATACTATGTACTACACTGTGCGTTTCTTATATTCTAAGTTTTTCAGTGGAACTCACTCATATACTATGTACTACACTGTGCGTTTCTTATATTCTAAGTTTTTCAGTGCAACTCACTCATATACTATGTACTATACTGTGCATTTCGTGTAATGCGGGTTTTTCAGTAAATTCTAAGTTTTTTAGTGCAACTCACTCATATACTATGTACTACACTGTGCGTTTCTTAAATTCTAAGTTTTTCAGTGCAACTCACTCATATACTATGTACTACACTGTGCGTTTCTTATATTCTAAGTTTTTCAGTGCAACTCACTCATATACTATGTACTACACTGTGCGTTTCTTATATTCTAAGTATATCAGTGCAACTCACTCATATACTATGTACTACAATGTGCGTTTCTTATATTCTAAGTTTTTCAGTGCAACTCACTCATATACTATGTACTACACTGTGCGTTTCTTATATTCTAAGTTTTTCAGTGCAACTCACTCATATACTATGTACTACACTGTGCGTTTCTTATATTCTAAGTTTTTCAGTGCAACTCACTCATATACTATGTACTACACTGTGCATTTTTTATATTCTAAGTTTTTCCGTGCAACTCACTCATATACTATGTACTACACTGTGCGTTTCTTATATTCTAAGTTTTTCAGTGCAACTCACTCATATACTATGTACTACACTGTGCGTTTCTTAAATTCTAAGTTTTTCAGTGCAACTCACTCATATACTATGTACTACACTGTGCGTTTCTTATATTCTAAGTTTTTCAGTGCAACTCACTCATATACTATGTACTACACTGTGCGTTTCTTATATTCTAAGTTTTTCAGTGCACCGCACTCATATACTATGTACTACACTGTGCGTTTCTTAAATTCTAAGTTTTTCAGTGCAACTCACTCATATACTATGTACTACACAGTGCGTTTCTTATATTCTAAGTTTTTCAGTGCAACTCACCTATATTCTATGTACTACACTGTGTGTTTCTTATATTCTAAGTTTTTCAGTGCAACTCACTCATATACTATGTACTACACTGTGCGTTTCTTATATTCTAAGTTTTTCATTGCAACTCACTCATATACTATGTACTACACTGTGCGTTTCTTATATTCTAAGTTTTTCAGTGCAACTCACTCATATACTATGTACTACACTGTGCGTTTCTTAAATTCTAAGTTTTTCAGTGCAACTCACTCATATACTATGTACTACACTGTGCGTTTCTTATATTCTAAGTTTTTCAGTGCAACTCACTTATATACTATGTACTACACTGTGCATTTCGTGTAACGCGGTTTTTTCAGTAAATTCTAAGATTTTCAGTGCAACTTACTCATATACTATGTATACACTGTGCATTTCTTATATTCTAAGTTTTTCAGTGCAACTCACTCATATACTATGTACTACACTGTGCGTTTCTTATACTCTAAGTTTTTCAGTGCAACTCACTCATATACTATGTACTACACTGTGCATTTCGTGTAATGCGGGTTTTTCAGTAAATTCTAAGTTTTTCAGTGCAACTCACTCATATACTATGTACTACACTGTGCGTTTCTTATATTCTAAGTTTTTCAGTGCAACTCACTCATATACTATGTACTACACTGTGCGTTTCTTATATTCTAAGTTTTTCAGTGGAACTCACTCATATACAATGTACTACACTGTGCGTTTCTTATATTCTAAGTTTTTCAGTGCAACTCACTCATATACTATGTACTACACTGTGCATTTCGTGTAATGCGGGTTTTTCAGTAAATTCTAAGTTTTTTAGTGCAACTCACTCATATACTATGTACTACACTGTGCGTTTCTTAAATTCTAAGTTTTTCAGTGCAACTCACTCATATACTATGTACTACACTGTGCGTTTCTTATATTCTAAGTTTTTCAGTGCAACTCACTCATATACTATGTACTACACTATGTGTTTCTTATATTCTAAGTATATCAGTGCAACTCACTCATATACTATGTACTACAATGTGCGTTTCTTATATTCTAAGTTTTTCAGTGCAACTCACTCATATACTATGTACTACACTGTGCGTTTCTTATATTCTAAGTTTTTCAGTGCAACTCACTCATATACTATGTACTACACTGTGCGTTTCTTATATTCTAAGTTTTTCAGTGCAACTCACTCATATACTATGTACTACACTGTGCATTTTTTATATTCTAAGTTTTTCCGTGCAACTCACTCATATACTATGTACTACACTGTGCGTTTCTTATATTCTAAGTTTTTCAGTGCAACTCACTCATATAATATGTACTACACTGTGCGTTTCTTAAATTCTAAGTTTTTCAGTGCAACTCACTCATATACTATGTACTACACTGTGCGTTTCTTATATTCTAAGTTTTTCAGTGCAACTCACTCATATACTATGTACTACACTGTGCGTTTCTTATATTCTAAGTTTTTCAGTGCACTGCACTCATATACTATGTACTACACTGTGCGTTTCTTAAATTCTAAGTTTTTCAGTGCAACTCACTCATATACTATGTACTACACTGTGCGTTTCTTATATTCTAAGTTTTTCAGTGCAACTCACTTATATACTATGTACTACACTGTGCATTTCGTGTAACGCGGTTTTTTCAGTAAATTCTAAGATTTTCAGTGCAACTTACTCATATACTATGTATACACTGTGCATTTCTTATATTCAAAGTTTTTCAGTGCAACTCACTCATATACTATGTACTACACTGTGCGTTTCTTATACTCTAAGTTTTTCAGTGCAACTCACTCATATACTATGTACTACACTGTGCATTTCGTGTAATGCGGGTTTTTCAGTAAATTCTAAGTTTTTCAGTGCAACTCACTCATATACTATGTACTACACTGTGCGTTTCTTATATTCTAAGTTTTTCAGTGCAACTCACTCATATACTATGTACTACACTGTGCGTTTCTTATATTCTAAGTTTTTCAGTGGAACTCACTCATATACTATGTACTACACTGTGCGTTTCTTATATTCTAAGTTTTTCAGTGCAACTCACTCATATACTATGTACTACACTGTGCATTTCGTGTAATGCGGGTTTTTCAGTAAATTCTAAGTTTTTTAGTGCAACTCACTCATATACTATGTACTACACTGTGCGTTTCTTAAATTCTAAGTTTTTCAGTGCAACTCACTCATATACTATGTACTACACTGTGCGTTTCTTATATTCTAAGTTTTTCAGTGCAACTCACTCATATACTATGTACTACACTATGTGTTTCTTATATTCTAAGTATATCAGTGCAACTCACTCATATACTATGTACTACAATGTGCGTTTCTTATATTCTAAGTTTTTCAGTGCAACTCACTCATATACTATGTACTACACTGTGCGTTTCTTATATTCTAAGTTTTTCAGTGCAACTCACTCATATACTATGTACTACACTGTGCGTTTCTTATATTCTAAGTTTTTCAGTGCAACTCACTCATATACTATGTACTACACTGTGCATTTTTTATATTCTAAGTTTTTCCGTGCAACTCACTCATATACTATGTACTACACTGTGCGTTTCTTATATTCTAAGTTTTTCAGTGCAACTCACTCATATAATATGTACTACACTGTGCGTTTCTTAAATTCTAAGTTTTTCAGTGCAACTCACTCATATACTATGTACTACACTGTGCGTTTCTTATATTCTAAGTTTTTCAGTGCAACTCACTCATATACTATGTACTACACTGTGCATTTTTTATATTCTAAGTTTTTCCGTGCAACTCACTCATATACTATGTACTACACTGTGCGTTTCTTATATTCTAAGTTTTTCAGTGCAACTCACTCATATAATATGTACTACACTGTGCGTTTCTTAAATTCTAAGTTTTTCAGTGCAACTCACTCATATACTATGTACTACACTGTGCGTTTCTTATATTCTAAGTTTTTCAGTGCAACTCACTCATATACTATGTACTACACTGTGCGTTTCTTATATTCTAAGTTTTTCAGTGCACCGCACTCATATACTATGTACTACACTGTGCGTTTCTTAAATTCTAAGTTTTTCAGTGCAACTCACTCATATACTATGTACTACACAGTGCGTTTCTTATATTCTAAGTTTTTCAATGCAACTCACCTATATTCTATGTACTACACTGTGTGTTTCTTATATTCTAAGTTTTTCAGTGCAACTCACTCATATACTATGTACTACACTGTGCGTTTCTTATATTCTAAGTTTTTCAGTGCAACTCACTCATATACTATGTACTACACTGTGCGTTTCTTATATTCTAAGTTTTTCAGTGCAACTCACTCATATACTATGTACTACACTGTGCGTTTCTTAAATTCTAAGTTTTTCAGTGCAACTCACTCATATACTATGTACTACACTGTGCGTTTCTTATATTCTAAGTTTTTCAGTGCAACTCACTTATATACTATGTACTACACTGTGCATTTCGTGTAACGCGGTTTTTTCAGTAAATTCTAAGATTTTCAGTGCAACTTACTCATATACTATGTATACACTGTGCATTTCTTATATTCTAAGTTTTTCAGTGCAACTCACTCATATACTATGTACTACACTGTGCGTTTCTTATACTCTAAGTTTTTCAGTGCAACTCACTCATATACTATGTACTACACTGTGCATTTCGTGTAATGCGGGTTTTTCAGTAAATTCTAAGTTTTTCAGTGCAACTCACTCATATACTATGTACTACACTGTGCGTTTCTTATATTCTAAGTTTTTCAGTGCAACTCACTCATATACTATGTACTACACTGTGCGTTTCTTATATTCTAAGTTTTTCAGTGCAACTCACTCATATACTATGTACTACACTGTGCATTTTTTATATTCTAAGTTTTTCCGTGCAACTCACTCATATACTATGTACTACACTGTGCGTTTCTTATATTCTAAGTTTTTCAGTGCAACTCACTCATATAATATGTACTACACTGTGCGTTTCTTAAATTCTAAGTTTTTCAGTGCAACTCACTCATATACTATGTACTACACTGTGCGTTTCTTATATTCTAAGTTTTTCAGTGCAACTCACTCATATACTATGTACTACACTGTGCGTTTCTTATATTCTAAGTTTTTCAGTGCACCGCACTCATATACTATGTACTACACTGTGCGTTTCTTAAATTCTAAGTTTTTCAGTGCAACTCACTCATATACTATGTACTACACAGTGCGTTTCTTATATTCTAAGTTTTTCAGTGCAACTCACCTATATTCTATGTACTACACTGTGTGTTTCTTATATTCTAAGTTTTTCAGTGCAACTCACTCATATACTATGTACTACACTGTGCGTTTCTTATATTCTAAGTTTTTCAGTGCAACTCACTCATATACTATGTACTACACTGTGCGTTTCTTATATTCTAAGTTTTTCAGTGCAACTCACTCATATACTATGTACTACACTGTGCGTTTCTTAAATTCTAAGTTTTTCAGTGCAACTCACTCATATACTATGTACTACACTGTGCGTTTCTTATATTCTAAGTTTTTCAGTGCAACTCACTTATATACTATGTACTACACTGTGCATTTCGTGTAACGCGGTTTTTTCAGTAAATTCTAAGATTTTCAGTGCAACTTACTCATATACTATGTATACACTGTGCATTTCTTATATTCTAAGTTTTTCAGTGCAACTCACTCATATACTATGTACTACACTGTGCGTTTCTTATACTCTAAGTTTTTCAGTGCAACTCACTCATATACTATGTACTACACTGTGCATTTCGTGTAATGCGGGTTTTTCAGTAAATTCTAAGTTTTTCAGTGCAACTCACTCATATACTATGTACTACACTGTGCGTTTCTTATATTCTAAGTTTTTCAGTGCAACTCACTCATATACTATGTACTACACTGTGCGTTTCTTATATTCTAAGTTTTTCAGTGGAACTCACTCATATACTATGTACTACACTGTGCGTTTCTTATATTCTAAGTTTTTCAGTGCAACTCACTCATATACTATGTACTACACTGTGCATTTCGTGTAATGCGGGTTTTTCAGTAAATTCTAAGTTTTTTAGTGCAACTCACTCATATACTATGTACTACACTGTGCGTTTCTTAAATTCTAAGTTTTTCAGTGCAACTCACTCATATACTATGTACTACACTGTGCGTTTCTTATATTCTAAGTTTTTCAGTGCAACTCACTCATATACTATGTACTACACTATGTGTTTCTTATATTCTAAGTATATCAGTGCAACTCACTCATATACTATGTACTACAATGTGCGTTTCTTATATTCTAAGTTTTTCAGTGCAACTCACTCATATACTATGTACTACACTGTGCGTTTCTTATATTCTAAGTTTTTCAGTGCAACTCACTCATATACTATGTACTACACTGTGCGTTTCTTATATTCTAAGTTTTTCAGTGCAACTCACTCATATACTATGTACTACACTGTGCATTTTTTATATTCTAAGTTTTTCCGTGCAACTCACTCATATACTATGTACTACACTGTGCGTTTCTTATATTCTAAGTTTTTCAGTGCAACTCACTCATATACTATGTACTACACTGTGCGTTTCTTATATTCTAAGTTTTTCAGTGCACCGCACTCATATACTATGTACTACACTGTGCGTTTCTTAAATTCTAAGTTTTTCAGTGCAACTCACTCATATACTATGTACTACACAGTGCGTTTCTTATATTCTAAGTTTTTCAGTGCAACTCACTCATATTCTATGTACTACACTGTGTGTTTCTTATATTCTAAGTTTTTCAGTGCAACTCACTCATATACTATGTACTACACTGTGCGTTTCTTATATTCTAAGTTTTTCAGTGCAACTCACTCATATACTATGTACTACACTGTGCGTTTCTTATATTCTAAGTTTTTCAGTGCAACTCACTCATATACTATGTACTACACTGTGCGTTTCTTAAATTCTAAGTTTTTCAGTGCAACTCACTCATATACTATGTACTACACTGTGCGTTTCTTATATTCTAAGTTTTTCAGTGCAACTCACTTATATACTATGTACTACACTGTGCATTTCGTGTAACGCGGTTTTTTCAGTAAATTCTAAGATTTTCAGTGCAACTTACTCATATACTATGTATACACTGTGCATTTCTTATATTCTAAGTTTTTCAGTGCAACTCACTCATATACTATGTACTACACTGTGCGTTTCTTATACTCTAAGTTTTTCAGTGCAACTCACTCATATACTATGTACTACACTGTGCATTTCGTGTAATGCGGGTTTTTCAGTAAATTCTAAGTTTTTCAGTGCAACTCACTCATATACTATGTACTACACTGTGCGTTTCTTATATTCTAAGTTTTTCAGTGCAACTCACTCATATACTATGTACTACACTGTGCGTTTCTCATATTCTAAGTTTTTCAGTGGAACTCACTCATATACTATGTACTACACTGTGCGTTTCTTATATTCTAAGTTTTTCAGTGCAACTCACTCATATACTATGTACTACACTGTGCATTTCGTGTAATGCGGGTTTTTCAGTAAATTCTAAGTTTTTTAGTGCAACTCACTCATATACTATGTACTACACTGTGCGTTTCTTAAATTCTAAGTTTTTCAGTGCAACTCACTCATATACTATGTACTACACTGTGCGTTTCTTATATTCTAAGTTTTTCAGTGCAACTCACTCATATACTATGTACTACACTATGCGTTTCTTATATTCTAAGTATATCAGTGCAACTCACTCATATACTATGTACTACAATGTGCGTTTCTTATATTCTAAGTTTTTCAGTGCAACTCACTCATATACTATGTACTACACTGTGCGTTTCTTATATTCTAAGTTTTTCAGTGCAACTCACTCATATACTATGTACTACACTGTGCGTTTCTTATATTCTAAGTTTTTCAGTGCAACTCACTCATATACTATGTACTACACTGTGCATTTTTTATATTCTAAGTTTTTCCGTGCAACTCACTCATATACTATGTACTACACTGTGCGTTTCTTATATTCTAAGTTTTTCAGTGCAACTCACTCATATAATATGTACTACACTGTGCGTTTCTTAAATTCTAAGTTTTTCAGTGCAACTCACTCATATACTATGTACTACACTGTGCGTTTCTTATATTCTAAGTTTTTCAGTGCAACTCACTCATATACTATGTACTACACTGTGCGTTTCTTATATTCTAAGTTTTTAGTGCAACTCACTCATATACTATGTACTACACTGTGCGTTTCTTATATTCTAAGTTTTTCAGTGCAACTCACTCATATAATATGTACTACACTGTGCGTTTCTTAAATTCTAAGTTTTTCAGTGCAACTCACTCATATACTATGTACTACACTGTGCGTTTCTTATATTCTAAGTTTTTCAGTGCAACTCACTCATATACTATGTACTACACTGTGCATTTCGTGTAATGCGGGTTTTTCAGTAAATTCTAAGTTTTTCAGTGCAACTCACTCATATACTATGTACTACACTGTGCGTTTCTTATATTCTAAGTTTTTCAGTGCAACTCACTCATATACTATGTACTACACTGTGCGTTTCTTATATTCTAAGTTTTTCAGTGGAACTCACTCATATACTATGTACTACACTGTGCGTTTCTTATATTCTAAGTTTTTCAGTGCAACTCACTCATATACTATGTACTACACTGTGCATTTCGTGTAATGCGGGTTTTTCAGTAAATTCTAAGTTTTTTAGTGCAACTCACTCATATACTATGTACTACACTGTGCGTTTCTTAAATTCTAAGTTTTTCAGTGCAACTCACTCATATACTATGTACTACACTGTGCGTTTCTTATATTCTAAGTTTTTCAGTGCAACTCACTCATATACTATGTACTACACTATGTGTTTCTTATATTCTAAGTATATCAGTGCAACTCACTCATATACTATGTACTACAATGTGCGTTTCTTATATTCTAAGTTTTTCAGTGCAACTCACTCATATACTATGTACTACACTGTGCGTTTCTTATATTCTAAGTTTTTCAGTGCAACTCACTCATATACTATGTACTACACTGTGCGTTTCTTATATTCTAAGTTTTTCAGTGCAACTCACTCATATACTATGTACTACACTGTGCATTTTTTATATTCTAAGTTTTTCCGTGCAACTCACTCATATACTATGTACTACACTGTGCGTTTCTTATATTCTAAGTTTTTCAGTGCAACTCACTCATATACTATGTACTACACTGTGCGTTTCTTATATTCTAAGTTTTTCAGTGCACCGCACTCATATACTATGTACTACACTGTGCGTTTCTTAAATTCTAAGTTTTTCAGTGCAACTCACTCATATACTATGTACTACACAGTGCGTTTCTTATATTCTAAGTTTTTCAGTGCAACTCACTCATATTCTATGTACTACACTGTGTGTTTCTTATATTCTAAGTTTTTCAGTGCAACTCACTCATATACTATGTACTACACTGTGCGTTTCTTATATTCTAAGTTTTTCAGTGCAACTCACTCATATACTATGTACTACACTGTGCGTTTCTTATATTCTAAGTTTTTCAGTGCAACTCACTCATATACTATGTACTACACTGTGCGTTTCTTAAATTCTAAGTTTTTCAGTGCAACTCACTCATATACTATGTACTACACTGTGCGTTTCTTATATTCTAAGTTTTTCAGTGCAACTCACTTATATACTATGTACTACACTGTGCATTTCGTGTAACGCGGTTTTTTCAGTAAATTCTAAGATTTTCAGTGCAACTTACTCATATACTATGTATACACTGTGCATTTCTTATATTCTAAGTTTTTCAGTGCAACTCACTCATATACTATGTACTACACTGTGCGTTTCTTATACTCTAAGTTTTTCAGTGCAACTCACTCATATACTATGTACTACACTGTGCATTTCGTGTAATGCGGGTTTTTCAGTAAATTCTAAGTTTTTCAGTGCAACTCACTCATATACTATGTACTACACTGTGCGTTTCTTATATTCTAAGTTTTTCAGTGCAACTCACTCATATACTATGTACTACACTGTGCGTTTCTCATATTCTAAGTTTTTCAGTGGAACTCACTCATATACTATGTACTACACTGTGCGTTTCTTATATTCTAAGTTTTTCAGTGCAACTCACTCATATACTATGTACTACACTGTGCATTTCGTGTAATGCGGGTTTTTCAGTAAATTCTAAGTTTTTTAGTGCAACTCACTCATATACTATGTACTACACTGTGCGTTTCTTAAATTCTAAGTTTTTCAGTGCAACTCACTCATATACTATGTACTACACTGTGCGTTTCTTATATTCTAAGTTTTTCAGTGCAACTCACTCATATACTATGTACTACACTATGCGTTTCTTATATTCTAAGTATATCAGTGCAACTCACTCATATACTATGTACTACAATGTGCGTTTCTTATATTCTAAGTTTTTCAGTGCAACTCACTCATATACTATGTACTACACTGTGCGTTTCTTATATTCTAAGTTTTTCAGTGCAACTCACTCATATACTATGTACTACACTGTGCGTTTCTTATATTCTAAGTTTTTCAGTGCAACTCACTCATATACTATGTACTACACTGTGCATTTTTTATATTCTAAGTTTTTCCGTGCAACTCACTCATATACTATGTACTACACTGTGCGTTTCTTATATTCTAAGTTTTTCAGTGCAACTCACTCATATAATATGTACTACACTGTGCGTTTCTTAAATTCTAAGTTTTTCAGTGCAACTCACTCATATACTATGTACTACACTGTGCGTTTCTTATATTCTAAGTTTTTCAGTGCAACTCACTCATATACTATGTACTACACTGTGCGTTTCTTATATTCTAAGTTTTTAGTGCAACTCACTCATATACTATGTACTACACTGTGCGTTTCTTATATTCTAAGTTTTTCAGTGCAACTCACTCATATAATATGTACTACACTGTGCGTTTCTTAAATTCTAAGTTTTTCAGTGCAACTCACTCATATACTATGTACTACACTGTGCGTTTCTTATATTCTAAGTTTTTCAGTGCAACTCACTCATATACTATGTACTACACTGTGCATTTCGTGTAATGCGGGTTTTTCAGTAAATTCTAAGTTTTTCAGTGCAACTCACTCATATAATATGTACTACACTGTGCTTTTCTTACATTCTAAGTTTTTCAGTGCAACTCACTCATATACTATGTACTACACTGTACGTTTATTATATTTTAAGTTTTTCAGTGCAACTCACTCATATACTATGTACTACACTGTGCATTTCGTGTAATGCGGGTTTTTCAGTAAATTCTAAGTTTTTCAGTGCAACTCACTCATATACTATGTACTACACTGTGCGTTTCTTATATTCTAAGTTTTTCAGTGCAACTCACTCATATACTATGTACTACACTGTGCATTTCTTAAATTCTAAGTTTTTCAGTGCAACTCACTCATATACTATGTACTACACAGTGCGTTTCTTATATTCTAAGTTTTTCAGTGCAACTCATTCATATTCTATGTACTACACTGTGTGTTTCTTATATTCTAAGTTTTTCAGTGCAACTCACTCATATACTATGTACTACACTGTGCGTTTCTTATATTCTAAGTTTTTCAGTGCAACTCACTCATATACTATGTACTACACTGTGCGTTTCTTATATTCTAAGTTTTTCAGTGCAACTCACTCATATACTATGTACTACACTGTGCGTTTCTTAAATTCTAAGTTTTTCAGTGCAACTCACTCATATACTATGTACTACACTGTGCGTTTCTTATATTCTAAGTTTTTCAGTGCAACTCACTTATATACTATGTACTACACTGTGCATTTCGTGTAACGCGGTTTTCTCAGTAAATTCTAAGTTTTTCAGTGCAACTTACTCATATACTATGTATACACTGTGCATTTCTTATATTCTAAGTTTTTCAGTGCAACTCACTCATATACTATGTACTACACTGTGCGTTTCTTATATTCTAAGTTTTTCAGTGCAACTCACTCATATACTATGTACTACACTGTGCGTTTCTTATACTCTAAGTTTTTCAGTGCAACTCACTCATATACTATGTACTACACTGTGCATTTCGTGTAATGCGGGTTTTTCAGTAAATTCTAAGTTTTTCAGTGCAACTCACTCATATACTATGTACTACACTGTGCGTTTCTTATATTCTAAGTTTTTCAGTGCAACTCACTCATATACTATGTACTACACTGTGCGTTTCTTATATTCTAAGTTTTTCAGTGCAACTCACTCATATACTATGTACTACACTGTGCGTTTCTTATATTCTAAGTTTTTCAGTGGAACTCACTCATATACTATGTACTACACTGTGCGTTTCTTATATTCTAAGTTTTTCAGTGCAACTCACTCATATACTATGTACTACACTGTGCATTTCGTGTAATGCGGGTTTTTCAGTAAATTCTAAGTTTTTTAGTGCAACTCACTCATATACTATGTACTACACTGTGCGTTTCTTAAATTCTAAGTTTTTCAGTGCAACTCACTCATATACTATGTACTACACTGTGCGTTTCTTATATTCTAAGTTTTTCAGTGCAACTCACTCATATACTATGTACTACACTATGCGTTTCTTATATTCTAAGTATATCAGTGCAACTCACTCATATACTATGTACTACAATGTGCGTTTCTTATATTCTAAGTTTTTCAGTGCAACTCACTCATATACTATGTACTACACTGTGCGTTTCTTATATACTAAGTTTTTCAGTGCAACTCACTCATATACTATGTACTACACTGTGCGTTTCTTATATTCTAAGTTTTTCAGTGCAACTCACTCATATACTATGTACTACACTGTGCATTTTTTATATTCTAAGTTTTTCCGTGCAACTCACTCATATACTATGTACTACACTGTGCGTTTCTTATATACTAAGTTTTTCAGTGCAACTCACTCATATAATATGTACTACACTGTGCGTTTCTTAAATTCTAAGTTTTTCAGTGCAACTCACTCATATACTATGTACTACACTGTGCGTTTCTTATATTCTAAGTTTTTCAGTGCAACTCACTCATATACTATGTACTACACTGTGCATTTTTTATATTCTAAGTTTTTCCGTGCAACTCACTCATATACTATGTACTACACTGTGCGTTTCTTATATTCTAAGTTTTTCAGTGCAACTCACTCATATAATATGTACTACACTGTGCGTTTCTTAAATTCTAAGTTTTTCAGTGCAACTCACTCATATACTATGTACTACACTGTGCGTTTCTTATATTCTAAGTTTTTCAGTGCAACTCACTCATATACTATGTACTACACTGTGCGTTTCTTATATTCTAAGTTTTTCAGTGCACCGCACTCATATACTATGTACTACACTGTGCGTTTCTTAAATTCTAAGTTTTTCAGTGCAACTCACTCATATACTATGTACTACACAGTGCGTTTCTTATATTCTAAGTTTTTCAGTGCAACTCACTCATATTCTATGTACTACACTGTGTGTTTCTTATATTCTAAGTTTTTCAGTGCAACTCACTCATATACTATGTACTACACTGTGCGTTTCTTATATTCTAAGTTTTTCAGTGCAACTCACTCATATACTATGTACTACACTGTGCGTTTCTTATATTCTAAGTTTTTCAGTGCAACTCACTCATATACTATGTACTACACTGTGCGTTTCTTATATTCTAAGTTTTTCAGTGCAACTCACTCATATACTATGTACTACACTGTGCGTTTCTTAAATTCTAAGTTTTTCAGTGCAACTCACTCATATACTATGTACTACACTGTGCGTTTCTTATATTCTAAGTTTTTCAGTGCAACTCACTTATATACTATGTACTACACTGTGCATTTCGTGTAACGCGGTTTTTTCAGTAAATTCTAAGTTTTTCAGTGCAACTTACTCATATACTATGTATACACTGTGCATTTCTTATATTCTAAGTTTTTCAGTGCAACTCACTCATATACTATGTACTACACTGTGCGTTTCTTATATTCTAAGTTTTTCAGTGCAACTCACTCATATACTATGTACTACACTGTGCGTTTCTTATACTCTAAGTTTTTCAGTGCAACTCACTCATATACTATGTACTACACTGTGCATTTCGTGTAATGCGGGTTTTTCAGTAAATTCTAAGTTTTTCAGTGCAACTCACTCATATACTATGTACTACACTGTGCGTTTCTTATATTCTAAGTTTTTCAGTGCAACTCACTCATATACTATGTACTACACTGTGCGTTTCTTATATTCTAAGTTTTTCAGTGCAACTCACTCATATACTATGTACTACACTGTGCGTTTCTTATATTCTAAGTTTTTCAGTGCAACTCACTCATATACTATGTACTACACTGTGCGTTTCTTATATTCTAAGTTTTTCAGTGCAACTCACTCATATACTATGTACTACACTGTGCATTTCGTGTAATGCGGGTTTTTCAGTAAATTCTAAGTTTTTTAGTGCAACTCACTCATATACTATGTACTACACTGTGCGTTTCTTAAATTCTAAGTTTTTCAGTGCAACTCACTCATATACTATGTACTACACTGTGCGTTTCTTATATTCTAAGTTTTTCAGTGCAACTCACTCATATACTATGTACTACACTGTGCGTTTCTTATATTCTAAGTATATCAGTGCAACTCACTCATATACTATGTACTACAATGTGCGTTTCTTATATTCTAAGTTTTTCAGTGCAACTCACTCATATACTATGTACTACACTGTGCTTTTCTTATATTCTAAGTTTTTCAGTGCAACTCACTCATATACTATGTACTACACTGTGCATTTCTTATATTCTAAGTTTTTCAGTGCAACTCACTCATATACTATGTACTACACTGTGCGTTTTTTATATTCTAAGTTTTTCCGTGCAACTCACTCATATACTATGTACTACACTGTGCGTTTCTTATATTCTAAGTTTTTCAGTGCAACTCACTCATATAATATGTACTACACTGTGCGTTTCTTAAATTCTAAGTTTTTCAGTGCAACTCACTCATATACTATGTACTACACTGTGCGTTTCTTATATTCTAAGTTTTTCAGTGCAACTCACTCATATACTATGTACTACACTGTGCGTTTCTTATATTGTAAGTTTTTCAGTGCAACTCACTCATATACTATGTACTACACTGTGCATTTCGTGTAATGCGGGTTTTTCAGTAAATTCTAAGTTTTTCAGTGCAACTCACTCATATACTATGTACTACACTGTGCGTTTCTTATATTCTAAGTTTTTCAGTGCAACTCACTCATATACTATGTACTACACTGTGCGTTTCTTATATTCTAAGTTTTTCAGTGCAACTCACTCATATACTATGTACTACACTGTGCGTTTCTTAAATTCTAAGTTTTTCAGTGCAACTCACTCATATACTATGTACTACACAGTGCGTTTCTTATATTCTAAGTTTTTCAGTGCAACTCACTCATATTCTATGTACTACACTGTGTGTTTCTTATATTCTAAGTTTTTCAGTGCAACTCACTCATATACTATGTACTACACTGTGCGTTTCTTATATTCTAAGTTTTTCAGTGCAACTCACTCATATACTATGTACTACACTGTGCGTTTCTTATATTCTAAGTTTTTCAGTGCAACTCACTCATATACTATGTACTACACTGTGCGTTTCTTATATTCTAAGTTTTTCAGTGCAACTCACTCATATACTATGTACTACACTGTGCGTTTCTTATATTCTAAGTTTTTCAGTGCAACTCACTCATATACTATGTACTACACTGTGCGTTTCTTAAATTCTAAGTTTTTCAGTGCAACTCACTCATATACTATGTACTACACTGTGCGTTTCTTATACTCTAAGTTTTTCAGTGCAACTCACTCATATACTATGTACTACACTGTGCGTTTCTTATATTTTAAGTTTTTCAGTGCAACTCACTCATATACTATGTACTACACTGTGCATTTCGTGTAATGCGGGTTTTTCAGTAAATTCTAAGTTTTTCAGTGCAACTCACTCATATACTATGTACTACACTGTGCGTTTCTTATATTCTAAGTTTTTCAGTGCAACTCACTCATATACTATGTACTACACTGTGCGTTTCTTATATTCTAAGTTTTTCAGTGCAACTCACTCATATACTATGTACTACACTGTGCGTTTCTTAAATTCTAAGTTTTTCAGTGCAACTCACTCATATACTATGTACTACACAGTGCGTTTCTTATATTCTAAGTTTTTCAGTGCAACTCACTCATATTCTATGTACTACACTGTGTGTTTCTTATATTCTAAGTTTTTCAGTGCAACTCACTCATATACTATGTACTACACTGTGCGTTTCTTATATTCTAAGTTTTTCAGTGCAACTCACTCATATACTATGTACTACACTGTGCGTTTCTTATATTCTAAGTTTTTCAGTGCAACTCACTCATATACTATGTACTACACTGTGCGTTTCTTATATTCTAAGTTTTTCAGTGCAACTCACTCATATTCTATGTACTACACTGTGTGTTTCTTATATTCTAAGTTTTTCAGTGCAACTCACTCATATACTATGTACTACACTGTGCGTTTCTTATATTCTAAGTTTTTCAGTGCAACTCACTCATATACTATGTACTACACTGTGCGTTTCTTAAATTCTAAGTTTTTCAGTGCAACTCACTCATATACTATGTACTACACTGTGCGTTTCTTATATTCTAAGTTTTTCAGTGCAACTCAGTCATATACTATGTACTACACTGTGCGTTTCTTATATTCTAAGTTTTTCAGTGCAACTCACTTATATACTATGTACTACACTGTGCATTTCGTGTAACGCGGTTTTTTCAGTAAATTCTAAGTTTTTCAGTGCAACTTACTCATATACTATGTATACACAGTGCATTTCTTATATTCTAAGTTTTTCAGTGCAACTCACTCATATACTATGTACTACACTGTGCGTTTCTTATATTCTAAGTTTTTCAGTGCAACTCACTCATATACTATGTACTACACTGTGCGTTTCTTATACTCTAAGTTTTTCAGTGCAACTCACTCATATACTATGTACTACACTGTGCATTTCGTGTAATGCGGGTTTTTCAGTAAATACTAAGTTTTTCAGTGCAACTCACTCATATACTATGTACTACACTGTGCGTTTCTTATATTCTAAGTTTTTCAGTGCAACTCACTCATATACTATGTACTACACTGTGCGTTTCTTATATTCTAAGTTTTTCAGTGCAACTCACTCATATACTATGTACTACACTGTGCGTTTCTTATATTCTAAGTTTTTCAGTGCAACTCACTCATATACTATGTACTACACTGTGCGTTTCTTATATTCTAAGTTTTTCAGTGCAACTCACTCATATACTATGTACTACACTGTGCGTTTCTTAAATTCTAAGTTTTTCAGTGCAACTCACTCATATACTATGTACTACACTGTGCGTTTCTTATACTCTAAGTTTTTCAGTGCAACTCACTCATATACTATGTACTACACTGTGCGTTTCTTATATTTTAAGTTTTTCAGTGCAACTCACTCATATACTATGTACTACACTGTGCATTTCGTGTAATGCGGGTTTTTCAGTAAATTCTAAGTTTTTCAGTGCAACTCACTCATATACTATGTACTACACTGTGCGTTTCTTATATTCTAAGTTTTTCAGTGCAACTCACTCATATACTATGTACTACACTGTGCGTTTCTTATATTCTAAGTTTTTCAGTGCAACTCACTCATATACTATGTACTACACTGTGCGTTTCTTAAATTCTAAGTTTTTCAGTGCAACTCACTCATATACTATGTACTACACAGTGCGTTTCTTATATTCTAAGTTTTTCAGTGCAACTCACTCATATTCTATGTACTACACTGTGTGTTTCTTATATTCTAAGTTTTTCAGTGCAACTCACTCATATACTATGTACTACACTGTGCGTTTCTTATATTCTAAGTTTTTCAGTGCAACTCACTCATATACTATGTACTACACTGTGCGTTTCTTATATTCTAAGTTTTTCAGTGCAACTCACTCATATACTATGTACTACACTGTGCGTTTCTTATATTCTAAGTTTTTCAGTGCAACTCACTCATATTCTATGTACTACACTGTGTGTTTCTTATATTCTAAGTTTTTCAGTGCAACTCACTCATATACTATGTACTACACTGTGCGTTTCTTATATTCTAAGTTTTTCAGTGCAACTCACTCATATACTATGTACTACACTGTGCGTTTCTTAAATTCTAAGTTTTTCAGTGCAACTCACTCATATACTATGTACTACACTGTGCGTTTCTTATATTCTAAGTTTTTCAGTGCAACTCAGTCATATACTATGTACTACACTGTGCGTTTCTTATATTCTAAGTTTTTCAGTGCAACTCACTTATATACTATGTACTACACTGTGCATTTCGTGTAACGCGGTTTTTTCAGTAAATTCTAAGTTTTTCAGTGCAACTTACTCATATACTATGTATACACAGTGCATTTCTTATATTCTAAGTTTTTCAGTGCAACTCACTCATATACTATGTACTACACTGTGCGTTTCTTATATTCTAAGTTTTTCAGTGCAACTCACTCATATACTATGTACTACACTGTGCGTTTCTTATACTCTAAGTTTTTCAGTGCAACTCACTCATATACTATGTACTACACTGTGCATTTCGTGTAATGCGGGTTTTTCAGTAAATACTAAGTTTTTCAGTGCAACTCACTCATATACTATGTACTACACTGTGCGTTTCTTATATTCTAAGTTTTTCAGTGCAACTCACTCATATACTATGTACTACACTGTGCGTTTCTTATATTCTAAGTTTTTCAGTGCAACTCACTCATATACTATGTACTACACTGTGCGTTTCTTATATTCTAAGTTTTTCAGTGCAACTCACTCATATACTATGTACTACACTGTGCGTTTCTTATATTCTAAGTTTTTCAGTGCAACTCACTCATATACTATGTACTACACTGTGCGTTTCTTAAATTCTAAGTTTTTCAGTGCAACTCACTCATATACTATGTACTACACTGTGCGTTTCTTATACTCTAAGTTTTTCAGTGCAACTCACTCATATACTATGTACTACACTGTGCGTTTCTTATATTTTAAGTTTTTCAGTGCAACTCACTCATATACTATGTACTACACTGTGCATTTCGTGTAATGCGGGTTTTTCAGTAAATTCTAAGTTTTTCAGTGCAACTCACTCATATACTATGTACTACACTGTGCGTTTCTTATATTCTAAGTTTTTCAGTGCAACTCACTCATATACTATGTACTACACTGTGCGTTTCTTATATTCTAAGTTTTTCAGTGCAACTCACTCATATACTATGTACTACACTGTGCGTTTCTTAAATTCTAAGTTTTTCAGTGCAACTCACTCATATACTATGTACTACACAGTGCGTTTCTTATATTCTAAGTTTTTCAGTGCAACTCACTCATATTCTATGTACTACACTGTGTGTTTCTTATATTCTAAGTTTTTCAGTGCAACTCACTCATATACTATGTACTACACTGTGCCTTTCTTATATTCTAAGTTTTTCAGTGCAACTCACTCATATACTATGTACTACACTGTGCGTTTCTTATATTCTAAGTTTTTCAGTGCAACTCACTCATATACTATGTACTACACTGTGCGTTTCTTATATTCTAAGTTTTTCAGTGCAACTCACTCATATTCTATGTACTACACTGTGTGTTTCTTATATTCTAAGTTTTTCAGTGCAACTCACTCATATACTATGTACTACACTGTGCGTTTCTTATATTCTAAGTTTTTCAGTGCAACTCACTCATATACTATGTACTACACTGTGCGTTTCTTAAATTCTAAGTTTTTCAGTGCAACTCACTCATATACTATGTACTACACTGTGCGTTTCTTATATTCTAAGTTTTTCAGTGCAACTCAGTCATATACTATGTACTACACTGTGCGTTTCTTATATTCTAAGTTTTTCAGTGCAACTCACTTATATACTATGTACTACACTGTGCATTTCGTGTAACGCGGTTTTTTCAGTAAATTCTAAGTTTTTCAGTGCAACTTACTCATATACTATGTATACACAGTGCATTTCTTATATTCTAAGTTTTTCAGTGCAACTCACTCATATACTATGTACTACACTGTGCGTTTCTTATATTCTAAGTTTTTCAGTGCAACTCACTCATATACTATGTACTACACTGTGCGTTTCTTATACTCTAAGTTTTTCAGTGCAACTCACTCATATACTATGTACTACACTGTGCATTTCGTGTAATGCGGGTTTTTCAGTAAATTCTAAGTTTTTCAGTGCAACTCACTCATATACTATGTACTACACTGTGCGTTTCTTATATTCTAAGTTTTTCAGTGCAACTCACTCATATACTATGTACTACACTGTGCGTTTCTTATATTCTAAGTTTTTCAGTGCAACTCACTCATATACTATGTACTACACTGTGCGTTTCTTATATTCTAAGTTTTTCAGTGCAACTCACTCATATACTATGTACTACACTGTGCGTTTCTTATATTCTAAGTTTTTCAGTGCAACTCACTCATATACTATGTACTACACTGTGCGTTTCTTAAATTCTAAGTTTTTCAGTGCAACTCACTCATATACTATGTACTACACTGTGCGTTTCTTATACTCTAAGTTTTTCAGTGCAACTCACTCATATACTATGTACTACACTGTGCGTTTCTTATATTTTAAGTTTTTCAGTGCAACTCACTCATATACTATGTACTACACTGTGCATTTCGTGTAATGCGGGTTTTTCAGTAAATTCTAAGTTTTTCAGTGCAACTCACTCATATACTATGTACTACACTGTGCGTTTCTTATATTCTAAGTTTTTCAGTGCAACTCACTCATATACTATGTACTACACTGTGCGTTTCTTATATTCTAAGTTTTTCAGTGCAACTCACTCATATACTATGTACTACACTGTGCGTTTCTTATATTATAAGTTTTTCAGTGCAACTCACTCATATACTATGTACTACACTGTGCGTTTCTTATATTCTAATTTTTTCAGTGCAACTCACTCATATACTATGTACTACACTGTGCGTTTCTTATATTCTAAGTTTTTCAGTGCAACTCACTCATATACTATGTACTACACTGTGCATTTCGTGTAATGCGGGTTTTTCAGTAAATTCTAAGTTTTTCAGTGCAACTCACTCATATACTATGTACTACACTGTGCGTTTCTTATATTCTAAGTTTTTCAGTGCAACTCACTCATATACTATGTACTACACTGTGCGTTTCTTATACTCTAAGTTTTTCAGTGCAACTCACTCATATACTATGTACTACACTGTGCGTTTCTTATATTCTAAGTTTTTCAGTGCAACTCACTCATATACTATGTACTACACTGTGCATTTCGTGTAATGCGGGTTTTTCAGTAAATTCTAAGTTTTTCAGTGCAACTCACTCATATACTATGTACTACACTGTACGTTTCTTATATTCTAAATTTTTCAGTGCAACTCACTCATATACTATGTACTACACTGTGCGTTTTTTATATTCTAACTTTTTCAGTGCAACTCACTCATATACTATGTACTACACTGTGCATTTCTTATATTCTAAGTTTTTCAGTGCAACTCACTCATATACTATGTACTACACTGTGCGTTTCTTATATTCTAAGTTTTTCAGTGCAACTCACTCATATACTATGTACTACACTGTGCGTTTATTATATTCTAAGTTTTTCAGTGCAACTCACTCATATACTATGTACTACACTGTGCGTTTAATATATTCTAAGTTTTTCAGTGCAACTCACTCATATACTATGTACTACACTGTGCGTTTCTTATATTCTAAGTTTTTCAGTGCAACTCACTCATATACTATGTACTACACTGTGCGTTTCTTAAATTCTAAGTTTTTCAGTGCAACTCACTCATATACTATGTACTACACTGTGCGTTTCTTATACTCTAAGTTTTTCAGTGCAACTCACTCATATACTATGTACTACACTGTGCGTTTCTTATATTTTAAGTTTTTCAGTGCAACTCACTCATAAACTATGTACTACACTGTGCATTTCGTGTAATGCGGGTTTTTCAGTAAATTCTAAGTTTTTCAGTGCAACTCACTCATATACTATATACTACACTGTGCGTTTCTTATATTCTAAGTTTTTCAGTGCAACTCACTCATATACTATGTACTACACTGTGCGTTTCTTATATTCTAAGTTTTTCAGTGCAACTCACTCATATACTATGTACTACACTGTGCGTTTCTTATATTCTAAGTTTTTCAGTGCAACTCACTCATATACTATGTACTACACTGTGCGTTTCTTATATTCTAAGTTTTTCAGTGCAACTCACTCATATACTATGTACTACACTGTGCGTTTCTTATATTCTAAGTTTTTCAGTGCAACTCACTCATATACTATGTACTACACTGTGCATTTCGTGTAATGCGGGTTTTTCAGTAAATTCTAAGTTTTTCAGTGCAACTCACTCATATACTATGTACTACACTGTGCGTTTCTTATATTCTAAGTTTTTCAGTGCAACTCACTCATATACTATGTACTACACTGTGCGTTTCTTATACTCTAAGTTTTTCAGTGCAACTCACTCATATACTATGTACTACACTGTGCGTTTCTTATATTCTAAGTTTTTCAGTGCAACTCACTCATATACTATGTACTACACTGTGCGTTTCTTAAATTCTAAGTTTTTCAGTGCAACTCACTCATATACTATGTACTACACTGTGCGTTTCTTATACTCTAAGTTTTTCAGTGCAACTCACTCATATACTATGTACTACACTGTGCGTTTCTTATATTTTAAGTTTTTCAGTGCAACTCACTCATATACTATGTACTACACTGTGCATTTCGTGTAATGCGGGTTTTTCAGTAAATTCTAAGTTTTTCAGTGCAACTCACTCATATACTATGTACTACACTGTACGTTTCTTATATTCTAAATTTTTCAGTGCAACTCACTCATATACTATGTACTACACTGTGCGTTTCTTATATTCTAAGTTTTTCAGTGCAACTCACTCATATACTATGTACTACACTGTGCGTTTCTTATATTCTAAGTTTTTCAGTGCAACTCACTCATATACTATGTACTACACTGTGCGTTTCTTATATTCTAAGTTTTTCAGTGCAACTCACTCATATACTATGTACTACACTGTGCGTTTCTTATATTCTAAGTTTTTCAGTGCAACTCACTCATATACTATGTACTACACTCTGCGTTTAATATATTCTAAGTTTTTCAGTGCAACTCACTCATATACTATGTACTACACTGTGGGTTTCTTATATTCTAAGTTTTTCAGTGGAACTCACTCATATACTATGTACTACACTGTGCGTTTCTTATATTCTAAGTTTTTGAGTGCAACTCACTCATATACTATGTACTACACTGTGCATTTCGTGTAATGCGGGTTTTTCAGTAAATTCTAAGTTTTTTAGTGCAACTCACTCATATACTATGTACTACACTGTGTGTTTCTTAAATTCTAAGTTTTTCAGTGCAACTCACTCATATACTATGTACTACACTGTGCGTTTCTTATATTCTAAGTTTTTCAGTGCAACTCACTCATATACTATGTACTACACTGTGCGTTTCTTATATTCTAAGTTTTTCAGTGCAACTCACTCATATACTATGTACTACACTGTGCATTTCGTGTAATGCGGGTTTTTCAGTAAATTCTAAGTTTTTCAGTGCAACTCACTCATATACTATGTACTACACTGTGCGTTTCTTATATTCTAAGTTTTTCAGTGCAACTCACTCATATACTATGTACTACACGGTGCATTTCGTGTAATGCGGGTTTTCCAGTAAATTCTAAGTTTTTTAGTGCAACTCACTCATATACTATGTACTACACTGTGCGTTTCTTAAATTCTAAGTTTTTCAGTGCAACTCACTCATATAGTATGTACTACACTGTGCGTTTCTTAAATTCTAAGTTTTTCAGTGCAACTCACTCATATACTATGTACTACACTGTGCGTTTCTTATATTCTAAGTTTTTCAGTGCAACTCACTCATATACTATGTACTACACTGTGCGTTTCTTATATTCTAAGTTTTTCAGTGCAACTCACTCATATACTATGTACTACACTGTGCATTTCGTGTAATGCGGGTTTTTCAGTAAATTCTACGTTTTTCAGTGCAACTCACTCATATACTATGTACTACACTGTGCGTTTCTTATATTCTAAGTTTTTCAGTGCAACTCACTCATATACTATGTACTACACTGTGCGTTTATTATATTCTAAGTTTTTCAGTGCAACTCACTCATATACTATGTACTACACTGTGCGTTTCTTATATTCTAAGTTTTTCAGTGCAACTCACTCATATACTATGTACTACACTGTGCGTTTATTATATTCTAAGTTTTTCAGTGCAACTCACTCATATACTATGTACTACACTGTGCGTTTATTATATTCTAAGTTTTTCAGTGCAACTCACTCATATACTATGTACTACACTGTGCATTTCTTATATTCTAAGTTTTTCAGTGCAACTCACTCATATTCTATGTACTACACTGTGCGTTTATTATATTTTAAGTTTTTCAGTGCAACTCACTGATATACTATGTACTACACTGTGCATTTCGTGTAATGCGGGTTTTTCAGTAAATTCTAAGTTTTTCAGTGCAACTCACTCATATACTATGTACTACACTGTGCGTTTCTTATATTCTAAATTTTTCAGTGCAACTCACTCATATACTATGTACTACACTGTGCGTTTCTTATATTCTAAGTTTTTCAGTGCAACTCACTCATATACTATGTACTACACTGTGCGTTTCTTATATTCTAAGTTTTTCAGTGCAACTCACTCATATACTATGTACTACACGGTGCATTTCGTGTAATGCGGGTTTTCCAGTAAATTCTAAGTTTTTTAGTGCAACTCACTCATATACTATGTACTACACTGTGCGTTTCTTAAATTCTAAGTTTTTCAGTGCAACTCACTCATATAGTATGTACTACACTGTGCGTTTCTTAAATTCTAAGTTTTTCAGTGCAACTCACTCATATACTATGTACTACACTGTGCGTTTCTTATATTCTAAGTTTTTCAGTGCAACTCACTCATATACTATGTACTACACTGTGCGTTTCTTATATTCTAAGTTTTTCAGTGCAACTCACTCATATACTATGTACTACACTGTGCATTTCGTGTAATGCGGGTTTTTCAGTAAATTCTACGTTTTTCAGTGCAACTCACTCATATACTATGTACTACACTGTGCGTTTCTTATATTCTAAGTTTTTCAGTGCAACTCACTCATATACTATGTACTACACTGTGCGTTTATTATATTCTAAGTTTTTCAGTGCAACTCACTCATATACTATGTACTACACTGTGCGTTTCTTATATTCTAAGTTTTTCAGTGCAACTCACTCATATACTATGTACTACACTGTGCGTTTATTATATTCTAAGTTTTTCAGTGCAACTCACTCATATACTATGTACTACACTGTGCGTTTATTATATTCTAAGTTTTTCAGTGCAACTCACTCATATACTATGTACTACACTGTGCATTTCTTATATTCTAAGTTTTTCAGTGCAACTCACTCATATTCTATGTACTACACTGTGCGTTTATTATATTTTAAGTTTTTCAGTGCAACTCACTGATATACTATGTACTACACTGTGCATTTCGTGTAATGCGGGTTTTTCAGTAAATTCTAAGTTTTTCAGTGCAACTCACTCATATACTATGTACTACACTGTGCGTTTCTTATATTCTAAATTTTTCAGTGCAACTCACTCATATACTATGTACTACACTGTGCGTTTCTTATATTCTAAGTTTTTCAGTGCAACTCACTCATATACTATGTACTACACTGTGCGTTTCTTATATTCTAAGTTTTTCAGTGCAACTCACTCATATACTATGTACTACACTGTGCGTTTCTTATATTCTAAGTTTTTCAGTGCAACTCACTCATATACTATGTACTACACTGTGCGTTTCTTATATTCTAAGTTTTTCAGTGCAACTCACTCATATACTATGTACTACACTGTGCGTTTCTTATATTCTAAGTTTTTCAGTGCAACTCACTCATATACTATGTACTACACTGTGCATTTCGTGTAATGCGGGTTTTTCAGTAAATTCTAAGTTTTTCAGTGCAACTCACTCATATACTATGTACTACACTGTGCGTTTCTTATATTCTAAGTTTTTCAGTGCAACTCACTCATATACTATGTACTACACTGTGCGTTTCTTATACTCTAAGTTTTTCAGTGCAACTCACTCATATACTATGTACTACACTGTGCGTTTCTTATATTCTAAGTTTTTCAGTGCAACTCACTCATATACTATGTACTACACTGTGCGTTTCTTAAATTCTAAGTTTTTCAGTGCAACTCACTCATATACTATGTACTACACTGTGCGTTTCTTATACTCTAAGTTTTTCAGTGCAACTCACTCATATACTATGTACTACACTGTGCGTTTCTTATATTTTAAGTTTTTCAGTGCAACTCACTCATATACTATGTACTACACTGTGCATTTCGTGTAATGCGGGTTTTTCAGTAAATTCTAAGTTTTTTAGTGCAACTCACTCATATACTATGTACTACACTGTGCGTTTCTTATATTCTAAGTTTTTCAGTGCAACTCACTCATATACTATGTACTACACTGTGCGTTTCTTATATTCTAAGTTTTTCAGTGCAACTCACTCATATACTATGTACTACACTGTGCGTTTCTTATATTCTAAGTTTTTCAGTGCCACTCACTCATATACTATGTACTACACTGTGCGTTTCTTATATTCTAAGTTTTTCAGTGCAACTCACTCATATACTATGTACTACACTGTGCGTTTCTTATATTCTAAGTTTTTCAGTGCAACTCACTCATATACTATGTACTACACTGTGCATTTCGTGTAATGCGGGTTTTTCAGTAAATTCTAAGTTTTTCAGTGCAACTCACTCATATACTATGTACTACACTGTGCGTTTCTTATATTCTAAGTTTTTCAGTGCAACTCACTCATATACTATGTACTACACTGTGCGTTTCTTATACTCTAAGTTTTTCAGTGCAACTCACTCATATACTATGTACTACACTGTGCGTTTCTTATATTCTAAGTTTTTCAGTGCAACTCACTCATATACTATGTACTACACTGTGCGTTTCTTATATTCTAAGTTTTTCAGTGCAACTCACTCATATACTATGTACTACACTGTACGTTTCTTATATTCTAAATTTTTCAGTGCAACTCACTCATATACTATGTACTACACTGTGCGTTTCTTATATTCTAAGTTTTTCAGTGCAACTCACTCATATACTATGTACTACACTGTGCGTTTCTTATATTCTAAATTTTTCAGTGCAACTCACTCATATACTATGTACTACACTGTGCGTTTCTTATATTCTAAGTTTTTCAGTGCAACTCACTCATATACTATGTACTACACTGTGCGTTTCTTATATTCTAAGTTTTTCAGTGCAACTCACTCATATACTATGTACTACACTCTGCGTTTAATATATTCTAAGTTTTTCAGTGCAACTCACTCATATACTATGTACTACACTGTGAGTTTCTTATATTCTAAGTTTTTCAGTGGAACTCACTCATATACTATGTACTACACTGTGCGTTTCTTATATTCTAAGTTTTTGAGTGCAACTCACTCATATACTATGTACTACACTGTGCATTTCGTGTAATGCGGGTTTTTCAGTAAATTCTAAGTTTTTTAGTGCAACTCACTCATATACTATGTACTACACTGTGTGTTTCTTAAATTCTAAGTTTTTCAGTGCAACTCACTCATATACTATGTACTACACTGTGCGTTTCTTATATTCTAAGTTTTTCAGTGCAACTCACTCATATACTATGTACTACACTGTGCGTTTCTTATATTCTAAGTTTTTCAGTGCAACTCACTCATATACTATGTACTACACTGTGCATTTCGTGTAATGCGGGTTTTTCAGTAAATTCTAAGTTTTTCAGTGCAACTCACTCATATACTATGTACTACACTGTGCGTTTCTTATATTCTAAGTTTTTCAGTGCAACTCACTCATATACTATGTACTACACGGTGCATTTCGTGTAATGCGGGTTTTCCAGTAAATTCTAAGTTTTTTAGTGCAACTCACTCATATACTATGTACTACACTGTGCGTTTCTTAAATTCTAAGTTTTTCAGTGCAACTCACTCATATAGTATGTACTACACTGTGCGTTTCTTAAATTCTAAGTTTTTCAGTGCAACTCACTCATATACTATGTACTACACTGTGCGTTTCTTATATTCTAAGTTTTTCAGTGCAACTCACTCATATACTATGTACTACACTGTGCGTTTCTTATATTCTAAGTTTTTCAGTGCAACTCACTCATATACTATGTACTACACTGTGCGTTTCTTATATTCTAAGTTTTTCAGTGCAACTCACTCATATACTATGTACTACACTGTGCGTTTATTATATTCTAAGTTTTTCAGTGCAACTCACTCATATACTATGTACTACACTGTGCGTTTCTTATATTCTAAGTTTTTCAGTGCAACTCACTCATATACTATGTACTACACTGTGCGTTTATTATATTCTAAGTTTTTCAGTGCAACTCACTCATATACTATGTACTACACTGTGCGATTATTATATTCTTAGTTTTTCAGTGCAACTCACTCATATACTATGTACTACACTGTGCATTTCTTATATTCTAAGTTTTTCAGTGCAACTCACTCATATTCTATGTACTACACTGTGCGTTTATTATATTTTAAGTTTTTCAGTGCAACTCACTGATATACTATGTACTACACTGTGCATTTCGTGTAATGCGGGTTTTTCAGTAAATTCTAAGTTTTTCAGTGCAACTCACTCATATACTATGTACTACACTGTGCGTTTCTTATATTCTAAATTTTTCAGTGCAACTCACTCATATACTATGTACTACACTGTGCGTTTCTTATATTCTAAGTTTTTCAGTGCAACTCACTCATATACTATGTACTACACTGTGCGTTTCTTATATTCTAAGTTTTTCAGTGCAACTCACTCATATACTATGTACTACACTGTGCGTTTCTTATATTCTAAGTTTTTCAGTGCAACTCACTCATATACTATGTACTACACTGTGCGTTTCTAATATTCTAAGTTTTTCAGTGCAACTCACTCATATACTATGTACTACACTGTGCATTTCGTGTAATGCGGGTTTTTCAGTAAATTCTAAGTTTTTCAGTGCAACTCACTCATATACTATGTACTACACTGTGCGTTTCTTATATTCTAAGTTTTTCAGTGCAACTCACTCATATACTATGTACTACACTGTGCGTTTCTTATACTCTAAGTTTTTCAGTGCAACTCACTCATATACTATGTACTACACTGTGCGTTTCTTATATTCTAAGTTTTTCAGTGCAACTCACTCATATACTATGTACTACACTGTGCGTTTCTCATATTCTAAATTTTTCAGTGCAACTCACTCATATACTATGTACTACACTGTGCGTTTCTCATATTCTAAGTTTTTCAGTGCAACTCACTCATATACTATGTACTACACTGAGCATTTCTTATATTCTAAGTTTTTCAGTGCAACTCACTCATATACTATGTACTACACTGTGCGTTTCTTATATTCTAAGTTTTTCAGTGCAACTCACTCATATACTATGTACTACACTGTGCGTTTCTTATATTCTAAGTTTTTCAGTGCAACTCACTCATATACTATGTACTACACTGTGCGTTTCTTATATTCTAAGTTTTTCAGTGCAACTCACTCATATACTATGTACTACACTGTGCGTTTCTTAAATTCTAAGTTTTTCAGTGCAACTCACTCATATACTATGTACTACACTGTGCGTTTCTTATACTCTAAGTTTTTCAGTGCAACTCACTCATATACTATGTACTACACTGTGCGTTTCTTATATTTTAAGTTTTTCAGTGCAACTCACTCATATACTATGTACTACACTGTGCATTTCGTGTAATGCGGGTTTTTCAGTAAATTCTAAGTTTTTTAGTGCAACTCACTCATATACTATGTACTACACTGTGCGTTTCTTATATTCTAAGTTTTTCAGTGCAACTCACTCATATACTATGTACTACACTGTGCGTTTCTTATATTCTAAGTTTTTCAGTGCAACTCACTCATATACTATGTACTACACTGTGCGTTTCTTATATTCTAAGTTTTTCAGTGCCACTCACTCATATACTATGTACTACACTGTGCGTTTCTTATATTCTAAGTTTTTCAGTGCAACTCACTCATATACTATGTACTACACTGTGCGTTTCTTATATTCTAAGTTTTTCAGTGCAACTCACTCATATACTATGTACTACACTGTGCATTTCGTGTAATGCGGGTTTTTCAGTAAATTCTAAGTTTTTCAGTGCAACTCACTCATATACTATGTACTACACTGTGCGTTTCTTATATTCTAAGTTTTTCAGTGCAACTCACTCATATACTATGTACTACACTGTGCGTTTCTTATACTCTAAGTTTTTCAGTGCAACTCACTCATATACTATGTACTACACTGTGCGTTTCTTATATTCTAAGTTTTTCAGTGCAACTCACTCATATACTATGTACTACACTGTGCGTTTCTTATATTCTAAGTTTTTCAGTGCAACTCACTCATATACTATGTACTACACTGTACGTTTCTTATATTCTAAATTTTTCAGTGCAACTCACTCATATACTATGTACTACACTGTGCGTTTCTTATATTCTAAGTTTTTCAGTGCAACTCACTCATATACTATGTACTACACTGTGCGTTTCTTATATTCTAAATTTTTCAGTGCAACTCACTCATATACTATGTACTACACTGTGCGTTTCTTATATTCTAAGTTTTTCAGTGCAACTCACTCATATACTATGTACTACACTGTGCGTTTCTTATATTCTAAGTTTTTCAGTGCAACTCACTCATATACTATGTACTACACTCTGCGTTTAATATATTCTAAGTTTTTCAGTGCAACTCACTCATATACTATGTACTACACTGTGAGTTTCTTATATTCTAAGTTTTTCAGTGGAACTCACTCATATACTATGTACTACACTGTGCGTTTCTTATATTCTAAGTTTTTGAGTGCAACTCACTCATATACTATGTACTACACTGTGCATTTCGTGTAATGCGGGTTTTTCAGTAAATTCTAAGTTTTTTAGTGCAACTCACTCATATACTATGTACTACACTGTGTGTTTCTTAAATTCTAAGTTTTTCAGTGCAACTCACTCATATACTATGTACTACACTGTGCGTTTCTTATATTCTAAGTTTTTCAGTGCAACTCACTCATATACTATGTACTACACTGTGCGTTTCTTATATTCTAAGTTTTTCAGTGCAACTCACTCATATACTATGTACTACACTGTGCATTTCGTGTAATGCGGGTTTTTCAGTAAATTCTAAGTTTTTCAGTGCAACTCACTCATATACTATGTACTACACTGTGCGTTTCTTATATTCTAAGTTTTTCAGTGCAACTCACTCATATACTATGTACTACACGGTGCATTTCGTGTAATGCGGGTTTTCCAGTAAATTCTAAGTTTTTTAGTGCAACTCACTCATATACTATGTACTACACTGTGCGTTTCTTAAATTCTAAGTTTTTCAGTGCAACTCACTCATATAGTATGTACTACACTGTGCGTTTCTTAAATTCTAAGTTTTTCAGTGCAACTCACTCATATACTATGTACTACACTGTGCGTTTCTTATATTCTAAGTTTTTCAGTGCAACTCACTCATATACTATGTACTACACTGTGCGTTTCTTATATTCTAAGTTTTTCAGTGCAACTCACTCATATACTATGTACTACACTGTGCGTTTCTTATATTCTAAGTTTTTCAGTGCAACTCACTCATATACTATGTACTACACTGTGCGTTTATTATATTCTAAGTTTTTCAGTGCAACTCACTCATATACTATGTACTACACTGTGCGTTTCTTATATTCTAAGTTTTTCAGTGCAACTCACTCATATACTATGTACTACACTGTGCGTTTATTATATTCTAAGTTTTTCAGTGCAACTCACTCATATACTATGTACTACACTGTGCGATTATTATATTCTTAGTTTTTCAGTGCAACTCACTCATATACTATGTACTACACTGTGCATTTCTTATATTCTAAGTTTTTCAGTGCAACTCACTCATATTCTATGTACTACACTGTGCGTTTATTATATTTTAAGTTTTTCAGTGCAACTCACTGATATACTATGTACTACACTGTGCATTTCGTGTAATGCGGGTTTTTCAGTAAATTCTAAGTTTTTCAGTGCAACTCACTCATATACTATGTACTACACTGTGCGTTTCTTATATTCTAAATTTTTCAGTGCAACTCACTCATATACTATGTACTACACTGTGCGTTTCTTATATTCTAAGTTTTTCAGTGCAACTCACTCATATACTATGTACTACACTGTGCGTTTCTTATATTCTAAGTTTTTCAGTGCAACTCACTCATATACTATGTACTACACTGTGCGTTTCTTATATTCTAAGTTTTTCAGTGCAACTCACTCATATACTATGTACTACACTGTGCGTTTCTAATATTCTAAGTTTTTCAGTGCAACTCACTCATATACTATGTACTACACTGTGCATTTCGTGTAATGCGGGTTTTTCAGTAAATTCTAAGTTTTTCAGTGCAACTCACTCATATACTATGTACTACACTGTGCGTTTCTTATATTCTAAGTTTTTCAGTGCAACTCACTCATATACTATGTACTACACTGTGCGTTTCTTATACTCTAAGTTTTTCAGTGCAACTCACTCATATACTATGTACTACACTGTGCGTTTCTTATATTCTAAGTTTTTCAGTGCAACTCACTCATATACTATGTACTACACTGTGCGTTTCTCATATTCTAAATTTTTCAGTGCAACTCACTCATATACTATGTACTACACTGTGCGTTTCTCATATTCTAAGTTTTTCAGTGCAACTCACTCATATACTATGTACTACACTGAGCATTTCTTATATTCTAAGTTTTTCAGTGCAACTCACTCATATACTATGTACTACACTGTGCGTTTCTTATATTCTAAGTTTTTCAGTGCAACTCACTCATATACTATGTACTACACTGTGCGTTTCTTATATTCTAAGTTTTTCAGTGCAACTCACTCATATACTATGTACTACACTGTGCGTTTCTTATATTCTAAGTTTTTCAGTGCAACTCACTCATATACTATGTACTACACTGTGCGTTTATTATATTCTAAGTTTTTCAGTGCAACTCACTCATATACTATGTACTACACTGTGCGTTTCTTATATTCTAAGTTTTTCAGTGCAACTCACTCATATACTATGTACTACACGGTGCATTTCGTGTAATGCGGGTTTTCCAGTAAATTCTAAGTTTTTTAGTGCAACTCACTCATATACTATGTACTACACTGTGCGTTTCTTAAATTCTAAGTTTTTCAGTGCAACTCACTCATATAGTATGTACTACACTGTGCGTTTCTTAAATTCTAAGTTTTTCAGTGCAACTCACTCATATACTATGTACTACACTGTGCGTTTCTTATATTCTAAGTTTTTCAGTGCAACTCACTGATATACTATGTACTACACTGTGCGTTTCTTATATTCTAAGATTTTCAGTGCAACTCACTCATATACTATGTACTACACTGTGCATTTCGTGTAATGCGGGTTTTTCAGTAAATTCTAAGTTTTTCAGTGCAACTCACTCATATACTATGTACTACACTGTGCGTTTCTTATATTCTAAGTTTTTCAGTGCAACTCACTCATATACTATGTACTACACTGTGCGTTTATTATATTCTAAGTTTTTCAGTGCAACTCACTCATATACTATGTACTACACTGTGCGTTTATTGTATTCTAAGTTTTTCAGTGCAACTCACTCATATACTATGTACTACACTGTGCATTTCTTATATTCTAAGTTTTTCAGTGCAACTCACTCATATACTATGTACTACACTGTGCGTTTATTATATTTTAAGTTTTTCAGTGCAACTCACTGATATACTATGTACTACACTGTGCATTTCGTGTAATGCGGGTTTTTCAGTAAATTCTAAGTTTTTCAGTGCAACTCACTCATATACTATGTACTACACTGTGCGTTTCTTATATTCTAAATTTTTCAGTGCAACTCACTCATATACTATGTACTACACTGTGCGTTTCTTATATTCTAAGTTTTTCAGTGCAACTCACTCATATACTATGTACTACACTGTGCGTTTCTTATATTCTAAGTTTTTCAGTGCAACTCACTCATATACTATGTACTACACTGTGCGTTTCTAATATTCTAAGTTTTTCAGTGCAACTCACTCATATACTATGTACTACACTGTGCATTTCGTGTAATGCGGGTTTTTCAGTAAATTCTAAGTTTTTCAGTGCAACTCACTCATATACTATGTACTACACTGTGCGTTTCTTATATTCTAAGTTTTTCAGTGCAACTCACTCATATACTATGTACTACACTGTGCGTTTCTTATACTCTAAGTTTTTCAGTGCAACTCACTCATATACTATGTACTACACTGTGCGTTTCTTATATTCTAAGTTTTTCAGTGCAACTCACTCATATACTATGTACTACACTGTGCGTTTCTCATATTCTAAATTTTTCAGTGCAACTCACTCATATACTATGTACTACACTGTGCGTTTCTTATATTCTAAGTTTTTCAGTGCAACTCACTCATATACTATGTACTACACTGAGCATTTCTTATATTCTAAGTTTTTCAGTGCAACTCACTCATATACTATGTACTACACTGTGCGTTTCTTATATTCTAAGTTTTTCAGTGCAACTCACTCATATACTATGTACTACACTGTGCGTTTCTTATATTCTAAGTTTTTCAGTGCAACTCACTCATATACTATGTACTACACTGTGCGTTTCTTATATTCTAAGTTTTTCAGTGCAACTCACTCATATACTATGTACTACACTGTGCGTTTATTATATTCTAAGTTTTTCAGTGCAACTCACTCATATACTATGTACTACACTGTGCGTTTCTTATATTCTAAGTTTTTCAGTGCAACTCACTCATATACTATGTACTACACGGTGCATTTCGTGTAATGCGGGTTTTCCAGTAAATTCTAAGTTTTTTAGTGCAACTCACTCATATACTATGTACTACACTGTGCGTTTCTTAAATTCTAAGTTTTTCAGTGCAACTCACTCATATAGTATGTACTACACTGTGCGTTTCTTAAATTCTAAGTTTTTCAGTGCAACTCACTCATATACTATGTACTACACTGTGCGTTTCTTATATTCTAAGTTTTTCAGTGCAACTCACTGATATACTATGTACTACACTGTGCGTTTCTTATATTCTAAGATTTTCAGTGCAACTCACTCATATACTATGTACTACACTGTGCATTTCGTGTAATGCGGGTTTTTCAGTAAATTCTAAGTTTTTCAGTGCAACTCACTCATATACTATGTACTACACTGTGCGTTTCTTATATTCTAAGTTTTTCAGTGCAACTCACTCATATACTATGTACTACACTGTGCGTTTATTATATTCTAAGTTTTTCAGTGCAACTCACTCATATACTATGTACTACACTGTGCGTTTATTGTATTCTAAGTTTTTCAGTGCAACTCACTCATATACTATGTACTACACTGTGCATTTCTTATATTCTAAGTTTTTCAGTGCAACTCACTCATATACTATGTACTACACTGTGCGTTTATTATATTTTAAGTTTTTCAGTGCAACTCACTGATATACTATGTACTACACTGTGCATTTCGTGTAATGCGGGTTTTTCAGTAAATTCTAAGTTTTTCAGTGCAACTCACTCATATACTATGTACTACACTGTGCGTTTCTTATATTCTAAATTTTTCAGTGCAACTCACTCATATACTATGTACTACACTGTGCGTTTCTTATATTCTAAGTTTTTCAGTGCAACTCACTCATATACTATGTACTACACTGTGCGTTTCTTATATTCTAAGTTTTTCAGTGCAACTCACTCATATACTATGTACTACACTGTGCGTTTCTAATATTCTAAGTTTTTCAGTGCAACTCACTCATATACTATGTACTACACTGTGCGTTTCTTATATTCTAAGTTTTTCAGTGCAACTCACTCATATACTATGTACTACACTGTGCGTTTATTATATTCTAAGTTTTTCAGTGCAACTCACTCATATACTATGTACTACACTGTGCGTTTCTTATATTCTAAGTTTTTCAGTGCAACTCACTCATATACTATGTACTACACTGTGCGTTTCTTATATTCTAAGTTTTTCAGTGCAACTCACTCATATACTATGTACTACACTGTGCGTTTCTTATATTCTAAGTTTTTCAGTGCAACTCACTCATATACTATGTACTACACTGTGCGTTTCTTATATTCTAAGTTTTTCAGTGCAACTCACTCATATACTATGTACTACACTGTGCATTTCGTGTAATGCGGGTTTTTCAGTAAATTCTAAGTTTTTCAGTGCAACTCACTCATATACTATGTACTACACTGTGCGTTTCTTATATTCTAAGTTTTTCAGTGCAACTCACTCATATACTATGTACTACACTGTGCGTTTCTTATACTCTAAGTTTTTCAGTGCAACTCACTCATATACTATGTACTACACTGTGCGTTTCTTATATTCTAAGTTTTTCAGTGCAACTCACTCATATACTATGTACTACACTGTGCGTTTCTTAAATTCTAAGTTTTTCAGTGCAACTCACTCATATACTATGTACTACACTGTGCGTTTCTTATACTCTAAGTTTTTCAGTGCAACTCACTCATATACTATGTACTACACTGTGCGTTTCTTATATTTTAAGTTTTTCAGTGCAACTCACTCATATACTATGTACTACACTGTGCATTTCGTGTAATGCGGGTTTTTCAGTAAATTCTAAGTTTTTCAGTGCAACTCACTCATATACTATGTACTACACTGTGCGTTTCTTATATTCTAAGTTTTTCAGTGCAACTCACTCATATACTATGTACTACACTGTGCGTTTCTTATATTCTAAGTTTTTCAGTGCAACTCACTCATATACTATGTACTACACTGTGCGTTTCTTATATTCTAAGTTTTTCAGTGCCACTCACTCATATACTATGTACTACACTGTGCGTTTCTTATATTCTAAGTTTTTCAGTGCAACTCACTCATATACTATGTACTACACTGTGCGTTTCTTATATTCTAAGTTTTTCAGTGCAACTCACTCATATACTATGTACTACACTGTGCATTTCGTGTAATGCGGGTTTTTCAGTAAATTCTAAGTTTTTCAGTGCAACTCACTCATATACTATGTACTACACTGTGCGTTTCTTATATTCTAAGTTTTTCAGTGCAACTCACTCATATACTATGTACTACACTGTGCGTTTCTTATACTCTAAGTTTTTCAGTGCAACTCACTCATATACTATGTACTACACTGTGCGTTTCTTATATTCTAAGTTTTTCAGTGCAACTCACTCATATACTATGTACTACACTGTGCGTTTCTTATATTCTAAGTTTTTCAGTGCAACTCACTCATATACTATGTACTACACTGTACGTTTCTTATATTCTAAATTTTTCAGTGCAACTCACTCATATACTATGTACTACACTGTGCGTTTCTTATATTCTAAGTTTTTCAGTGCAACTCACTCATATACTATGTACTACACTGTGCGTTTCTTATATTCTAAATTTTTCAGTGCAACTCACTCATATACTATGTACTACACTGTGCGTTTCTTATATTCTAAGTTTTTCAGTGCAACTCACTCATATACTATGTACTACACTGTGCGTTTCTTATATTCTAAGTTTTTCAGTGCAACTCACTCATATACTATGTACTACACTCTGCGTTTAATATATTCTAAGTTTTTCAGTGCAACTCACTCATATACTATGTACTACACTGTGGGTTTCTTATATTCTAAGTTTTTCAGTGGAACTCACTCATATACTATGTACTACACTGTGCGTTTCTTATATTCTAAGTTTTTGAGTGCAACTCACTCATATACTATGTACTACACTGTGCATTTCGTGTAATGCGGGTTTTTCAGTAAATTCTAAGTTTTTTAGTGCAACTCACTCATATACTATGTACTACACTGTGTGTTTCTTAAATTCTAAGTTTTTCAGTGCAACTCACTCATATACTATGTACTACACTGTGCGTTTCTTATATTCTAAGTTTTTCAGTGCAACTCACTCATATACTATGTACTACACTGTGCGTTTCTTATATTCTAAGTTTTTCAGTGCAACTCACTCATATACTATGTACTACACTGTGCATTTCGTGTAATGCGGGTTTTTCAGTAAATTCTAAGTTATTCAGTGCAACTCACTCATATACTATGTACTACACTGTGCGTTTCTTATATTCTAAGTTTTTCAGTGCAACTCACTCATATACTATGTACTACACGGTGCATTTCGTGTAATGCGGGTTTTCCAGTAAATTCTAAGTTTTTTAGTGCAACTCACTCATATACTATGTACTACACTGTGCGTTTCTTAAATTCTAAGTTTTTCAGTGCAACTCACTCATATAGTATGTACTACACTGTGCGTTTCTTAAATTCTAAGTTTTTCAGTGCAACTCACTCATATACTATGTACTACACTGTGCGTTTCTTATATTCTAAGTTTTTCAGTGCAACTCACTCATATACTATGTACTACACTGTGCGTTTCTTATATTCTAAGTTTTTCAGTGCAACTCACTCATATACTATGTACTACACTGTGCATTTCGTGTAATGCGGGTTTTTCAGTAAATTCTAAGTTTTTCAGTGCAACTCACTCATATACTATGTACTACACTGTGCGTTTCTTATATTCTAAGTTTTTCAGTGCAACTCACTCATATACTATGTACTACACTGTGCGTTTATTATATTCTAAGTTTTTCAGTGCAACTCACTCATATACTATGTACTACACTGTGCGTTTCTTATATTCTAAGTTTTTCAGTGCAACTCACTCATATACTATGTACTACACTGTGCGTTTATTATATTCTAAGTTTTTCAGTGCAACTCACTCATATACTATGTACTACACTGTGCGTTTATTATATTCTAAGTTTTTCAGTGCAACTCACTCATATACTATGTACTACACTGTGCATTTCTTATATTCTAAGTTTTTCAGTGCAACTCACTCATATTCTATGTACTACACTGTGCGTTTATTATATTTTAAGTTTTTCAGTGCAACTCACTGATATACTATGTACTACACTGTGCATTTCGTGTAATGCGGGTTTTTCAGTAAATTCTAAGTTTTTCAGTGCAACTCACTCATATACTATGTACTACACTGTGCGTTTCTTATATTCTAAATTTTTCAGTGCAACTCACTCATATACTATGTACTACACTGTGCGTTTCTTATATTCTAAGTTTTTCAGTGCAACTCACTCATATACTATGTACTACACTGTGCGTTTCTTATATTCTAAGTTTTTCAGTGCAACTCACTCATATACTATGTACTACACTGTGCGTTTCTAATATTCTAAGTTTTTCAGTGCAACTCACTCATATACTATGTACTACACTGTGCATTTCGTGTAATGCGGGTTTTTCAGTAAATTCTAAGTTTTTCAGTGCAACTCACTCATATACTATGTACTACACTGTGCGTTTCTTATATTCTAAGTTTTTCAGTGCAACTCACTCATATACTATGTACTACACTGTGCGTTTCTTATACTCTAAGTTTTTCAGTGCAACTCACTCATATACTATGTACTACACTGTGCGTTTCTTATATTCTAAGTTTTTCAGTGCAACTCACTCATATACTATGTACTACACTGTGCATTTCGTGTAATGCGGGTTTTTCAGTAAATTCTAAGTTTTTCAGTGCAACTCACTCATATACTATGTACTACACTGTGCGTTTCTTATATTCTAAATTTTTCAGTGCAACTCACTCATATACTATGTACTACACTGTGCGTTTCTTATATTCTAAGTTTTTAGGTGCAACTCACTCATATACTATGTACTACACTGAGCATTTCTTATATTCTAAGTTTTTCAGTGCAACTCACTCATATACTATGTACTACACTGTGCGTTTCTTATATTCTAAGTTTTTCAGTGCAACTCACTCATATACTATGTACTACACGGTGCATTTCGTGTAATGCGGGTTTTCCAGTAAATTCTAAGTTTTTTAGTGCAACTCACTCATATACTATGTACTACACTGTGCGTTTCTTAAATTCTAAGTTTTTCAGTGCAACTCACTCATATAGTATGTACTACACTGTGCGTTTCTTAAATTCTAAGTTTTTCAGTGCAACTCACTCATGTACTATGTACTACACTGTGCGTTTCTTATATTCTAAGTTTTTCAGTGCAACTCACTCATATACTATGTACTACACTGTGCGTTTCTTATATTCTAAGTTTTTCAGTGCAACTCACTCATATACTATGTACTACACTGTGCATTTCGTGTAATGCGGGTTTTTCAGTAAATTCTAAGTTTTTCAGTGCAACTCACTCATATACTATGTACTACACTGTGCGTTTCTTATACTCTAAGTTTTTCAGTGCAACTCACTCATATACTATGTACTACACTGTGCGTTTCTTATATTCTAAATTTTTCAGTGCAACTCACTCATATACTATGTACTACACTGTGCATTTCGTGTAATGCGGGTTTTTCAGTAAATTCTAAGTTTTTCAGTGCAACTCACTCATATACTATGTACTACACTGTGCGTTTCTTATATTCTAAGTTTTTCAGTGCAACTCACTCATATACTATGTACTACACTGTGCGTTTCTTATATTCTAAGTTTTTCAGTGCAACTCACTCATATACTATGTACTACACTGTGCGTTTCTTATATTCTAAGTTTTTCAGTGCAACTCACTCATATACTATGTACTACACTGTGCGTTTCTTATATTCTAAGTTTTTCAGTGCAACTCACTCATATACTATGTACTACACTGTGCATTTCGTGTAATGCGGGTTTTCCAGTAAATTCTAAGTTTTTTAGTGCAACTCACTCATATACTATGTACTACACTGTGCATTTCGTGTAATGCGGGTTTTTCAGTAAATTCTAAGTTTTTCAGTGCAACTCACTCATATACTATGTACTACACTGTGCGTTTCTTATATTCTAAGTTTTTCAGTGCAACTCACTCATATACTATGTACTACACTGTGCGTTTCTTATATTCTAAGTTTTTCAGTGCAACTCACTCATATACTATGTACTACACTGTGCGTTTCTTATATTCTAAGTTTTTCAGTGCAACTCACTCATATACTATGTACTACACTGTGCGTTTAATATATTCTAAGTTTTTCAGTGCAACTCACTCATATACTATGTACTACACTGTGCGTTTCTTATATTCTAAGTTTTTCAGTGCAACTCACTCATATACTATGTACTACACTGTGCGTTTCTTATATTCTAAGTTTTTCAGTGCAACTCACTCATATACTATGTACTACACTGTGCGTTTCTTATATTCTAAGTTTTTCAGTGCAACTCACTCATATACTATGTACTACACTGTGCATTTCGTGTAATGCGGGTTTTTCAGTAAATTCTAAGTTTTTTAGTGCAACTCACTCATATACTATGTACTACACTGTGCGTTTCTTAAATTCTAAGTTTTTCAGTGCAACTCACTCATATACTATGTACTACACTGTGCGTTTCTTATATTCTAAGTTTTTCAGTGCAACTCACTCATATACTATGTACTACACTGTGAGTTTCTTATATTCTAAGTTTTTCAGTGCAACTCACTCATATACTATGTACTACACTGTGCGTTTCTTATATTCTAAGTTTTTCAGTGCAACTCACTCATATACTATGTACTACACTGTGCGTTTATTATATTCTAAGTTTTTCAGTGCAACTCACTCATATACTATGTACTACACTGTGCGTTTATTATATTCTAAGTTTTTCAGTGCAACTCACTCATATACTATGTACTACACTGTGCATTTCTTATATTCTAAGTTTTTCAGTGCAACTCACTCATATACTATGTACTACACTGTGCGTTTATTATATTTTAAGTTTTTCAGTGCAACTCACTGATATACTATGTACTACACTGTGCATTTCGTGTAATGCGGGTTTTTCAGTAAATTCTAAGTTTTTCAGTGCAACTCACTCATATACTATGTACTACACTGTGCGTTTCTTATATTCTAAATTTTTCAGTGCAACTCACTCATATACTATGTACTACACTGTGCGTTTCTTATATTCTAAGTTTTTCAGTGCAACTCACTCATATACTATGTACTACACTGTGCGTTTCTTATATTCTAAGTTTTTCAGTGCAACTCACTCATATACTATGTACTACACTGTGCGTTTCTTATATTCTAAGTTTTTCAGTGCAACTCACTCATATACTATGTACTACACTGTGCGTTTCTAATATTCTAAGTTTTTCAGTGCAACTCACTCTTATACTATGTACTACACTGTGCATTTCGTGTAATGCGGGTTTTTCAGTAAATTCTAAGTTTTTCAGTGCAACTCACTCATATACTATGTACTACACTGTGCGTTTCTTATACTCTAAGTTTTTCAGTGCAACTCACTCATATACTATGTACTACACTGTGCGTTTCTTATATTCTAAATTTTTCAGTGCAACTCACTCATATACTATGTACTACACTGTGCATTTCGTGTAATGCGGGTTTTTCAGTAAATTCTAAGTTTTTCAGTGCAACTCACTCATATACTATGTACTACACTGTGCGTTTCTTATATTCTAAATTTTTCAGTGCAACTCACTCATATACTATGTACTACACTGTGCGTTTCTTATATTCTAAGTTTTTCAGTGCAACTCACTCATATACTATGTACTACACTGTGCGTTTCTTATATTCTAAGTTTTTCAGTGCAACTCACTCATATACTATGTACTACACTGTGCGTTTCTTATATTCTAAGTTTTTCAGTGCAACTCACTCATATACTATGTACTACACTGTGCATTTCGTGTAATGCGGGTTTTCCAGTAAATTCTAAGTTTTTTAGTGCAACTCACTCATATACTATGTACTACACTGTGCATTTCGTGTAATGCGGGTTTTTCAGTAAATTCTAAGTTTTTCAGTGCAACTCACTCATATACTATGTACTACACTGTGCGTTTCTTATATTCTAAGTTTTTCAGTGCAACTCACTCATATACTATGTACTACACTGTGCGTTTCTTATATTCTAAGTTTTTCAGTGCAACTCACTCATATACTATGTACTACACTGTGCGTTTCTTATATTCTAAGTTTTTCAGTGCAACTCACTCATATACTATGTACTACACTGTGCGTTTAATATATTCTAAGTTTTTCAGTGCAACTCACTCATATACTATGTACTACACTGTGCGTTTCTTATATTCTAAGTTTTTCAGTGCAACTCACTCATATACTATGTACTACACTGTGCGTTTCTTATATTCTAAGTTTTTCAGTGCATCTCACTCATATACTATGTACTACACTGTGCGTTTCTTATATTCTAAGTTTTTCAGTGCAACTCACTCATATACTATGTACTACACTGTGCATTTCGTGTAATGCGGGTTTTTCAGTAAATTCTAAGTTTTTTAGTGCAACTCACTCATATACTATGTACTACACTGTGCGTTTCTTAAATTCTAAGTTTTTCAGTGCAACTCACTCATATACTATGTACTACACTGTGCGTTTCTTATATTCTAAGTTTTTCAGTGCAACTCACTCATATACTATGTACTACACTGTGAGTTTCTTATATTCTAAGTTTTTCAGTGCAACTCACTCATATACTATGTACTACACTGTGCGTTTCTTATATTCTAAGTTTTTCAGTGCAACTCACTCATATACTATGTACTACACTGTGCGTTTATTATATTCTAAGTTTTTCAGTGCAACTCACTCATATACTATGTACTACACTGTGCGTTTATTATATTCTAAGTTTTTCAGTGCAACTCACTCATATACTATGTACTACACTGTGCATTTCTTATATTCTAAGTTTTTCAGTGCAACTCACTCATATACTATGTACTACACTGTGCGTTTATTATATTTTAAGTTTTTCAGTGCAACTCACTGATATACTATGTACTACACTGTGCATTTCGTGTAATGCGGGTTTTTCAGTAAATTCTAAGTTTTTCAGTGCAACTCACTCATATACTATGTACTACACTGTGCGTTTCTTATATTCTAAATTTTTCAGTGCAACTCACTCATATACTATGTACTACACTGTGCGTTTCTTATATTCTAAGTTTTTCGGTGCAACTCACTCATATACTATGTACTACACTGTGCGTTTCTTATATTCTAAGTTTTTCAGTGCAACTCACTCATATACTATGTACTACACTGTGCGTTTCTTATATTCTAAGTTTTTCAGTGCAACTCACTCATATACTATGTACTACACTGTGCGTTTCTAATATTCTAAGTTTTTCAGTGCAACTCACTCTTATACTATGTACTACACTGTGCATTTCGTGTAATGCGGGTTTTTCAGTAAATTCTAAGTTTTTCAGTGCAACTCACTCATATACTATGTACTACACTGTGCGTTTCTTATACTCTAAGTTTTTCAGTGCAACTCACTCATATACTATGTACTACACTGTGCGTTTCTTATATTCTAAATTTTTCAGTGCAACTCACTCATATACTATGTACTACACTGTGCATTTCGTGTAATGCGGGTTTTTCAGTAAATTCTAAGTTTTTCAGTGCAACTCACTCATATACTATGTACTACACTGTGCGTTTCTTATATTCTAAATTTTTCAGTGCAACTCACTCATATACTATGTACTACACTGTGCGTTTCTTATATTCTAAGTTTTTCAGTGCAACTCACTCATATACTATGTACTACACTGTGCGTTTCTTATATTCTAAGTTTTTCAGTGCAACTCACTCATATACTATGTACTACACTGTGCGTTTCTTATATTCTAAGTTTTTCAGTGCAACTCACTCATATACTATGTACTACACTGTGCATTTCGTGTAATGCGGGTTTTCCAGTAAATTCTAAGTTTTTTAGTGCAACTCACTCATATACTATGTACTACACTGTGCATTTCGTGTAATGCGGGTTTTTCAGTAAATTCTAAGTTTTTCAGTGCAACTCACTCATATACTATGTACTACACTGTGCGTTTCTTATATTCTAAGTTTTTCAGTGCAACTCACTCATATACTATGTACTACACTGTGCGTTTCTTATATTCTAAGTTTTTCAGTGCAACTCACTCATATACTATGTACTACACTGTGCGTTTCTTATATTCTAAGTTTTTCAGTGCAACTCACTCATATACTATGTACTACACTGTGCGTTTAATATATTCTAAGTTTTTCAGTGCAACTCACTCATATACTATGTACTACACTGTGCGTTTCTTATATTCTAAGTTTTTCAGTGCAACTCACTCATATACTATGTACTACACTGTGCGTTTCTTATATTCTAAGTTTTTCAGTGCAACTCACTCATATACTATGTACTACACTGTGCGTTTCTTATATTCTAAGTTTTTCAGTGCAACTCACTCATATACTATGTACTACACTGTGCATTTCGTGTAATGCGGGTTTTTCAGTAAATTCTAAGTTTTTTAGTGCAACTCACTCATATACTATGTACTACACTCTGCGTTTCTTAAATTCTAAGTTTTTCAGTGCAACTCACTCATATACTATGTACTACACTGTGCGTTTCTTATATTCTAAGTTTTTCAGTGCAACTCACTCATATACTATGTACTACACTGTGAGTTTCTTATATTCTAAGTTTTTCAGTGCAACTCACTCATATACTATGTACTACACTGTGCGTTTCTTATATTCTAAGTTTTTCAGTGCAACTCACTCATATACTATGTACTACACTGTGCGTTTATTATATTCTAAGTTTTTCAGTGCAACTCACTCATATACTATGTACTACACTGTGCGTTTATTATATTCTAAGTTTTTCAGTGCAACTCACTCATATACTATGTACTA